>NC_092126.1:81156741-81483991 GCF_043159975.1 Macaca nemestrina
AAGCAGATATGGAGCCTCATGGCAAATATGTGACTACCAGATCTATGACTCATCTGTGGGGGCAATATTCCTAAAAAAGAGTCTAGAATTGATGCACAGAGATCAGAGTACCTGGCTTCAGCTAAAATGGTGATAACATGTATTGTAGAAGGGTCTAGTTATGTACTGAGCTTTTGCGCTCACAGCTCTAGAAAGCTTGAGGATGGTGAAGGCTTTTTCAAACTTGGGAAGGAATGTATGTGCATGAGTAGCACCTTTGTTTTCATGTAATTTGGAGTAATGTACGCCTGCTGGTCTTAAGTTGTTAGTGGTTAAGATTCGAGGAACAGGTGATTCAGTAGTGATTTAAATTCAGAGAGATAAGATGGCCCTTCCCTGAGTATTTTCCACATTTTGAATTGTCATAGTATCAATATGCTAAAATAATTAAATTGGAGGCTATTAGACAGAGGTGCCTTTAACAACCCAGGTTCCTACTTAAGGAAACAGAAACCTAACTCTTAATTTAAAAGAAAATGAAAATTAAGTTCGTGTAATCACAGGGAACCAAGTAGACATTAGTTATATTGTCTTGAACTTTCTACTGGGATAATCCAAATAGGGCAATTGATCAAACTTTAACCAATCAAATGATTTTTTTGCCTTGCTTCAGTATTCGCTCTATAAAAGCCTTCCCCTAGGACTCCTTCAGTGGAGCACCAAACCCAATTTATGAATTGCTGTCTGTTCAAATAAATTTTTAAATTTTAATATGTCAGTTTATCTTTTAACAGATGCATGCACATTTTATATCATAACATCTACCTACATGCAACTTCTCTGTTTCATATTTAGGGTGAGAAATGGCTGAGAGTCAGGCTTCTAGAGTCTAGTCTCACTAGAATATTAATTAGCTTTGTGGTTTAAGGAAAGGTACTACAGACTCATTCATCATGACCTTTGAGAGAATTTACTGCTTAAAAGGTCTTTAATTCCATGCTTTCCTGGTCCTTAGATATATCTATATATTATAATCTTCATGAGGCCATGGCTTCTATATCCGACATATCTAGAAGAGTGCTGGTTATAATTTAAGCACTCAAGAAATTAAATTCATTCTAAGGAAATAAAGTATTAAGGAATATACTTCTGCCATAAATTAAGGACTATCTTTTCTTATTTCCTTGTTCTCAGTGATGTACTATTAGTGTGTGGAATAGGGTTAACTCTGAAGCTGTTTACTGTGAGACCAGCCTTCTTTAGACTTGAAATTGAAAGATTTTCTTAACTGGATATTTTGAGACTTGTGAGCTATATGTCCAGACAGATAAAGTTTAGACAATAGTAGTAGAATTGTAATGAATTTGTATAATTTCCTACTAGGCAATAAAGAACCTACCCCCACCAAAAAAAAAAAAAAAAAAAAAAAGCATTCCTAGAAATAAGATAATTAGTTATAGCTCATAATCTATCTAGTATGATTTACTACTCACCTGAGAATGACCCCGCCTTATTTTACTTAATTGGGGATGATGTAAATGAAGAATCATTGTCTGGTAAGATGTCAAATAGAACTGGTTAGGGATTTTCATTTATAGAGAGAATAAACACCAACTGTTTTGGTGGGGGTTATTTTTCATTTTTTTTTTAATCATGAGCTCCCGAACTTCGTCAGTTGAAACCATAACTCCCACAGTTACAGTTAAGTGTGTGAGAATATTATTAAAGGTACATTTTCAGTAGAGGAAGTCTCCAGAATGTGTTACTACTAATCTCCTGAGCCATTAGTGGTATTCACATGATAAAATGTTAATGTTTCTCTTCTAATTCAAGTGCATTTCTGAACATACCTCAAAGCCAAGCCATGCTGGGTTGAAATGAGGAATGTGATTGGATTTGATTTTAATAGAACATAACATTGATGGAATTGAGATTGACCTCATTATGATTCTCAATTCCATATGAGATCTTTGCTTTAGGCATTAAAGAGCATATGGTAATAACTTTTTTTATGCTTTGCTGTTAAAGATTTAGTGGGAAGATTATCTGGAATACTTTTTATCAAATATCTTATTTAAATAAGAGGAATTCTTTAAAGCATTAGCATTAAAAATTCACAGAGCCTACAAAATTAAAGATAGAAAAATCTATTAGGTTATCTACCGTCTCCCAGGAAAGGATTACTTCAGAGAAAAGAAGCTATGAAAATGAAAATAAAAACTGAAACAATTATATCAGTATTATAGATGAGTGAAGAAAGGATGTATTGGATTGTTTAGAGAAACCAAATGAAATAATTTTTTAACCTTTAAGAAATCTTTTACCTATTTTTATATATTAAGTTTATATGTCTAAAGCATTTACAATTAAATCATCAGTTATTTTTGTTGTTTCTAAACCTAATTTTGAAACCCTTTTATTACAAATAAGCAGCTAATATTCAAATTTGAATATTCCCCAAACAAATTATCTGCTTGCAGTACTTTAACATGTTTTGCCTTTTGGTTTTGAATTCTCAATACAAAATTTTGTTTAATCACATTCATGTGATGTTTTCATTTTGTTATATAATATGCACACAGATTAAAATAACTTTAAAGATGTGTGTATTAGAAAGCAATTATCAGTGTATTTACAGATTTTTTTTCTGATATTTTTCAAGAATCAATGAGCTACTATTGAATGTGAAATAGATGAACTAGAAAACAAACTTTACATTTGGCAACAGGATATCACTGATACTTCCAATTTGAATGATCTTTTTTTGATGACTCGGTACCTTTCAGAAAAATGTTCAGTCTTTTAGATACCTAACCCTGACCCTGTTCCTCTCCAGCAAGACATATGTGGCTTTGTTTCTTGTGGCAGCAGGAGATCTTATCTAGCAACAGTGTGGCTGGGATGGTCTGCTCCTGGGGCTGTGAGGAATGACTGGTCCAATCTGGATACTTGGTTGAATTGCTGCCACCCACAATCAGAATCTATAGCCCCAACAAAGTGTCACTAGTGTTGACCTTTTATGTTCTCTAGCTGTTTTATACCCCTTCTTCAACTTCAAGATTGATCCCACAGATTAAGGTAGAATTGATGCTAAGGGTCAAGTGGTTTTAAACCCTGGAGAGAGAACAGATGAGGGGGATGGGTAAAGTAGATGGCTCTGAAAGTTATTTTTAAAATGATATTAATTTTCATAACTGAAAGGTATTAACTTATTATGTGCCAATAAATGTGCAGGTCCTAATAAACTATAACCAACCAAGCAACAAAACTCTGTAGAATTTGTCCTGTTTGTTGCCCCAAAGTTTTCCTCACTTCCTACTGTCTGCCAGTCATACTGGCCTCCTTTCTATTTTTCATCTTCTTAGACCCTTCTGAAACAGGCCCATTGCACTTTATTGTCTGTCTGCCTAGAAGGCTTTTGCTCAGAAGATTTTTTTTAATCCTTTATTCTCTCAACACAAATATTTCTTCCTCAGTGGTCTATGTCTTTCATTTTAGTTCTGTTGTATTTTGTTGCTGTACCCCTAGTGCCTAGAATACTGCCTGCTATATGCAATAATATATATTAATTGAACGAAAGATAAATAAAGTGATATCATTTAGTCTTCATAATAATTCGATGAGGTATATATTGTTATTAACAGTTCATAATGGGAAAACGGAGTCTTATGGAGATTTAGTGACTTTTCTAAATTTAATCTCCTAGGGTGAGGCAGATATGGAATTCAAATTCAGGTCTATATAGAAGCGAAGTTCATCTTTAAACACTAAACTATACTGTCTATACTGCTTTGGTAGTGTGATTTTTATCATCTGTTTCGAGTAGCTTGGTTCACATGCCAGCAAACTCATGTTATTGTTTGTTTCCAATATGTGCTGCACAGCATAAACATATTATGCTTGTAATTTGAAGTAGATTCCTTTCCCTACATTTTATGTGACAGCCAAACCACATTTGCACATTCTTCTTAAAGCCTCCTAAAAGGGATTGCTGAATTGTGTCTTCTAAAAGTAATGCTGAAATCAATGTCATATCAACACTTAAACAAGAAAATGATTCTCATAAATAATCCAAAGAAATGGAAACATTTTTGAATAGTAAAAACTTTCTTCAACTCTCAAAATATAAAATTTCTTAATGATATTTGGATTTCATCCTCAACTCCAAATGGGAAATGCCATCATGATGTAATAATCCATTTCACTGAATGAAAAGTTTAGGTAGAAGAATATAAGGTTACTAAAGAATAACTGAAGACTTTACTGATAAATTATTATAAGTTAATTTGTTTTTGGAAAGAGTTCCAGGTTTTCTTTGTGACCATAGTGGTACACACTGCTTCTTGTTTTCTAGACCACTGTCACATCTGCACAACAGGTGATACATAATTTCATCAAATAGGTTTTATCACTTTCCTTATAATGAGATATATTTTTTGTGCCTCTCCTTGATATACTTACTTTGAAGTATTTCTGGCTGAATACCTCTTTTCTTATTTTATGGATGAGAGGAGAAAAAATATAAGATTTTTTCCATCAATTTTTCCAACTTATACGTGTTTTGCTTCAACAATTTGTGCAATGAGAGGTGGAAAACCTGAACAGTTGCTAGGGTGTGCGTTTTCTGTAGATTGATCCACACAGGACAGAATAGAGCGCATTCTGAAGAGGTAGGAATTAGAAAGTGATGCCAAATCAGCAAAACAAAACAAAGCAAAAAGCCTGAAGCAAATCAATCATGACAAAACCTGCACAAAATCTGGAGAGCAAGTTGCTGTACCTTAAACCTTCAATAAACAAATTCACTTGGAATTTTAGTAGGACAAAAGATTTAAATGCAAACTCATTGTGGATGTAAAACAAAGTCGCTCAAATAGGCAAGATAGACTAGCCTACATAAGGAGATGTTGAGTTTGAGAAAAATCAATAGTAATATTTGAAAACTTAAGTTTTTACAGTTTAGAGACAATTTACTAAAACATTATTATTGTAAGAGCAGAATAGTAACATATTTTTTCTTTAGAATGCAAGTTTTTCTGCCTTTAATTAAATAAATATGATTCTACTAAAATGGAGTAGTTATGTTTGGTAAGATCATAATATTTTAGACTTAATTTTTAACCCAGGAACTTTAGCAATTTTCTATGCAAAACTCTTATGTTAATGAACAAGACAAATTCTATTATGAAACAACTTTTTTACTATCACTTATTTCAGCTTGTTAAAATGTTTTCTATTAACAGAATTGGTTTTGCTAGTAATCATGCACTGGTAACCATCTATATTGATCACATGGTAAGCAACATTAGAAGTGCTTATCTGTTTGTCTTTACATATCTTGGTGGAAATACCAACTGCTAAATTATTAATGGCATACTCTAGAATTTAAAAGCATGTCTTTTTGATATCTTCTTCTCAAAACTAGTAACAGGTTATTATAATTGGAAGTCTCTTTTGAATGAGACATAGATGCAGAACAACACTAGCTCAGTATAATGACATGCAAAGGGAAAAAGGTAACATGAGGCAGTCTTTGCTGAGATTCATATTTTATGTAGTTGGGCTGATAGGTCTTAATGATATCTGCAAACCCTAAGAAGGTGCCTTTGGTATTTTTAAAGACTTAGGCAGAAAACTGGATCTGGGAAGCATTGTTGGAGGTTTCATTGATCCTTTCATTAAGTGGCTGGGACAATGAAGAAAGTTTGAGAAATAAATGTTTGGCTACAGAGATGGCATTCATTAATGACAAGAAGAATGTTTAGCCTTGCTGAAGACACAAGTGGTCTCTAGGTACAGAAAAAACAAAACAATAAGATAAGAAGACAGACAGACTTTTGTCACTCACAATAAGTCTGTAATAGTTATATGTATATATATACAATGGGGCTGCATCAAAAGGTAAAATTTCTTATTTTGGAGGAATGTTGATATCAGTAAACAACTTCTTGGTGAGAGAACTGTAAAAAGAGGGTTCAAAGTGTAAGTGATAGTACCAGATGATTTTTAAATTTCCTTATAATTTGAGATTTTATAATTTTATTTTTCTATACTTCCAAAAATTTTTACAAGGTTATAAAAAGTCCTAGGTTATAGGATATAATATAAATTTTTCTCATTTAAAAAGAAATTGTCTCTATTATATTCTAATCCAATACACAGAATGTAAAATGTGTAGAAATTTAAAATACATATATATATTTTATATACTGCATCTTTTCCAAGTTGAGATTTTTTAAAAGGACTATTTCATGTGACCCTATGTTGGAGAATTGTGATATTGCAGGTTTGCTCTATTAGTCAACCCTTATGGGTAAAAAAAGTAGAAAGAAAAATCTAGAACAATAAGTTGGGGATGGAGAGGGGACTGGATCGCCATGAAGAGAGGAAAGACCAATAACGAGAGTATATTTCTGGATCCTGAAAAAGCAACTATGTGCATATTAGACCAATGTCTGGATTTCATGATGCCAAACAAATAGTTATATGACAATTGTCATAGTACTTCAGGTTCAATCCATAATTCATCAAACAATTTAAGCCAATCGATTCTGTATTTAACCATGTGAGACGATATACTGAAAATTTGTAGAAAATGGGAATTATATATTATAAAGTTTTCTGAGATATATTCTATAAAAGTGAAGGATCTTTGTTATATGTTAAGGCACTGGGTTATGACATTCCTAAAATATATGTAATAGGAGTCATCTGAATCACTGTATTCTAATTTAATTATAAACAGTTAAATAAAACCCCAAGTAAAATCTAACCATCCATAATTTATCATTTAATTTTCATTTTTGAATCATTTCAGTGAAAAACAAGTTATTACATGGGACATATTGCAGCTTGAAACCTCACTTCATGTTAGCTGATACAAAAACCTCTGACCTAATATGAAATGGCATATTCTTTATTGCAATCAGGATGTAATAACTACTAGCATGAACACTTAGAACTGTTGTCTTCCTTCTCTTTTCAGCGTTGGGTTTATCTCCTTTTTTAACGAATTGGATAGCTTATTAGGTCATATGACATCTGACGTCCTCTCCAGCCTGATATTCTAATATTCTATTTTATGTTTCTTTTCTTGAGAATCATCATTTTTTTTCTTTAATAAGATTTACTGTTTCCTATGCTAATACCTCAATAATTTAGAAAATAGTTGTCAAAAGATTGAGATATGTGAAATCCTTAAAATTGGGCCAGTTGCTTTGCTAAGCATAGCCATTACTCTTGGAAATGTATATTATCAGTTAGTTTTGATCACAGCTGAATATGTTGGTAGAATAAATGTGACTGGAGCAACATATTCATCACTACTCCAAGGGATCCTGTTATAAATATATCCCCTGAAACCCAAGTGACTACTGCAAAGAGAGGAAACTCTCTTATTCAATATAAGCAGGACCAGTAGTTGGCTGGTAAATGGACACATTGGTAACAGTATGGAATCCAAAGTCATTAATACATACAACCTTAAGCGTTTATTTTAACAGAGTATATATGAATATACTTTAGATGACCCATCTTTTGATTAATAGTCAGGACTTTTTCTTTCATAATTGGTTTTCTCTTGGACATTTTGTGTTGTATTTTTAGTATAAATGACATCCATTATATATTTCTCCCATCTCTAGTTTCATGTTCTTAGAAAATAAGTGAGAATGTAAAGATGCTTGCAAAGTTATCTGTGAAAAATCCTAGGTTTTTATGCTTTTGTTTCATACCTAATTCAACGAGGCTTTTTCCACTTTCCACCATTAGTGAGTCTGATTCTCAAAACTTTCAACTAGTTGTTTTTAACACTCAAGTCTTACTGATTTTTATAATATTTAATGAAATTTATATTATTATAATTAAATGTACAAAGAACAGCTGAGTTTGAGAACAAACACAGCTGAATAGGCATATAACCCAACTGAGCGAAGAAGCTCCTGGTGAAAACGTAGTCACTAGTGTGAGTGTTCAACATGCTGTGGACATTAGTCATGTTTAACAAAAGAAATGCTAAGTGAAGATTAGTTCAGTGCATCGGATAAATGTAGGTTAGTTAAGAGAGCCTTCAGTGTTTTAATTTCTTTGATTATAAACTCCTTGAATGAAATGACTGTTTCTTATGCATCTTCATAGTTCCTGTTTACCTAGCACAGTACCCAGACATAACATACATAAGCATTTGTTTCTTCATTTGAGTTATAGCATTGACAACATGCAATTGTCCTAATGAGACACTGTTTTATCTGAGGATATGACTGGTGGTTGTATTTTACTTTTTTTTCTCTATGCTCAGCATGTAAATAAAGCAATATTAACATCCTGTTTGTGTTTCATTTTGATTGCCATTTGGTAGCTTGAGTTGGAGAAAAATTTATGCACAGTATTTAAGAGGACCAATTTATACTGAAAGCTTTGGAATTATCTTAGAGCCACTGTGAAGCCACTACAAATTGCAATTTCAGTCATAGAAATTCTAGAAATCAAATGAAAAGAGTAACATTTGGTATGTAATGCCAAAACATGTTTGTATTACTGCCTTGAACACAAGCAGCAAAAAGAGTTAACCATTAGTGGACTATAAGATTTTTACTATAATGTGCTTTCTATAAATTTGTCATTGTATTTTATGAACGTAGTACATGTTCATAGTTTTTTAAAGTCAAAGAGTAATACAAGGCTTATTATCATTTTTGAAAAGCTATCTGCTTACCCACCACTCCCATTTCTCTCTCCCTATTTCCTAGACTGAACATAATTTCAACTCTTTCATAGTTGTTTCTTCTCATATGTAGTTTCATAGTTTGTGCCAATAATGACCACAAGGCAGTTTTCTGATATTTCACTTTCAGTTATGGTCTACCATCTTCCTACAGGAAATTATGATTGCTTTTCCTTACTTCATGTCTTCCTCCACACTTTGTTATATATGTTTTTCCTCCATCCCATCCTTCCAAATCTTATGGCATATATTTTTATTAAATTCACATTCAATATTTTGTAACTGTATAATCATTGATCAAAGATAAACCATTCAGTGTACTACGATTAAATTTCTGACTTTTTTGTGGAGCCAATAATTGTTTTGTGTGTGTGTGTGTTTATTTTCCTATGTAAACATCACTGAGTGCAAACTTTGTGAACTTACAGATTCATCTCAACAAGGTCAAATTCATGAAGGAATCTATCAGTCCTATTTTCTCTTTAAAGACAGCTCTTTAGGGCCTATCAGTCACTACTCCAGTGAAGTTGGTTTCCCTCACGTCTGGAGTACAGTTGTTACTTAAGATTTCTCTTGGTGTGGCGCAGTGGCTCACGCCTGTAATCCCAGCACTTTGGGAGGCCGAGGCAGGTGGATCATGAGGACAGGAGATTCGGACCATCCTGGCTAATGCAGTGAAACCCCGTCTCTACTAAAAATACACAAAATTAGCCAGGCGTGGTGGTGGGTGCCTGTAGTCCCAGCTGCTGGGGAGGCTGAGGCAGGAGAATGGTGTGAACCCGGGAGGCTGAGCTTGTGGTGAGCCGAGATCGCGCCATTCCAGCCTGGGCGACAGAGCCAGACTCCGTCTCAAAAAAAAAAAGAAAAAAAGATTTCTCTTCATCATCACTGTGGGAATTGCCTCTGCTTCTTTCATATTGTTCTATGAATCTAATATCTGTTGTTTGAGAAAGAGTGATTGAAGGGCAAATTCCTTGAAATCTTGACTATTTCAAAAACTCTTTTTTACACCCTCACATGTGATTGATCATATGGCTTGGTATAGAATTCTAGGTTGAAAATAATAACCCCCCGACATTTTGAAGGCTACAATACTCCATTCTATTCTTGTCTTCCTTCCAGTTTGAGAAGTCTGATAACCTTTGGATTCTCAATCTATTGTATCTGGTTATTTTTTAAAGGTTTTACAATTTTTTATTTCTACCTGGTGTTCTGAAATTTCATAATGTTGTGTCTTGGTGTGGGCCTTTTTTCATTTGTTTGTGCTATGTGTTTGGATGACTCTTGTAATCCAGAAGTGTATGTCCTTCAGTATTGGAAAATTGTGTTCCTATTTCTTAGGTCATTTCTGACCGTGCTTTCTCTCTTTTATCTTTCTGAAAATTTCACTGATCAATGTCGATTCTCTTAGATTGATTCTCTACTATAAGTGTGTTTTTAGTCTCTTATTCTCTATCCATTTGTTTTATTTTTTAACTCTGAGAGATGTATTCAACCTTCATATTGGATTATCTTTAAACAATCATTTTGAATTTCTAAAAGTTCTTTCGTGTTTTCTAAAAGATTTTGTATTTCCTGATGAAATTACATAGGTGTAATATCTACAGTATCTTCTTTTATCTCTGAAAGCACACATACACAAATACTGCATACCCCCACCACACACACTCTTATTTAGGTTTTTTATTTTTATCTTTTCACTGTTTATTTTAGTCTTTCTTTCATAGTAGAGATGTTTCTCAAATGTAATCCTTGACTATCCACTTACATTTGAAAATGAAGCACACAAAAGGCTGATGGGAAGTGTGTGTGTGTGCGTGCATGTGTGTTTCTGCATGTGTGTGTTTCTGCGTGTGTGTGTGAAGAGAGTCATCTTTGGGTAAATGAACAGGGACTAGCTATTTTTTTTTTATTTTTTTTTTCTTTCTTTTTTCTTTTTCTTTTTTTTTTTTTTTGGCAGGGAGGACATCCAAATGTCAGTCAGAATCTGTAGGTCTTTTTTCCTTGGGCCACTTATTTTCCCCAGAAAAGAATTATCCATTCTCATTCAATAAGGACGGTATACTTAACCCCTGTTTTTAGTGTAGTACTTCATCCTCACCTTTAGCTAGTGTCCTTAAACCTTTCCAGAAAGCAAACTTTATGTAGGGAAAGAGTAGTTTAGCTGACTGAGTGAGCCAGGGGTTCTGACAGTCTATATTCTCTTATATGGACTTTAAAACAAAAATACTCCTGCTCTCAGTCCCATACTTCACCCTAGACTTCAGAGGTCCCTGGAAAATAATTTCTAAGCCTGGCAGGGATTTGCTATATGAATCTGGCTTCCATCTTCCTGGTAAACCCACTTTACTTACCTAAAAGCAGTGAAGTTTCTTGGTTTTGCTAACTCAATAACTCCTCTTCCATCTGCTATCCTCTTTTGAAAATTTATCTCTTATCTTCTGATATTTCATTTCCTGTTCTCTGTACACTGCTGTGTTTATACTGGATTTCCATATTTTCATTTTAGTAAGATTTTGTGAAGGAATGGAATAAAGATTAGAAAATTTTCTTCTCTCACTAGTAAGAGAAAACTGCTCAATATTTTCTTTTTAAATGCAAAATGTACTATATAGTTAACTACTATTGTTTTATTTAACAGTTCTGACTTTTGGTTAACAGTATTGTAACTGGATGTTACTTTCTTAAACTTCTTAAACCACTAGAATAATTTATCATTTACTTTTATAACCTGAAAAACAATGTCTGAGCTCTCAAAAAGTGAAAATAGTTAATTTGCCCGCTATTGCTTTTGAATGTTGTACTTTATGTTTTTAAATTTGTCTTACCTATTCTATAATATGATGTTTTAATGCACATCTGATTCCCTATTATCCTAAGAAGTATTTGCATTTACTGCTTTGTTTTCTTTATCTGATTTACCCTATAAAATATTCCCTTTAGCACAGATTAGAAGTAGTTTATTACTTATTGTCTGAGTCAATGAGATTTCGTACATGTAAATATTATATTCTAGTTATATGGTCTAAATACTCTGCATCACAGGCTTGAATCATTCTAATAACATAAATGTCAATTGAAATATATTCCTTTCTTTTGCAGATAAAAAGTATTAAGGGTCTCTTCTTTTTAAATAATGTATGAATTATAAATCTGTGCTTATAACTTTATGATGCCTTCAAG
Source organism: Macaca nemestrina (assembly GCF_043159975.1). Taxonomy (NCBI): domain Eukaryota; kingdom Metazoa; phylum Chordata; class Mammalia; order Primates; family Cercopithecidae; genus Macaca; species Macaca nemestrina. The sequence continues at coordinate 81,168,626 of NC_092126.1, forward strand.
TAGGCAACATTGTCAGTGGAAGAACTATAGTGCAAGTTTGTTTTTACGCTGCTAATAAAATGAAACTGTTAGGTAAGAATACATTTTTTAAATGATAGTTAAAGTTAAATAGGAAGCCACTAAATTGTGTTTGTGTTCAAGTTTAAACAGAAAGCAATATTTATCCATCATTCTTTGAAACAACCATTTCGGATGAAATTTTTATTCAACCTGGCAAATAAATGATGACATTCATGTTCTTAAATAGAATAAAATGCTGGAAAAATGAACAGCTCCACCTTAATGACCAGTGTTGCTGTAGTTTTTAACCAGTCAGATTTTGGCTTAAGTCAAGCTTAATTGATGATTTAATTATTGCTTGGTTTAAGGAGAAAGTTTATCCTGTAGAAGATGTGTAAACAAAGAGTTTTCATTACTTTTCCTCAGTTGAGCTACCTCAACACAGAAATTACTTGGGGAATCTTGACCTTAGTACCAAACAGTAAACAACCAAAGGCAGTGTAGCAGGCTAACTAATGACTCCCTAAATCCATATCCAAATTCCCCGACTCTGTGAAGATGTTACCTTACATGACAAAGAGGACTTTGCAGATGTCATTAAAGAATCTGGAGATGGGAAGATTATCCTGGACTATCCAGGTGGGCCCAATGAGATGATTATAGATGTCCTTAAAGGGGTTGGCAGAGGGAGATTAGACTACAGAAGAGGAGAAAGTGGTGTGATGTTGGAAGCAAACAGATTTGGAGATTCTGTGCTGCTGGCTTTAAAGATGAAGGCAGAGTCCATGAGCCAAGGAGTGCAAGGAATGCAATTCTAGAGGCTGGAAAAGGAAAAGGATTCTTCTCTAGAGTTCCAGAGGGAGCGTGGTCCTTCTAACAGTTTGTGTTTAGCTCAGTGAAACTAATTTCAGACATCTGGCTTCCAGAAATGTAAAGGAAGACATTTGTTTAAGTGTAATTTGTTAAAGCAGCAGTAGAATACTAATACAGTAACAGAAAACGAGTACAGTGTAAGAAAACTATCCCCAAATCACTACAAAAAAAGTATAGAACCAAAAAATAGAAAAACGAAGCCACAAAGCCATATTTCCCTTCAGCCATAGCCTAAATTCATGCTCAAAGAAGATTCTTACAGAATATTTGCAAATGTCCTAGTTACTACTATTTTTGCAGAAATGTTTTTGAGGGGAGTGTCCATTAGGTGGAATATTTAGTGAAGTGGTTTGTGAGTAAAAGTTATCAAAGGTAACCAAGCTTCAAAATATCCTTAGGTTCAGCAACAGAACACTTTTGTTATAATCCCTCCTGGAATTTTTCTTTTTATACCTTGTTCTCTAGGAGAAGTAAAGTGAATTATATAACATTGTTGTTATAAAGCAAGTTTAGGCTAATTGTTTCCTGACTTTTGTAGAGATACCTATGGCACTTACTTTTATCCTACATGTAATCATGGAGGAAATTGAAAAGCAAAGTTATAAAGCAAGTTTAGGCTAATTGTTTCCTGACTTTTGTAGAGATACCTATGGCACCTACTTTTATCCTACATGTAATCATGGAGGAAAATGAAAAGCAAATGTATTATTTTTATGAAGTTTATTGGGGGAGAGGTTGAACTGAAAGATACTTTATGAAGCTGAGACTTCAAAAATTGGCTTTTTATAAATTGCATATAGTATGTATATATCAAAGGACAGTTGTCTTTAGTTCTTTTGCAATATTACATAAAATTCTGTATGAATTATCTATTTGTATATAACAAAGCACCTCAATCCTTACTGGCATAAAATAGCAACTATTTATTTGCTCATGATTCTGCAGTCTGGGTTGGGCTCAGCCAGCAGATTCTTTTGCTCGTCTTGCTGTTGATCTGCCTGAGTTCACTCACACAATTGTAGACATTTGACAGCTCAGCTGGGGCTGGGTAATCCCAAATGACCTCACTGACAGGCCTGGCCATTGATGCTGGCTGTTGGCTGTGGTGCCTGAGTTCTCCCCTGCATTGCCTCTCATTTTTCAGTAGGCTGGACTATGTTTTTTTTCAATTGATAATGGGAGCATTCCACAAGGACAAAACAAAAGCTGCATGTCTCTTAAGGTTTACCTTGAGAAGTCACATGATGGCAATTCTATAGCATTCTCTCTGTGAAAGCAAATTGTAAGGCCAGTCCATTTTCAATGGGCAGGGAAACATAGTCTACTTCTCAATGGGCACCATGGTAAAGTCATATTGCAAAGGACACGGATATGAGGTGCTGTGGTTCATTAGGAGATCCTATTGGAATCACCTACACCACATCTCTAATGCGTGTTATCCCATTTTATTTATTTTATTTTTTTGAGATGGAGTCTCAGTCTGTTGCCCCGGCTGGAGTGCAGTGGCATGATCTTGGCTCACTGCAACCTCTGCCTCCCTGGTTCAAGCAGTTCTCCTGCCTCAGCCTCCCGAGTAGCTAGGATCACAGGCATACACCACCACATCCAACTAATTTTTGTAGTTCTAGTAGAGAAGGGGTTTCACCGTGTTGGCTAGGCTAGTCTCGAGCTCCTGACCTAGGTGATCCACCTGCCTCGGCCTCCCAAAGTGCTGGGATTACAGGCATAAGCCACCACACCCAGCCCATTACCCCCTGGCTTTATCTTTATCCAGACAACATGGGTCTCTCTCTCTCTCTCTCTCTCTCTCTCTCTCTCTCTCTCTTTTTAATTTCTATGGTGTTTTGTTTGTTTTGTTCTGTTTTGTTTTTTGAGATGAGGTCTCACTCTGTCACCCAGGTTGGAGTGCAGTGGCATGATCTTGGCTCACTGCAACCTCCGCTTCACAGGCTCAAGTGATCCTTAGCCTCTGGGAGTAGCTGGGACCACAGGTGTGCACAACCATGCCTGGCTATTTATTTATTCGTTTATTGGGAGAGATGAGGTTTCACCATGTTGCCCAGGCTATTCTCAAACTCCTCTGCTTAAGCAATCTGCCTAACTCAGCCTCCCAAAGTGCTGGGGTTACAGGACTGAGCCACCACACCCCGGCCTATCGGTTTTGTTTTATTTTGTTTTAATCAGTGATGAGTAACAGGGGGGAATAGTTTACTAGTTAATGCATGGGAGGAAGGATTGTGGAAATCTGGCTGGGGAATTCATATTACTTAACTATTTGAGCGCATGTATAGTGGACATTTATTTCTTCTTGTTAATGCTTTTTTCACTACTTTCTTTCAAAAATGCTATTTTGAATATACGAAATATGAAATACTGTTCTGTTTGAATATAGAAAGTACTGTGAGATTGTTCAAATTATTTGATGGACATATATTGAAAACTGGCATGATTTGATCTCTGATTCTATGTTTGTGAAGGGAAAGTGGTTAGCTCTACAGTTGGGTGAAACTGGATGATACAATAACTAAGTCATTTCCTTACGGCAGTGATTCTTAACCTGGCTGAACCTTAGATCACTTGGAGAGCTTGTAAAAGTGTCGATGCTTAAGTCCTATCCCAGCACAATTACATCACAGTTTGTAAGTGTCTGTATTTTTAAAAAAAACTTTTCATAAGAGTCTAATGCATAGCCAGGATTTAGGACCACTCAGTGCTTTAAGGGTTAGAGATTTGGAGGAATGGTTTGAAATAATAAGGTTTGTGCATATGATATAGTAAGTTTGGGTTTGGACAGGTGCCTCCAGCCAGAGCTGATATATTGACAGTGCCTTAGCATGGAAAAGCTGTTTACCTTCTTGTTTGATTGGTTAGGAGAAAAATGTCCTAATTTTCTGATGGGGCTCCTAAAAAATTTGTAGAGAGCAAAATAGCACCAGTGGCAACACATTATTTTGAACTAACATAAGTGACTAATACTCCAATAGAGGGATAGCAAGATATAAAATAATGCTATAAGAATTTTCATGTATCAAATGCATTTTTATATTCTCTATTTAAAAGAAAAGTATTTATAACTAGAGCTTTGTAATTTTCACTTTCTTTCACCTCAGTGGGGTTATTTTTAACTCACTTATAGCTGGAGTTGAAAGTATATTTTTTAAAAGTCAATGAGACTTTTCAAAGGAACAAGAGGCTATGGTATCCTCTAATAGTCATTCTTAAACATACTATTCTCAGGAAATGGAAAAGCACATCTGATTGTATGCAAAACATTTGTCCAGTTGCACTGTTTTATATAGAGACAGAACTGTTAGTGACTATAGTTGGGGGATTTACAAGGCTCTAGAGTAATCTGGGATGGATAGAAATGTAGCTTCTATATTGATGCTACTGCAATTTGGCTTGTTATAGAAAAGCTCCTTTCTGACTAATATTTTCCAAAGTGAACAAGTGTTTGAATCAGAGCTTCTCACAAAAGACAGAAATAATGGAACTCTTCATTTGTTGAACCGCAAAAATGACTGATTAAAAACAGTGTCTTGATTTCTCCACACTGTCATCCCAAATCAAGACTTGATTGTGAGTGGGGAGAGTAATCTGATTCTGTACCTGAAGTGAAAGATTAATGTCACCAGACTGGGTGAAGCCATCTAGTAGGTAATATTTTTTTTTTCTGTTTTAGAAAAGTAATTACTAGTAGAGTAAAGAATATACTCCAGCATACAAAGATTTAAGATGACATGAAATCTTTGGAGTTACAGTTATGAGTTGATTTATTCCAGAGAATCCAGAAAAATGGTTCAATGAAACCATGTCTTCATGGTGAAACTGTGCATTTCAACCCAACCCTTTAAGAGGGAAGAATCGGTATTGAGATTAAAAAAAACAAAAATCCATCTAAGGAAAACACTCAACGTAAAGGCTCAGGATTTAAAAAATAAAATTAAATAAAATTACCCTTGCTTTGATCCTGAGGCTAAATCTAAAGTGATCTGCAAAAACAGGCCTTTTTTGTTTAAGGATTCCCAGTCCTTTGAGGTGAGGTGTATGCTGTGTTTAATAAAGATTATGTGACTGATTACTTTTCACATTCTGACAGCTCCCTGTGGTGTCTTTTATGTGAATGGAGGAGATTATATTAAAGCTCTGTCTTTCTGCGTAGTGACCACCTGCTCTTAAAGAAGGTTGTAACAAACTTTCTTGGAAAGAATGTTAGGAGTCCAAAGCGTGATACAGAAACTGATGGGACTGGTCTGCATCTAGACTGAGCAGTACAGTGAATAGTGATGAAGACAGGAGGATTGAGCCCCAGGCAAGCTACTATATCTGCTCAGTTGTTATATTTATCAAGGATTACACTAAAACCTAATTCTGATTATGAACAAAGTGCTATATCCTGAAGTAAAGATGGTGAGTAAACAAGAACAAGGGATAACCTTCTTTTTCTGTGATGTGTATGCATTTGATGAGCTTTATGAAGGTATTTCCCTAATTGATTTCAAGGAAGAATTTTCTAGGGTGAATGTATGAAAGGCAATTTTTACATGAAGCATTAGTGTAAAGTAAAGTCAATGATTAGTAGAGATCCTCAAAGTAATTGTACTACATAGAAATCAATATAAATGCTGTATTAATGCATTTATTTCACTTATGAATCTGCATGTATGCAGCTGGAAATAACTGCAGTCTTACAATAAGCTAGGCTGAAGTCTGCATTCAAAATAGCAAAAGGGAAATGTCTTCTATGTCAATATCAACTATGGTTATAAATTGAGATCTGATAAAACAATGCAAAAAACTTTGTAAGTTTTAAAATATTTCTATAAGATAATATGACATTCCATGGCCTATGTAAAAGTTAGCATGCCCTTTCCCTTGATATTTTCCCCTTAACTTTCTCCTTCAATTGGAGTACTTGTTTTTCAGTCCTTCAGTCATTATTCTGTCTCTGCATGCTGTCCTTGGGCTGTCCTGACTATTCTTTTTGGTTTTAAAATTTAGGATCTTCAAGTCTTTTACTTCAAATTTGCCATGGTCAAAATTGAGCTAATTTCCTACCCTCTTTAAATCTCTTTATGATTTCTCCTTACCTGTGAGTAAATGGCATCATAACCACCATGTTCAGGGGGCTAGAAACCTATGAGTCCTCATGCATTCTTCCTCAACATCCAGTCCTCAAGTTCTATTGGTGTTCATTGTTTTTTTGTTTTGTTTTGTTTTGTTTCTTTGTTTGTTTTTATCTTCACTGCCACAAGTCTGATTTTATGCCCTCATTTTTCACATGAAAATGACCACAGCTTTCTAACTAGCATCTACTGTCTCACCACTTACAGAGAAAACATCTAAATTCCCTGGCACTCACACATGACCTTTGACCACGTGGTCTCTGCAAGTCCAATCTTTCATCAGTTTTCGGCATTTCTCACCAGGTCCTCCCTTTTACTCATTCTCTGGTGATAATGAACTTCCAGGAGCTCCTGGATCTCCCATACTTACTTGCTCACCCTTCTTTCTCTTTCTCTCTCTCGCTTTGGAATGCCCGCTTTTTAATTGCCCACTTGGAACATTCCTTTTCATCTGTTGTATCACCAGTTCCACTCCTCTACCCCACACTACGCATTAATAAAGGTCCCTTGGAAGGTCCCTATTATGTGGCCCATGCCCGTTGAGCAAGTGCTACCTTGCTGTAAAACTTCCCACAAAGAAGTTAATGTTGGTAAAGTGCCACTTGGAAATTAAAGCACTGTGCTTTGAGGAGTTAAATCCAATGACCTTGTAAAGAACTGGAAATTGTTAACAATGGTGCTGTCTCTCAAGCCTGGCATACTGGAGAGTCTCTGTGTTGACACCAAGGTCTGAGCTCGTGAGGTAGAGGGGAGGGGGAGGCATGGTGATTGTGATAAATAGGGGGGCCCAGACAATATGAGTCTTTCTGTCTCAGGAAGCAAAATAAGATCACTGAAGAGTAAAGCTAGGGTACAGAATGGCAACACCAAGTTTAAGTGTTGATGCAAGAGTTGATGACAATGAGATGAAGCTGAGCAGGGAACCAGGTAGAAATGGGACTGAACAGGTACAGGGAGGCAATGGAGCAAAGAGGTTTCTGGGCCACTATCAGGATCAGTCATGAAATGTCCTTAGCTTCTCTCTCTTTTTTTTTTTTTTTTTTGGAGGATGTGTGGAGGCATAGAGCTTGGTCACATTGGGCTGACACAGGTCACTGATTCCTGCAACGTCTAGTGATGCATTTCCAAACTCAGGTTAAAATGAAGGTCAAGAACTCATGTTTTGCCACTTCTAAATTATTGGGATTAGACCATGAGCTTGTTTCCAAGGTATTTTTCAGTACTGCTATGCTATGACTCAATCATGATTTTCTTTTTACTTGGTAATCTTAAATATGGACAATAATTGCGTGTTGCAAATTTAAAAGTGTCATGCCAAAGTGGTTTGTCTGTTACTTAACTTTCATTTCTCTTTTAATGTTGGAAATTGTGATACAAATTTATGGCATCCTAAATTAACAGAAATTACTCAAGCCTTTATAATTTCTTAAAATGTTATGGCATGCTTTTTTTGAAAACTCTACCTTTTATAACACCAAATTTGTCAGATGAAGTTTTAGGTATCAAGAAAGAATTCTGTGGATTTTTGTGTTGTCAGGGTATCTTAGATTGTAATTTTATGTATTTTCCTTTTGGTACCTCATAAAAATTAGCAGGGCTTTCTTGAGGTGCATGCTTTGTCAATGCAATTTGATGATGGAGAAAGACATTTAAGTCCAGAATGATTGGTGTAAAGTACAATGGATGAGACTGTATAGTTGAATTTTCCAGATGATAGAAAATTGACAGTAAAGAAATATATTCAAAATAGATTTTGAAAGAATTGTTGAATGTTTAGCTGTCACTACATATTATCTTGGACACAGTACAGATAATCTGAATGGAAAATTACACTGAAAATGTCTTCCCCTGAGTTATATTTGCTGGTTCTTACATAAAATGTTATTTATAGAACAGATTTTATTGTCTCTTCTCTTGCTTTATTCCTTTATAACCTTCTAGCTAACTGTCCTGACTTCAGACCTCTGTTAGAGCTGCCAGATGTGCTCTCCTGGCCCGTGAAATCAAGCGTGGGTGAGACCTGGTGCAGAACAGGAAGGCGACCCATACTTGGTTTCAGAGGCTGCGAGAATACCTGCGATTTAGAAGGAATACCATTTATGTTTATGCAGGCCTTCCAGAGAACAAATAAAATACATTATAGACATAAAGAATAAGAGATGAAATTTGTGATTATATTGCATTTCTGTTCCAATGGAATTTTTAAAAAACACATATTCTGAGTAAATTGAACCAGGTTGACAGCTAATCCTTTGATGTCTCTGTTAATGATTTTAAAACATTATACAAATCCAGAACTGTTTACTCCTTCAAAGTATACCTCCTCTTCTCCCACTTCTCTTGGCTATTGTGTTCCATTTGCCCTTGCTCTGGACTAGTTCCTTGGGTAACTAACAGAGATGGGTGGACAGAGATGCCATGACAGGAGTATGGATTTTGCTGGGTCCTCATTTCTGCTTGGGCATCTATCAACTCTTTTTCCAACATATTTTTGTTTCCCACACAGCCCCACTCACAGATGCTTGCCTATAGGGCCAAAAATCTCTAGTTAGCAATCTGCCAGAATCCTGCTTTTTTGTGTAGGAGATTGGAGTTTTTTCAAATAATCCATCTGGTAAAATGTAGAGAAGTAGAGAAACTGAGGTAAATAAAATGTATATTGTTAAATACTTTATTGCATACATTGTACCTATGCTGATAATTAATTTATAGACTATATCTGTTGAGCTGGTGTTGGTTAAGGCTTTATTTGCTTGTTTGTTTGTTCTATACTCTTTAAAAACTTTTGTGGGTGAGTAGGGAGGGTATAATGGTGTTGATATATGTTGTCATCCCTTAGGCCAGAAGAACCATTTCACAATTACTTTTTATTTTCTCAACAAGAACTCTGAAGGCCTGTATCTTTGGCACAGAAAATTAAGCTATAAAGACAAGTTCTGCCAAGTATATATTACATATCTCCTGGCCATGGATTTTGGTAGGCTGCGAGAAAAATATGAAATTCATTTCCAAAGAAGATTTATTTTGTATTTCCTTAATGGCCTTCCATATTTGTAATACATTTTCTATTTATAAATGGAATTTCTTTGTTCCACTTAAGGTACCTTAATTTATAAACACACAAAATTAATAAAGGACATTTCCCCATTTTGTTGGGTTCTGAGAAGAATAAACCAAATTCTTTGCCCAGGCTTTTACTTTGTTGGAAAATGCATTGGAGAAACATGGTATTCTTTGAATTATCTCAATTAAAGAGCTTCTCCTGGACATTCTAAAGAAGTGCTGTCTGGTAGATTTTTCTGTGTTGACAGAAATGACCTACAATCTGCACTAATTTGACAGACATTAGCCACAGGGCGCTTGAAATATGGCCAATGAACTAAATTTTAAAATTTGTATAGCAACATGTGATCAGTGGCTACTATATTGTAAAGCATAGTTCTAGAGTACTTTATTTAGATAATTTTTTATAGATTACAAGTTTACCAAAATTCAGCTTTATCTATTCTCTTATGAATTTGATAGGTTTTGGTTAGTGGCTTAAGTTTATGTATTTTAGAGCAGTTTTAATATATTACCATGTATTTTGACTTAGTACTTTTAGGCTGTTACTAAACCAAACACAATACCATCAATTGGATAATTTATAGATAACAGAACTTTTTATCTCACAGCTCTGGAGGCTGGGACGTCTAAGGCACCAGCAGATTCATTGTTCGATGAGGGCCTGTTTCATGATTCCTAGATAATACCTTCTCACTTTGTCCTAACGTGATAGAGAGGGCAAGCAACTCCTTCAGGCCTCTTTTATAATGGCACTAATTCCATTCTTGAGGTGTCTGTTCTTGTGACTTAATCACCTCCCAAAGGCCTCCCCTCCTAATACCATCAACTTGGAGGTTAGGATTTCAACATACAAATTTTGGGGCAACACAAACATTCAAACCATAGCATTCTTATACCATAAACTACTCACAAAATACAGAGTGAGCTAAAACAATTCTCCAAGTTTTAAACAATTTATATGGTTGCCACTTTATTTTTAATGAAAACAAATTAGATTTATGCTGAAAGCTAAAAGCTGGCCAATTATCAAGTGATCCCACAGTTACTGAGTGTTACTACTTGGACAGCATTAAATAAACCATTCTTTAAGTTACAAAAAAAGGATTTGAGGTGATTCCTCTCTTCAATGATCTTATAGTCTTGATAGAAAGGCAAAACTAGCAGTTGTGAAATAATTAAAAATAAAGCAGTGCTAAACTCTATTATGTAAAATAGGAGTATATATGAAGGAGAGATCAGTGTGGATCATAGTAGCCAATCTCTGCACTTTAAAGTTAAAAGGACTCTTAGAAATCATTCATTTGGAGTTTTAGAAATAATGAAATTGTATTTTGTCAGGTTTACGTAGTCAAGATTTCACAGCCAGCTAATGACATGTCCAGTGCTTGAATAAAGGTCTCCTGACCCTCAATTTTGTGATCACTTTTTACTGGTTAGCCTTATACCTCCTATTGGAGGAGTTTGTCCTTAACAATTCATTAAGAGATAGCTTGGGGTCAGCAATTATAAACCGAGTTCTATTGCAAATATCAGTTTCATGTAGCAGAGTATTCCCTAAACTTTAGTTGTTTACTCAACACATTCACAATGTTTTTTTCATATCCTTCTACCATCTGTAATATTATTTATCCCTTTTTTCCATTTTAAATTCATTACAAGGAAAATGAAAGGCCAGAATTATTTGTCATAAGTAAAATGTAACTAGGAAGTAAACACCTGAAAAATAAAAGCTAAGCTATAAATTCCCAGGCAGGCACTTTGCCTAAGCCAGAGGACTGTTCCCTTTCTTATAAAGGAGATTAGTGAATAATGGAAAAATATTGATGCCATAGTCCTACATTACTATAAAGAGCAATCGTTTACTTTACCTCCAGTTTCAAAATTGTGAGATTTACAAGGTCCAACTGTGGAAGCTAATATATGTCCTATTGACCTCCTTATGGCTGTTTTGTGACTGCCTTAGGAAGAAATTAGCCCTGGACCTGCAGTTCTGCATGAGCTCATGTGCATGTCTGCATGAATTTGTGTGTCTGTATTGGTTGGTGGCGGGGATTAGGGAATGGTGGTTACTTTTTAAATTGTGTAATAATTGTGTACATTTCCTGATTTTCTTTCTTCATTAAAACAAAGCTCTTTTGAACTGGTTGCTTTTGTCCTTTACGAGGGAAAGTAATTGTATAGTTAATCCTACTTTTTTCTAATGTAATTAAATGGAATTTAGATAGATTATCTCTCCATATACAAACATGCAATTCTTATCATTTATAAAGCAAAAAAAACCTAAAAACCCTTTTATTGTTTTTGTTAGAGCAGTCGGGGCACATTAATAACTCTGAGGCTTATGAAAGAATGACATGCATTTTTCTCTTAAAGATGAAGAATGCTGTCAAAATATACTTTTAAAAATTAAGAAAAATAAAGATGATTCCTACAAATATCAAGTGAGGATATTTCACAGTTTTTTTAACCCATTAATGAGAACCCTCAGTATGGTGAATCAGTTGTAAAGAGACTTTGGAAAGCAGATATTTGTATAGTTAGTTTGGAAAAGTGTGATGAAATATGTTTGCTGAGTTAGAGAAAATGCTCATTAATGTCCCCCAGGGCAATAAAATCTTAATCTTTGAACATATATTTTCAACCAGAGAGGAAATGGTTTGTGTCACTACCAGACAAAAATATACAAGTTAAAAGTAATCTGACCAACTCTAGGTACTGACCAATAGTAAATGGTAAATAAAACAATGACATATTTCCTGGTTCTTGGGAACCCAGGTAATTTTTCCCCTCAGGGTTTATTTGGCAAAGTCTGGTGACATTTTTGGTCTTGGCACCTGGAGAGTGCGACCATCATCCAGCATACAGTCCAGGGATGCTGCTAAACATCCTATAATATAAAAACATCAGTTATTTCTGCCTCCTCTCATACCCCCAGAGAAAGATTATCCCAGCCAAAATGTCAGTGGTTCTCAAGTTCAGAGACACTACCCTAGAGAATTAAATCACCTTTGTACAGGCCTGGTAGTGCTCCAGTATGACACTGAAAGGGCTTGCTGCCATTCTTTTGTCTGTTTTGGATAATTTTTCTTACTAATGCCATGAGATTTTCCATGCAATGCAATGTTTTTGTATTGTCTGAATGTACCCAGAGGAAGCAGACATAGTGAGCTAGGCTAGAGCTCTACTTCGTTATTACATTTCTTGTCCCTCTCTCATTCTATTGTTGTTTTCTTCCATTTGAATTGAAAAAAAAAATCTAAAAATAAATGGTGAAGAAATGTTAAAACATTCATTATATGTCACTGCGACCATTTTAATGAATGTCATTCCATTTTCTACAGGATAACATTATTTTCAGTTGACTATATCCTTTCCTGATTGACACTATGATCCTTGAAAAATAAATAAAGCTTGATGCACAATAATGTAGTATAGGAAAGAAGTACATATCAGTAAAGCATAGACTCTCCCTGCTCCTAATTTCCTCCGGTTAGAAAGTTAAGGAAAACTGACATATTCTCTCTAAGAAAATATGGAGTTGGAAACACCATACCTCATTATTTTCAACCCTTCAATAGATTGAATTGAAAATCAGCAATTAAGAGCAGTCTTCTCTTATACCTCCAATTTAGTGAAAAGGTAAAAACAGAAGGAAAATTCATTTATAACATACTATGATATTCCAGGAACAACCACTATAATTTTTGTGTATTTGTTCAGACTTTTACTAGGAACAGCCTCATTTTCTTGTCTATTTAACTTAATGTTTTTTAATGTAACATATGTTTCTTGGAATAGACACAAGCATACTGAGATGAGGATGAAGACTTGCTTTTGTACCCAAGAAACTCCTATGTCAGTACCCAGAGTTGTAATTGTAGAGAATATGCAATAGTATATACTAATTTTTCACTTAATATTATACTATCAGAATTTTTTTCATGTTGCCACATTGTTTTCCTAATTATCATTTAATGGCGTGATTTATGTAGATTTAAAAACAGCTCAAGTTTTCTGTAAGAAATACAGTATAATTTATAGTTGCATTTCTCATATAAGTAATCAATAGGATCACACTCATATACAGGAGTAAAATTATCCTCCAAATAACCTGCACAGGGCCCGGTACTTGCTAGGTGCTTAAAAAATATTGATTTTCTTTTATTCAAGCTCTAGAATTTTTATACTGGAAGGAATCATGACATTGGCACATTCCTTTTTTCCCTTTTTATCTTTTTTAATAGTAAAGAAACTGAGACCTTGTTAATTTAACTGGAGCAATGTAGAACTCTGTAGTTGAACTTAAAATATTAGGTTCAAGTGCTATCTCTGCCTCTTATTAGTTGTATGATAATAGAGGAGCCACTTTACTTCTTGAGACATTTCTCTATATATTGGAGAGAGAGTTGTATTAGGTAAAATATGTTTAAGATTTAAGTTTTTTTTTTTTTTTTTTGCTTGTATCCAAGATCTCATGCTGATAAAATTGATATAAAAATAGTGGTAATGTGAATTAGCACAACCACTAGGAGGAAGAATATGGAGTTTCCCCAAAAAACTAAAAATAGAACTATCATATGATCCAACAATCCAAGTTCTGGGTATATATCAAAAAAATGTATATCAAAGAGTTATCTTCCTCCCATATATATTGCAGCACTATTCACAATAGCCAAGGTATGGAATTAACCTAAATGTCCATCAATGGATTGATGGATAAAGGACAGGTGGTACATTTACATAAAGGAGTATTATTTAGCCATAAAAAATGAAGTCATTTTATTTACACAGAACAGGAAGACAATATGTTTAGTGAAATAGGCACAGAAAGATAAATATTGTATATTGTCACTCATGTGGGAGCTAAAAATATTTTGAACTCGTGGAGATGGTAGAGTGGTTGTTTCAAGAGCCTGGGAAGGGTAGTAGGGAGGAAGGATAAAGTGGGGATAGTTAATGGGTACAAGTATACAATTATGTACAATGAATAATATCTGGTATTTTGTAGCACAATAGGGTGACTAGAGTTAAACATTTATTATATATTTAAAAATAACTGAAAGAGTAGAGTTGGAGTGTTTCTAACACACATACATAATAAGTGGTTGAGGTGATGAATACTCCAATTTACTTGATTTGATTATTGCACATTATATGCCTATATCAAAACACTACATGTATGCCAAAAACATATACAACTATTATATACCCATAATCATTAATTTTTTTAATTTAAAAATCTATGATCTCTTTAAGGACAAAAATTTTCCAAGGCAAGTATTAATCTACTAAATAAGCTCACTGTGTAAAGAGCCCCAGAGTACTGTAAAATAATATGTATTCATTTGGAAACAAAAACTGGTATTTTAATAGCACACTATGTATTAAGGATGTCTTCAAACATTTTAGGTGGGTTTTTACTATTAATCTTTAGTTACACTTTCAGGTAGATGGTATGCTTCTCCGTTTATTTAAGGAAACTTCAACTGAGTGAAGTTGCCACATTTTTCTAAATAACTCATCTAGTATATATTCCATTATGCCAATATCTAGAAAACTGATGTGTTCATTCAAAAACATTACTTCAACCTGTCAGTCGCAGTCTTTTTCTTACCTCTTTACAGTTTAGGAAAGCCCTTTTGGGAATGGTTTTGTGATCCATGACTATTTAAAAATCTCATCAGGGAAGTAGGAAATAATTTTCTTCTTATCTCACATGAATTGTTCTTGTAGCAAAGAGACTGTCAAAAACATTCTCTTCATCATTCTTCAGGAAAATGTTAAGCATTGAGGGCAAGGAAGCCCCTTAAATTAGAGACCCAGAGGTATAGTAGAAAGTGTTCCAGAGTTGAGATGAGAGTTCTATACTCCTGTCTTATCACATATATTGACTGGTGTGATTCAGCTAATTTCCAGGAAGAGCAACTATAAAAGTGAGGGAGGTGCACCAGATGATCTCCAAGATCTTGCACTCTATTTTCTACTCTCTCCTTGTGTATCTTCCCCACCCACTTTACTGTTCTGTGCAGGGAAGGGAGATCTGTAGCTCTGTTGTATTAAAATAAAAACTTTAGACAAATATAGCAGAGTTTAGTTGAGCAAGGTATAAATCAATGTGGGCAGGGAGCATTTGTGGATAAAAAATAGAGGTGAAGCACAGAAACAGCCTGCTTGGTTGCGATTTGCATTTGTCTCGCTTGACCATGGTCTGATCAGTTGGCCACCTGTGACTGACTGAAGCTTGGCTACTGTGACTGACTGAGATTCAGCTAGTTGTTACAAAAGTATACTGCTATGTTAGGCTTCAAGTTAGTTTCTGTACTGGTAGGTTGCATTTTATTATGTAAAGAGTCAAGTACAGAGGCATTCACAGGCCAAATTTAGTTTAAGAATTTTCCCTTTTTGGTCAGCCTCTCAATTTTGAGAGATTTGACCAAAACCTTGGACATGGATTCTACTCTTTTGCCATCATAAATTGACTTACTTGGTCTTAGTATGGAATTTCCAAGTCAGTTCAGTAATTCTTTATGATCCTGATGATCTAATCAAAGTGAGACTATTCAAGGATTGCTAGATGGCTGCATACACAAATTTAATACTTGAGAGGAGACCGCACATCATGGGAACTATTATATAATGACCATCAGGATAATAATACCAAAAGACCTAAGTGTACTCCATAACAGGAGCCCCTACAAACTGAACCAATCAAAATCAAGCAAATTGAAGTTGAACTAATATAGACAGTTCAGTAGTATTTGAATCCAATTGATCACAGTTGGTGTTTAGGATGTGATGGTGATTAAAGACCATAGTTCACTGTAGAATTATCTGATTTAAGAGGAATACAATTTTGTCGTTAGCCAGTTATTTTAAGTTATGGTAACCTGGAGACCCACTAGAAGACATAAAGATTAGAAAACCCTGGAAAAGCCAGGCTTGCCACTTACCACTTACGATGTCTGCAAACCAACTGTTAGTGGTTCCTATACACATTATGTGTTCCTATCTCTTGAGAAATTTCATTGATTATTTGATGGCAGGGTTTCAAAAAACAGGTTTCAGCCAACTTTTAAATTATGCTTTCAGTAGTAGCAAAAAAAGGGGAAATATAGATACATCATTCAGTTTTGTTCAATACCTTACACAAGCCCCTAGCATGACAAAAAAGGAAATCTAAAACTGTATGATGTTTCATTAAGTGCTTTTTGCTGAACATGTATGATTTTATCCACCATTCAGAGTGATTTCTATCAGTACGAACCCCTAGGAGGCCTTGTTGGCCACAGAGTCCAAGATTTTTCTACAATTTACATATAGTTTCAAATTCCATGCTACAGGTACTCCACTACCACCCAAGAGTGAGCCCTCATTAAACCTCATTGGAGTCTTTCCTCATTGGAAACTAGATTATCTTTACAAACCCAACAATTGCTCCAGTTTTTTGCTAGAGCATAAGCCTTAACTTAAAAAAAAAAAAAAAAACACAAATTGTAGTCCTACAGACTTTCCTGCAGGGAAAAGGAAAAGATTAGGACAGCATCAAATGAGGAAAAAACAAAAAGGGTAGTCCTTTCATAATGGCATAGAAAAGAAGCCTTTTTTTGTAATCTTTGGAAAGCCGTTCACATTTAGGATGCCATTTGCTTCTGCAGAGAAACTTCCCTGGTCAGCTTTCCGTAAAAGTCTCCAATGAGTATGCAGCTGTAAGAGTCTGGAGGGTCATTTTCAGTTGTGAGATAATTTTGCTGCAGTGAGGGCGGTGAAAAGAAGTTGGTATGATCCCTTTCAATGGAATTCAAGGGCAGTCTCTCTCTGATGTCATTTCCAGAAGACCTAATCTCTAAGTTCTAGATCTTCAAAGATTTGGTTGTTCTCAGTTGGTGAATTATAAAAAGCTTCCTTTACCTGGTGAAAATACACTTTTCCATAATGCATTAAAGCCTTATAGCATTTAGTCATATCAAGATTTAGGAGACCAAAAGATACATGAGGTCCCATCATTAAGGACAGAGACTTTTCAGTGACTATTTCATAAGAGATCAACTTATGTTTTCCACTGAGGGTGGATCTGATTGCCATCAAGGCCAATGGTAATAACTTTGGCCAAGGCAATCTAATCAATTCAGTTAACCTCGCCAGTTTCAGTTTTAAGATGCCATTTGTTCAACCTTTCTAGAAGACTGAGGGTGAAAGAGATAATGGTAATTCCATTGTGTTCATACCACCTTATTTAATTGCTTTATAAATTATCCAGTAAAGTGTGTACATCTACTGCTGGAGATTTTTGCCAGGAATGTCCCATAAAGGAAACATATTTTTGAATATCCTTTTAGCTACTCTTATAGTATTGGACTTCCTGTGTGGAAAGTCCCAACTGGGGAACATAAACTATTGAAAAAAATACAGGGCCGGACACAGTGACTCACACCTGTAATCCCAGCACTTTGGGAGGCCAAGGCAGGCAGATCACAAGGTCAGGAGATCGAGACCATCCTGGCTAACACAGTGAAACCCCGTCTCTACTAAAAATACAAAAAATTAGCTGGGCGTGGTGGCAGGCGCCCGTAGTCCCAGCTACTCAGGAGGCTGAGGCAGGAGAATGGTGTGAACCTGGGAGGTGGAGTTTGCAGTGAGCCCAAATAGTGCCTCCAGCCTGGGCGACAGAGCGAGACTCCTCAAAAGAAAAATTCATATCCCACTGAAAGTAGCAATTAAATGGAATCTCTATAAATGTTGAAATGGCCCATTAGGTAGCAGAAATGTACCCCCTGTGGTTTTGATTTTCTTCCCAGAATTATGAGTTTGACAAACCAAACATTGGTTATGAATTATTTCAGCAATTTTATAAGTTACCACACCAGTTTTTCATAATTTGTATCATTTTGTTTACTCCATGACAAGTTATAGAAGGCAGAACTTTTAATAATGGAAGCTGTAAGGACTCAGAAAAAACCAGGCCGTCATCCAGACTTCCCATGAGTCCATGCTGAACATTGATTTTACATCCTTCTAAGTACCAGTTTTGTTTGTTCAATTCAGGTGCATAGCACTGTTTCTCAAGTAAGTTATCATAGGTAATGTTAAAATAAAAAAGTAGACAAAATAAATTTAATAGGTTTATTTGAACAAAGAACAATTTCAGAATCAAAAGATTCAGAGTGCTCTGCTACAGCCATGCAGGTGGTGAGCTTTCTTCACATGGAGGGAAAACAAGTAAAATATACTAGATTAGTTTAGAGCAGAAGGACACTAGTCAGAGGTTAGATGGTAGTTTCTGATTGGTAGGGTCTCTAGTTTCATTATAGTCTTTACATTGGGCTCTGGTTTGCTTATAGGAACCTAAAGCACTGGGGCTGTCTCAGTGTAATGGCTTCTATATTAGGATTTTTTTTTAAAGAAACAATTCCCCCTTTTTTCATCTTCTCTTTTATGAGATTGACCAAAATATAGGCATAAGCACCACTCCCTGCACCATCATGGCTGGGTTGTCTTTTTCTTGGTGTGGAACTCGTAAGTCATGATGTCAGGCTTATTAAAGAAAGGTTCCTTTTATTTCATTTTTGTACTCTAATTGCAGTGAGACCATCTGATGTACCATCAATGGCTGTGGACATGTGTTTAAGACTCTTGAGAGAATACAGTGCACAAAGGTGATTGTAATGATGACGGTCAGGAGGATAATATCAAGATACCAACGCATTCTCTTTAGCCAATTTCCCAATGAACCAAACCAGCTAAAGTGAAATAAAGAATCAACCAGAGAGGGATTCAACTGGTTTTAGCCATGCGGTCCATTAACTTATAGTAATTGAGTTTCTGCAATACTAGAGGTATTTATTCAGGTACAACAGGATATGTTAGTTATTGCACTGACTCCTCCTTTTTCAGCCAATAGATGGTCCAATGCAATCTGATTTGCTAAAACAACTAAGATCATTTAGAGGTTTTTCTTGGGCAATCATAGCCTTAGATGTAGAGTCAGCTGTAGTAACTTATGTCAAAGACAAATTTCTGATCATCACGTTATTTGCATTCACCCCAAGCCACAGGGAAAGATACCTAAAAAATGATGCCCACCTAGTAGGGTTGACATCTGCTGTAAGTTTCTTTTTAATCTATAATGTAGTTTTAGAGGCATAGACCAGTGTTTAGCTTCTGATTGATTATAGTTTGACAATGATACTATTAAAATACTTAGTCTGCATTGGTCTTTCATTCTCTATCAAGGTATGGGGTGGTCCAAGCATATGGCTGAGAGTTAAATAACCTCCACAGATAAAGATGTACCCTAGGGGTGCACATAAGGTTTCTCCTTGGGTAATTTTATTTGTGAAGATATTAGTTACAATAGAGGCACTGACCATTTGTAACCAAGAATCTGATACTGAGTTATTACATACTAGAAGTCTGCAAAAATACATAGGTGGATAGAAATTCTTGCAAAAGACTCTCTTAAAGTCCTTTTTTTTTTTTTTTTAAACCAGGTAGCCTCCATATAATACAGTCAACTAACTTGGACATTGGCCATCCTAGTCCATGGTTGGGTTAGATTAAAATAAGTATAAGAATAAATGGCTCTAGAAATTCAATGACAGTGTGAACTAAAGGATCTCTAAAATCATAGGATGATTTTGGCTTAGCATGGCAAATCCAGCTTTTAAGTAAATTTCCTCCAGAAGCTATTGACTGTGATATTCCAATTATGACATAATTTTACCACCCACAGATAAAAAGGAAGAAAAAGAAACAGGAGAGAAAAAAATGGGGGCTTAATGATAGGGAGGGAGATTCTTGATCCATGATCTTAGGAAAACAGTCCATCTACTTCTGGGGAGAGATTTTCCTGGTGAGTTTTACTGAAACATTGTCAACTGGTGTACATTTCCAAAAGACTGAGGTAAGTTAAAAAACATGAATTTAAGACTTAAGGCCTTGAAGCTTTGTTGCTGTGTGAGTGATGAGAAGAACATAATACGCTCCCTTCCAATGAAGCTCAAGGGAAACCTCTCTTTGGTGTCATTTCCAAAAGACCCAATCTCTAGGTTGTAGGTCATGGAAAATCTATTGATCAATCAATAGGTCCTGGTAGGCTTTCTTTTACCTGGCAGAAGTATACTTTGACATGTATCAAGGCTTTGCAATATTGAATTATACCAGAGGTTTCAAGATACTTCAGGTTTAATTGTTAAGGGTATAGGTCTTTCACTTACTATTTCATAAGGTGTCAACTTGTGCTTTGATTTTCAGTAGGGGTAGATCTAATTGCCATTAAAGCTAGTAGTAATGCTTTTTGCCAAGGAAATCTAATAGATTCCAATGGCCGATTTTAGTTTTAGGATACCATTTGTTCATTCAACCTTTGCAGAAGACTTGGGATAATAAGGATAATGCTAGTGCCATTTTGTAAAACTTTATTTAGTTGTTTAATAATTTGTCCAATAAAATGAGTTTCTCTATCACTGAAAATCTTCCCAGGGGCACTCCATGAGGGAAACTTTCTCTCGTAACTTTTTGCTTCTTTTGTGTCATTGACCTTCCTGCAGGGAAAGGCCTCAATCTATCCCAAGAACAGGCATACAATTATATGAACATACTGGTAACTCATTGGGGTTGGCAACTGAATGCAGTGTACCTGGAGGTGTTCCAGTGGTCCAGCAGGTGATGGTAGTATAGTTCCAGAAACCTTGTTTTTTCCAGGATTATGAATCTGACAAATCAGATATTGGTTATAAACTTTTTTTGCAACAATCACTTCAGCAATACTTTTTCATAATTTGTACCATTTTTGTTTACACTATGGTGAGTTGTGGAGTATAGAGTCTTTAATTGCAGTGATTTTAAGGACTCAGGGAGGACGAGGCAGTTTTCTGGGCCCTCAGTGAGTCCATATTTAGTACTAAGTTTGTATTTTTTTAGTGCCAACTTTGCTTCTCTAGTTTAGGTGCAGAACATTGTTTATTAAATACATTATCATAGGTTATTTGAATCAATCTTATGAAGTTCATTTAAATGGCATATACAAACACTTTCAGAAATAGCTAACTTACCATGGAAATCCACTAGGGCAGTTTCTCCTTATTTAGGGTCAGGTTTATGAGTGTGAGCTTCAATTTTAATAATAGTAACTTGTGAGGGCAACAAAGCAGGAGAAAGAAGCTCATTCACTTGGGGTCACTTTTTTATTGAGGTCCTACTAGAAGTGAGGAATATTCTTTGTTTCCATAATATGACAACATTATGGACCACCCCAAAGGTATATCTACTATCTGTATAAATTGACTGATTTGCCCTTAGATATTTCACAGGCCTAACTGAAAACATGTCACTCTGCTGGTTGGGCTGACTTAAATTGGGGAAGAGTTTTCTTTTCTATTAGTTTATATTGAGTTGTCATAACACACACTGCTTGGTATTTTCCTTCTGAATTTTTGACATAAGATCCATCAACAAAAAGCATTAGCCCAAAATTATATAATGGAGCATCCTGTAAATCTGTATGAGGGGTCAATAGCTATGATGTCACATTTACACCATTGTGGTCCTCATCATCACCAGACAAAGATGGTAGAGTAGCAAGATTAAGTAGTTTGCAGTATTTTAGATGGAGACTATGAAGAGACAGAAGAATAATTTCTCAAGATGTTAGTCTGCTTGCTGAGAACTCTTGAGTGAATGAAATTTAATAGTCTTTCCACAACATGTGGAGCTTGAAAATAAAGTTTATTTCCTAAAACTAGCTCTGGTAAAACCTCTACCAATCTGACTGCTGCTGTCACTGCCTTTAATCAATAGCTGCTGAGTCTAATTGCAGGCTATAATAAATGGTGGATGGGTCTGTGTTTTCCTCCATGTTTTTAGCAAGAACTCCTAAAGTTGGCTGTCATGTTCATAAATAAGATGAAAAGTTTGGTATAATTTGAGAGTCCTAACATAAGAAGTTGTTGTAGGGCCACGTTTTTTTGGCTGAAGGTCTGCTCATGGCCTCCCAAGTAAAGACTCTGGGACAAAGTATTTTGTAAATTAATAAATGGGAGGTGTCAAACAAAAAAAATTGGACCCAAGACTTAAAATACCTACAAGTCCAAAGAAACCTCTTAATTGTCTTTCAGTCATGGGTCTTAGGAAACTTCCAGGTGAGAGGGAATTCCTTCTGCAGTCAGATTATTTCCCAAATAATGAACCCGTTTTTCCTGGAAAACTGTAGCATTCCCATAGAAGCCTTATGCTCTTTGTAAGCTAGTTGTTGCAGCAAGTAAGTTGAATCTGTTCCTGGACCTTCTTTAGTAAGAGAGCACAGCAGCAGGTCATCTACCTGTTCATTAAGAGTAGAATTCCTAGGGAATTGTAAATTTGCCAAATCCTGATGCAATATCTGAGAAAAATAGGATGGCACTTCAGTAAACCCCTGTAGCATTACAATCAAAGTACACTGTTGATTTTTCCAAGTAAAGACATGTAAGTATTGACTCTATCAACTGGGGTACTAAAGAAGACTGAGCAAAGACTCACTGCTGTCAACCATTTTGAATGTGGGGTTACATTACACAAAAAGATAGAGGTTGGACCACTGGAAATCTTGGTATTACAATCTTATTTACTATATGCAAATCTTGAACAATTTCATACATTGAGTTTTTTAACTGGTAGGATTGGAGTGTTATAAGGGCTAGTGCAAGAAATTGTAAGTCTTTGTTTAAGTCCTTTATGATGGTAAGAATTGCTAAATAGCTACTGGTTTTAGTGGACATTGAGGCAATTTAGGTAGGGGCTTACAATAATCTACTTGGATTTTTATAAGTTCAACATCTTTAATTTTTCCTATTTCAGTTGAAGAAGTCCACAAATATTTAGGTACTTCAGAAAGGTCAGGGTTTATATAGGTTTGAGTTTCCATGTTATCCACATGTTATGCCTATAGGGAACAGAAAAGTTCAGGTTTAGAAGAGTTAGGAAATTTGAAGATTCTGTCTCCTGCTGAAGAAAATTTTATGTGACCACTTGATTTAGAGAGCAAGTTTTGTCCCAGTAGATGCACTGAGGCAGTATCATGTAGTAAGAAGACATGTTTTTCTGAAAATGGTCCAAGTGTCAATTGAACAGGTTCAGACATAGGGACCTGTTGCACTTGATTTCAAACCCCACCACAGAAAATTCTCTTTACTTTGAGGGATTCATTGATTTATGAGGATGGGGTTTAAAGTAGATACATTTTCTACCAATAATGTACAGTATTCCCCCATTAATCTTAATCTTAATTTTGTCTTGTTCATTCAGAGGTATTATGGGAGGCAGTTTAGGGGAGAATTTCTTGAAGCCCCATCAGTGTTGGTGATTATTCTGGGAGTCAAACCCCAGGGGGCTTCCTGAAGTAGAGAAAGTCTGGGCAAAGATAAATGAGTGTATCAGATGACTGGTGTAACAGTGGACAGTTTCTGTTCTAGTGGCCTGGCTGTTTACAGTAAAGACATCTCAATCCACAGGTTTCTTAAGTTTGAGACCTCTTGGTTTTGATTTACAGTGCACACAAAGAAATCTTCTTGGTCCCTATAGTTGTTGTAACTGTAAAGACATGAGACTATTTGCTTTTTGATTGTTCCATTATTCTAGAGTCTTCTCAAAATGTCCGGCTAGGGATCAAAATGTTCAGCTAGGAACACTAATTCAATCATATCTGTACTTTCCCATCTTAGTTTATGTTTTCTAATTAAGCTGCTAAATTCAGGGCAAAGTCCATTTATAAACAGAACAATTAAGGCTATTTCAATTCCTTTAGAAAACACCCCTTGTTGTATTTCAAGCCTGAAGAGTGTGTGTGTGTGTGTGTGTGTGTGTGTGTGTGTGTTTTGTATGGTTTGTTGGTTGGTTTTGAGACAGGGCCTCACTCTGTCACCCAGACTGGAGTACAGTGACTTGATCTTGGTTGACTGCAACCTCTGTCTCCTGGGCTCAAGCAATCCTCCTGCCTTAGCCTCCCAAGTAGCTGGGACTACAGGTGCATGCCACCTGTAGTGGCATGTAGTGCAGGCCTAGCTAATATTTGTAGTTTATGTAGAGATGGGGTTTCACCAGATTGCCCAGGATAATCTTGAACTCCTGGGCTCAAGCAACTCACTGGCTGTGGCCTTCCCAAGTGCTGGGATTACAGGTATGAGCCACCACACTTGGCCCCCTGGAATGTAAATAAATAATATTTCTAAACAGACTTTAATCTAAAACTAGTTCAAACTTGTTCATCCTGTGTTTTTTTTTTCTGTAAGATTGTATGATAGACCAGTCAATCTGGAAAATTCTTCAGAATTGAATATAAAAGATTTTCAGCAATTATTTCCAGCTCTATTTGGCCCTCCTCTTGAGGAGATATTCTAGGGGTCTTTAATATTCTCTAGATTTTCCTATTCCACTCCTGCCATCTGTTTGTGAGCTTCACAGGGCCCCAATATCATATGAATAAATTGATAAAGATCAGGGATTCCTGGATCATATGCTCCAATAAGGATTCTTGAGTTTTTCAGTAAAGTACTCAAGGTTTTCCTTTGGATTAGGGAAGTCTTTTGCATTGGCTGTAAGTTCAGTTTTAGGACATGGAGTAAAGGTAGTTACAGAAGGCAGGCCTGCTAGATTGCACTTTGTAAGGCATTTGTCTGATTTCCTTTTGTCCATTATCTTCAGGGTAAGAAAGGTAGTTGAGCAAAAGGGTTAGTGGACTTAGAGTATATAGGTAAGGACAAAATGAATGAACAGTCAGGGTTAATTCAGTCAAGGTACAGTCCTTTTATGTAATGTTCTCAGTTTGTTGCTTAAGCTTTTCATTTGCCTCAGAGAAGGAAGATTTTAGAAAGGCAATTTTTGATTCATTTAATCTAGTAGATGTTTCTGCATGCCAATTAAAAAATATATCACATTGCTTTTGAGGAGTTTTGGATCCTTTCTTTTTTAATGTGCCTCACAAGTGAACAATTTTACCTAGGTGAAGACCTTCTTGGCTAGGCACAGTGGCTCACACCTACAATCCTAGCACATTGGGAGGCCAAGGCCAGCAGTTCACTTAAGGCCAGGAGTTTGAGACTAGCCTGGCCAACATGGCAAAACCCCATCTCTATTAAAATACAAAAATTAGCTGGGCATGGTAGCATACACCTGTAATCCCAGCTACTCGGGAGGCTGAGGCATGAGAATATCTTGAACCTGGAAGACAGAGGTTGCAGGGAGCTGGCATCACATCACTGCACTCCAGCCTGGACGACAGAATGAAGTTCTATCTCTAAACAACAAAAAAGACCTTCTTATTGTGGCCACTGTGATACTCTAATTCTAAATTATCTTTGATAAGCTTAATGCATTTTTCTAAAAATATAAAAATTCTGGGTCCATAATTCTTATACATAATATTTGTTGAAGTCCCAGAAGGCAGAGAACCAGACTCTTTGATTTGGAAAAACCTATTATCAAAAAGTACCTGTCCAAGGCCTATAACTGAATCTCTTCCAGTTAATCATTGAATCCAATCTGATTCTGGACCCTGTCCAGTCTAAGAATTGCTCAAATGAAGTCCAGAGAGTTCAAAACATAATCAGTGTAACTCAGTCTACCACTGCCTTCAGTTACAAACAAGAGAGCAGCGAGCACAGTGGGCTCCAAGGGCACCTCACCTGGTCACTTAATCTATCTAGGGATCATCAGAGATCTCCTTTGAATCTCACTTATACATCAAAACTGATGAAAGAAAAAGTTTAGACAAAATCAATATAATAGAGTTTATTCAAGCAAAAAATAATTCATGAATTATATAGTACTCAGAATAAAAAGATTTTCAGAGTGCTTCACTGCAGCAGCATGGGCAAGGAGCCTTTATGTTGAGGGAAGACAAATAAAATGTGCTTGATTGGTTTAGAGTGGCGAGACCCTAGTCAGAGGTTAGATAGCAGTTTCTGATTGGTAAAATTTCTAGTTTCATTTTACTGTTTATACTGGACTCTGGTTTGCTTCCGTAGGAACCTAAAGCACCAGGACTGTCTCAGTCTAATGGCCTCTCTGTTAGGATTTTTTTAAAAATAGGATTTCAATTTGAATCAGTCTTATGGAGTTCATTCTAATTGTATATATTAACAATTTCAGTACTGGCTGAGTTAGCATGAAAATCAACCAAAGCATTTCCTTGGTTTCAGTTAATTCTTGTTCTGCTTGACATTTGGTTAGCAGTTTCATAAAACTTGTTTCTTCATTAGGTTCTAGGAATTCTTACCCAGTACAATGGTATGATCAGATTTTTAGAAATTTCATACAATTTCTAGAACACATACTAATCACACATCTGTACAAATATAACCCAAAGGTTTAGTATCACTTATTAGTTGACAATGCTTTTCATGTAATTTAATATACCAAGTAAGCTCATCTCGTTAACACCTCTCTTTTTATAAGGAAAGAGACAAATCTCTGAGAAGTTCCAAAGGCCCGTCGGGAAAATTCCAAAGATAATTTGAAATCAAGAAGTTAATTTGAAATTAAGTTGAAAAGAAGACAATTTAAAATTTTATTTGAAGGAGTTGGTTAAAAATATCAAAGGTTTAAACATTTGATTAAAATAGGATTACATGTTACAATGAAATAATAGTTATTTAACCAGTGATAATTAAATATTTCAAAGGCAATCACAGGAAGTTTCATAGTTGAAGGATAAACCTTAAGTCTTTAACAGAGACAACACAAAGCACAGGAAATCATCTTGATAAACCCCAGAATCTTTGTTTTCTAGGCCAATTACTTAAAAGGTAAAGAAAAAATTCTCACGATTTCCTATTAAGAGCAGATCAGTACTCCAAAAACTTGTTTTAGCACAGGAAACCAAATTCTAATTTTGCATCTGTGTACTTTTTATATTAATGCTCAATTTTTAGAGAACATCAATAGTTTATTTCTACTATTATAACCAGCTTGATCACACATAAAATTCCTTTCAAAAGATTTCACTTCCAGAAAATTTCTACAGCCTTCTTATATCCCTTCAATTATTTGTTCTGTACTTTTTCTCTTTCTCATTGTAGAACAACCAGGCAATCTAATTTAGGACGAAAAAAAAAATACATTTTCCCTTAACAAAAGCACATCTTCCAAATCTCATAGCTTAACTTACCAAAAACATATCTCACTTTCCTCACAGGTAGAGTTGTTTCCCTTGTTTCTAATTTTAATGACCATACCTGTTGATTAGAATTTGTGACTCTTAGTAATGTTAATTTATAAGGAAAACCCAGGAAGTACAGCAATTTTGAATTTTCATATATCAACATTTTATGAATATATATTTTATAATTTCTAAAAAATATGTGCTTCCTCCTAGAACAATTTTTCATGTTTGCTAACAGACTGAAATATATTTAACTTTTCTATATAATGAAAAAAAAATGCTGAAAATTATATACTTAAAACTTGTTCAGCAATTACTCTTTCAGTATTTTAACTTAGAAATGACTCAGACATTTCACAAATATCTATTACTTAATTTAATATAACATACTTCAAAATTTTAAATTACTGAAAAAGATTTTTTAAACCATGATTGGTTTATTGAAAAACTTTGATCAATTGCGGTGGCACATGCCTGTAATCCCAGCTACTTGGGTAGACTGAGGCAGGAGAATCACGTGAACCCAGGAGGTGGAGGTTACAGTGAGCCGAGATCACATGACTGCACTTCAGCCTGGGCAACAGAGTGAGACTCTGTCTCAAAAAAAAAAAAAAAAACAAAAAACAAAACTTTGATACCACATTCACATAATATACTTGTTCTTAACAATTGCGCTTACATTGCTTGTTAAACAAAGTAGGCTTTGAAGGATTTCAAAAAATATCACCCTAAAATTTATATATTGGTATACATATTTTTGATATATTGATTACATTCTAGTGCTTGAAAGCACTTAAAAACAGCAAAATGCATAGGCTTTCTGAGTGCCCTCCATTTGCCTAAAGAGGTCCTACAAAAGGAACTCAATTGCTATTAATTGTCTGAAGATTAACTCTTATCACAGAAGAGGAGGTTAGAGGTCCACCATAGCCAAACAGACCTTATCACAAACCATCATCCATTCTTCTAAGGGCCCATTCATCTTTTCAAAAATCATGTAATCTGAGGATATCTTTTTGCTTCACCTCTGACCATCGTATCCATTCTAGCATCAGAGTTGAGGCAAGGAACATTCCTGTACCAGCACATATGCTGACTTGTGTGCTTTAGCTAATTTCCAAGAAGGACATCTCCAAAAGTGAGGGAGGCACACCAGATAATCTCCAAGATCTCATACTCTGTTTTCTTCTCTCTCCACAGGCATCCTTTTTTTCCCTTTTGCTGTTCTATGTGTGTGGGATCTACAGCTCTGTTGTGTTAAAATAGAAACTTTAGACAAATTAAATCTAACAGTTGAACTGAGCAATGAACAATTCATGAAGTACATAGCCCTCAGAATCAGAAGAATCAGAGTCAGACAGAATATCTCTGTCACCCAGGCTACAACCTCTGCCTCCTGGGTTCAAGTGATTCTCCCACTTCAGCCTCCCAAGTAGCTGAGACTACAGGTGTGTGACACCATGCCCAGCTAATTTTTGTATTTTTAGTAGAGATGGGGTTTCACCATGTTGGCCAGGCTGGTCTCAAACTCCTGACCTCAAGTGATATGCCTGTCTTGGCCTCTCAAAGTTCTGGGATTACAAGCATGAGCCACTTTTTTTGTGGTAAGTTTTATTATCATTATTATACCTTTCCAATGATTTCAGCACCATTTCTGGACACAAAGGAGATAAATACACGCAGAACTACACTCTGTTGTAACCTCGGGAAAGTAAACTGGGGGTGGAGACTGTCTATAAGTCAGAGTGAAAGAAAGATAATGTAAATAGAATGTTCCAAAGGCGGTACAGATCCGGAGGGGCTCATAAATTGCTGGAGGAAGATCATCAAAAGAGGAAGGGAGAGTTGTGATGAACTACCATAGAATAAATATATAGACTTTTTGTACTGTGGATATAGATTTGAGAAGGTAAAGTCATTCATTAACTCAACAAATATTTACTGAGTGCCTATTATGTGTAAACTCTACTCTGGCTGCTGATGTTCTGATGACCAATAGGCACAGCTTCTGTCTTTTGTCTGCTCATGACATTGAAGTAAAGTCAGAGACTCAAACAAAGAAACCAGCCAACAAACAGAAGTGCAACACAGTAAGTGCTGAAGAGAAGGCAGCAGAAGTTAGAAATAGCTAATTGACCAAACTGAAAGAGAAAACCATGTAACATGTATTGTGGTTAATATATTGTAGAGTGGATGTCAACTATTTTGAAACTAATCAGGGGGTTGAAAAATATTCATTAGAATATGGTTTCTATGATACATCCAATCTAAGATTAATATGAGGTACATAATTCCAAGAATCATGTTTTGGGTATCCCGTTATTAGAACTATGATGAGATGTAGAGCTTTAGAAGAGAGTTAGTTAGGATTTATTCCATGGGAAAGACAGTAAACAAGAGGCAATGAAGTATAATTATGCACCAACTGTAACCGCTTAAGGCATGGACAGTGCTCTGTATTGGGATGAGCTTTAATGCAAAGGTACCTTACAGGGGTTGGGAGCTTAGGTACCCTTTCATTTAGGGGAACACACATTTCTCAAAGGGTAGACTCTCCTGAAATATTCACAAATAGATCATAACTACTTATATCTAGGCTTTGAAATAATGGGGTTTTTGCCTATCTGTAGACAGGATGTTCTGGGAGGAAGAGATAGCTGCACTAACCTTAGGATTTCTCTACCTCTTATCATATCATTACCAACATAAGCAATCTCCTTTATCCTATAATTGGAAAGAGACCACAGAGGACCGTAACCATGTCTCCCATCCTCTTCAAATTCTTTCCAGTGGTCAGGAGGATGAAGCCATGAAATAGAAAACATTTACTCCCAGGCACTGCCTTTATTCAATTTTAATAAGAAATTGTTACCAGGCATGTCATGCTGTTATTAATTTCAAATTAAAACTTAGACTATGTATGACCTCGTTAAACAGCTATTTTCCAATTCATTTATTTTGGATGTAATTATGACTGATTGCCCAATTCTTACTGGAATAGCTATGTGTAGTTTCATTTTAGTTGAAGCTTTTACAGTAGTAACTGGGGAATATTTTCCACATACATGTATAAGATACCTATTTTTTACCTTATAGTTAGAGGATGACAGACTTGAACATCTGATGTACTTCTCCTTACTGCATTGTAAAATTAATTTGTCTTTTCATGTGGCTATATCTAGGCAGTTTCAACAATTTGAACTTTGTTTTATTTAAGAAATAAAGGAAAATAATCAGCCATGAAGTAGCTAATTTGTTGATATTTTATGTATGTGTGTGTGTCTATACATACACAGTCACATATATAAACATTCTCAGAGGTCAGAATAAAAGTATTATTTGATAAGACATTAAAAATAAAAAGCCGTATCAAGGTGTGTCTCACATCCCCATTTTAAAAAATCAGACCCCCTGCATTATTTTTGCACATTGATACTACAAAAAAACTTCATTGATTGTTTTTATTATGTTAAAAGTCTCAGTCTTTCTTTTTGACACTGTGTTCTATTTAAGCCCATCCTTTGTCATCTGAAAGAAATCCATTTTAAATATTGTTTTGGAAGCTAGATTTCTGATGCATTCTACTTGTACTAGACCTTATTTTTGTGTGTGTGATGTACTGCGCAAAATTGTCTATTGATATGAAGCAGGCGTCGGAACGATTTTTCAGCTTTGATCACTAGAATGAATCGATTTTTAACACACCCTTGGTATGGCAGCAGTTGCTGATGTTGTGTGTCTAACAACTTCATTGAAGAGCTGCATTTGATTTGCTGTTGCTAAGTGCTCTCTTTCAGTGAGCTTGTCTGTGAAGACTTCCTCAACTAACTGAAGGTCATTTATCGAGTTAGAAATTGCTGTTAAATGTTATTTACTGATTAAAATATAATTATAGGCAGTCTCCATTACACAGAATCATCAATTTGCCATTAGTGCTACTTGGTGTAAGCTTTGAAAATGCTAATGAAACTGAAAACTAGCTTTCCAACTGAACATGCTGATTACAATAAAAAGGTATTTGTTCACTTTGAATGTGCAAGGTTAGTGACAAAATCCACTGTGGTGTTACTTTTTTCTTAGTGCTTGCTATTTTTTGTGTTCAGCCAGTAGACTAGATTATAAGGCATTGTTGTCTTCACAGAAGAACCGTGCAATCAGAAGTCTCCAAAATTGTGAGCATTCTAACAATTGGAAACATGAAATTATAACACCACTGACTATTTATGTCCGATATGTGAGCTGCACCATGGACGAATATGCTAAGGTAAAGAAATAATTGTTGTCACTGGATTCCTGAAAGTAGCAATAGAATGAGATTGTCAGTCTTTCCTCGTTTAATCCTTATTTGATTTCTACAGTCACTTAACAAGCCAAACTGTGTAAAATGTCAATAAAGACAAAGTCTTTATTATTTTTTAAAAATT
The DNA here is from genome assembly GCF_043159975.1 of Macaca nemestrina. Classification (NCBI taxonomy): domain Eukaryota; kingdom Metazoa; phylum Chordata; class Mammalia; order Primates; family Cercopithecidae; genus Macaca; species Macaca nemestrina. The sequence continues at coordinate 81,200,245 of NC_092126.1, forward strand.
CTCATTAATATTACTGAAAGCTTATTCATCAAACTATTTTACTCCATTATTTTAATCTGTTAGGAAGTAGGAAGTAATGCATTAGGAGACTTATGTGTCTAAGTTGTATGAGCGTATATATGTAATACGAGCTCTTTGAAGCTTGGAGTTCATTTTTCTAAAAAAAGTTTTTAGCCTAGTTTTTAGGTATCTTAGCATTGTCCTTTTCTTGTAGGATTTCACTAAGAATTTAATGTCTTTTAAATATATTGACAACATGACCCCAGAATATTCATGATTTCTTCTTCCCTTTTAAAATATATACTTTAACTTTTTTCATTAATCTAGAGATTTTCATTTTGACCCAAGACTGACAATTTTAAGAGGATTTTTGACAGCTGTGACTGTCAAGAACAGAACAGAATAAATGATTCAACTGGGTAAATCCAAATAGCCAACTTTCCATAGCAATATATATATATATTTTTCTGGTTTTTAGAAATAAATATGTCAAATGAATATAATTGTATTTGTCCTGAGCCCACTTTCCTGAGAGGATTGAGTTCTAACTGCTTATCAGCCCTTTCACTGCCATGCAAGGATTTAGAACAGAAAGGAAACAAACATTCTATAGTTTCATAGGCATTGATCAGTGTAAAAATTTACTTTCCCATTAAAATAGTTTAAGTAACTAGAAAGAAGCTAAAATCATAATGAACTTTGAGTTTTATTTTACAGTCAAATTATGAATGAGAATCAGATAATGGCATTGTTTTATTTTTATTTATTTATTTATTTGAGACAGAGTTTCACTCTTGTCGCCTAGGCTGGAGTACAATGGCATGATCTCTGCTCACTGCAACCTCCACCTCCCAGGTACAAGTGATTCTCCTGCTTCAGCCTCCCGAGTAGCTGGGAGTACAAGCATGCGTCACCATGCCCAAGTAATTTTGTGTTTTTAGTAGAGATTCTCGTGTTGGTCAGGCTGGTCTTGAACTCCCAACCTCAGGTGATCCGCCTGCCTTGGCCTCCCAAAGTGCTAGGATTACAGGTGCGAGCCACTACACCTGGCCTAATGGCAATTTTTTTAACATCATATTTATCTTTTTCCTTTCTGTCATCTTTGCATATGCTTCTTATTTTGCATGTTAAACTGGAATAATGGGAAAAAAATCTGAGTTTTTCTGTAAAATATATGTTGAAGCATCAAATGTGGTGGGTACCCGAAACACTGTTTGTTAACAATATTTTTTTTGTCAATTATCATTTCACTCTTTGTAATAAGTTTAATCAAAAGAAACAACTCAGTGAGTTTCTGTGTTTATTCTGTTTCCTTGGGTGATCTCTTGGTCTCTGTATTCTTTAAGAAACACATTCACATTATATTCTTAAACTTGTAAATATAGTGCAAAAAATTTATGGGCTGGTCAAGAGACACAGAACAGACTGTGTGTTTTTATATGTCCATTTACTCTTCAAGTTAGTAGGGCATAAAAGACCCTCAATAGTCTGCTTAATGCTTTTTTTTTTCTTTTTTCTTTTTTTTTCTGAAGGAAACTGCCCAGACCCAGATTCATAAATAGTTACTTGATAGTCTCTTCTTCTTCTTCTTTCTTCTTTCTTCTTCCTTCTTCCTCTTTCTTCTTTCTTCTTCCTTTTTTTTTGAGATGTAGTCTCGCTCTGTCACCCAGGCTGGAGTGCAGTGGCGCAATCTCGGATCACTGTAACCTCCACCTTCCAGGTTCAAGCTATTCTCCTGCCTCAGTCTCCCAAGTAGCTGGGATTACAGATGTACACCACCACGCTCGACTAATTTTTGTATTTTTAGTAGAGACGGGGTTTCGCCATGTTGGCCAGGCTGATCTTGAACTCCTGACCTCAAGTGATCCACCCACCTCAGCCTCCCAAAGGGCTGAGATTACAGGCATGAGTCACCATGCCCAGCTGGTAGTCTCTTTTGTTCACCAAATCACAGATGCTTACTGATTTACCACTTACCACTTTATCACACCTTAGTCTAAAATTAGACACTTCCTTTAAGTCTTTTATTTCCCTTTATTCTTCTTTGGGACAGGAAAAATAGTTTGTCCCAATTGTCACATGTTTGAAGACTATCTTTTCTTGAATAATTTTCTCAGAAAACACTGAAAATTTCCACCACTCCTTTAAAATGGCAATTGTATCTTACTCTCTGAAAAAATGTTAGAATAAAAGATTCCTGACAGCTGATTAGGAAAGTGACATATATTTTACTTCCTTTCAGATGAAACCTTCTAAAAATGTATTTACTTACCAGGGGCAGTGACAGCCTGTCTGGCAAAAATAATTGATATCCTTTCTGGTTATTGTAGAAGGGGAACAATGAAGCAAGAAAGACCTTTCTCCTGTCTTCAGAGATGAATAAACTGGAAGAAACTCATTGTCACTAAATTAAAATTTTCTTTTAGGCATATCTGGCCATTGACACATTCTTGTATAATGTTAGTAACTGTTTGCCTCATCAGGCTTGGTGTAGTATTTTCACATATTTCTGCTATGGAAACATGCATATTCTGCCTTTGATGTAAGGTAAAAAATATCTGAAATATCTGGAAGTCAGCAGGTTTATGTATTACCGTATATCCCTGAAATATCAAGGAAGTTAAATATAGTTTGACTTCAGTAATCAGATTAATATATACAAGTCTTTTGAAAGCATGTTCACTTTTGAATAAAATTTGAGCTGGAATGCTGGTTCTAGTATTCATATGCTAAATGATCATAAGGAAGTTACTCCTTTTGAAATTTTTACTTTTGACATATGTAAAATAGATAAGGCTATAGTGCTTCCTTCTCTGTAGTCATGCATAAAAAATTATATAAATATTATTAATTATGATAGGGTAGTCTTAAATGTGGTTTTGATGCTTACCTTTACAAAGAGCAAGCATAAAAACAGCAACATCTAAGAAAGGATCTCTCTTCCGCTTTAAGAAACAAATTAAACCTGCTTGTTACTATTGTATCAATGATTTATTTTTAAAGGGCTACAGCCAAAGATGTTAAAATTGTTCTTTTAAGCACCAGCATTTTCACAGAAATATTTACATTAATTTTTAAAGATGTTGCTATAAAGCCATCTTTTTTCTTAGCACTTTAAGCCCATCTAGATCCAATTATTATCTGCAGATGTACTGATGTATATGCTTTCTTGGCTTTTGGACTGTCATCACAAATCAGTGTTTCTCATTTATCACTTGGTACAGAGAGGTTATTCACTAATCTAGAACTATAATTAATTCTTGGCAAACTTGGGAACCAGGATCTGGGCTACTACTTTGCTAAATTACATATTTTTAAGCATTATAGAATATCCTTCTTTTTATACTAAAACATTCTACTATACATCAATCAGTATGTGGCTGATGCCACAGAGCATCGTCATGGGGCATCTGTAGAAGTCATGCTTGGTTGACCTAATGGAATCTCTGTCATCAGAGAAGTAGAAAATTGGTTGTTTCTGTAGGTTATAAAGTTCCAAGTCATTGATTGCCACCTGAGAGCATTAATTCCATTATATTGATTGTTTCCATAGTTAAGGAGTGGCTTGTCAGAGTGCTAACTGTCCATGTCTCTTCCCCAGGTCATTAGGTAATAAATTGGATATAATATATAATTTTTATGTTTTTTCAATAATGAAAGATATTATGTTAAATTCTTTGCACACAAGTGATCTTCAGCCATCTCATATAATCTCATTTTCTGACCTGTGAAAACTACAAAAGCTCCCAGGTTTTTAGAAGAGACTCCATTCTGCCAGTAGGCTTATCACTTTTCTCCTGTTAGAACATTTGACTTTGGGAAATCATAAATAGCCTTTTTTTTTCTTGATTGGATGAATGTTTTATTAAATGTGACCTTGAGTCCTTTAACTTCTAAATCATCTAATTTGTAATGAATCTTGAGAGATCAATAGCTTTGCTAAAATTTTATATTGTTATGCTAATAACTTTTCCATGTACATTCTTTATAATCTTGATGGTTAATATTATAAATCATAAACAAATTTATGAAAACATTAAACACTGACAGTGATTTTTAAGATACAATAGATTAAAATTTCATATTTTCAGCATAACTTATAAAATACATTGCTATATTAGGTCACTTACTTTGCATTATTGTTTGTCTCATGATGAAATTTAGTACTGTTTGTCTCATTTGTGAATTGAGGTAACTGAAGTGAGGAGGTTGACTCGACCAATGAAAGGTTATAACTAGTTAGTGACAAAACAAAGCAAATATGTGTTTGAATGCCATCTCCACTGTTAAATACTAACAGTAATACATAGTTCCTATTAACATGGTAATTTGTATCTAGTAAATCAAGCTTTCTTCCTTGACAATTATGCCCTTTATTGTTTCCTGATAACATAAATGGTTCATGCTGCTGATGAATTTTGCAAATAGTATCTGTCCAGTGTACCAAATTTTCAGATTTAGAATCTGCCCCACAGCAGATACAAGCATTCTGTGCTACTACATGAAAAAAAAAAATTGTGAATGAGTATATCTTGAACAATAACAGATTTCGGTTGAAATGTTAGATGAATATACACAAAACAATTCTATTTTATCACTTAGACTAGAGCAAATTCTAAAGCATCCATTACATTACCAGTCAAAATTCACTACGTTATTTTATTTCTCCTTTGGGAGAACAGTGTAATTTCCATCACTGCAAATTCTCAAAATAAATTATAGTTGAAAAAGCCACTTTTCAAACCAAACTTTCACGAGCCTATTGCATCCCCCTTGTTTTGGTGGAGAATCAAAGAAGAGAAACTGTATTTCCAGTGGAGAAGCCACAATAAAGCCTTTATGTAGAAGCCAAAGTTAACATGATGCCAACAGGCAGATGGAAACCAAGTCTGAATGAGGAAATTCTGAGCCAGGCATCTTGCTGTGGCTGTAATATAGCCCGGTTGTGCCCTGATTTCCCTGTCCTTATTACTGGGATTGCAGTTACTTATGAATTGAATTCCCACATAGTTATCTTGCTGTTATTGTAAAATGCCACATGATATTTTGTGCTAAGTCAATAAATGCCTCATGCCAACACTGTTTATTTTGGGTTTGTAATCTCTGTGCTTTTACCCTTTTTCTGACATTTTCCAAGTCTCTCTCTGCAAATCAGCTGGCCATGAAGCAGAGCTTCCTTTCAGCAATTGACAGTCTGCTGCTGCAGACCTAACCACCAATTCACACCCCAGGGGACTATCTACCCCAGGAAGAGATTTGCTCTCAGTCCTCTGACACCTCAGTTAGTTTAAAAATTACTCCTAGGATTTAGACTTCTTGCAGGTAATTCTTAGAGAAACATAAAAAGAAATTGGTTGTTTGAAGTGTAGGTATAAAAATAAAGAAAAGCAATAAAGCAGAATCATTTGAATTGGAAAAATATAGATTTCAAAGAGGTCATTGGATACATTTTCTAATTCATTGACTTTCAAACACTTTTGAGCATGATCCACAATAAGAAATACTGTTTACAGTGTTACTTATTATATCCATATATACATGATAATTGAAACCAGTTTTATCAAACAATACTTACCTAGTATCGTATTATATAGGATTGTCGAAGTATAATATTAAAAAGTTAAAAATATTCTTATAGGTGATGCTTATGTTTCAACTTGACTGGATTAAGGGATGCCTAGGTATCTGGTGAAACATTCTGTCTGGGTCTGTCTGTAAGGGTGCTTCTGGAAGAGATTAGCATTTGAATCAGTAGACTACTCACTGGATTCAAGAATATTTACTCTCACCAGTGTAGGCAGACATTATTCAGCCAATCCATTGAGGGAAGAGATAGAACAAAAAGTTAGAGAAAGGGTTTATTCTCTCCCTTTCTCTCTCTTCTTCAGTTGGAAGATTCATCTTCTCCTGCCTTTGGACACCAGAGCTCTTAGTTCTCAGGCCTTTGGGCTCTGGGACTTATACCAGTGCCCCCACCACTTCCCCTGCACTCCTTCATTCTCAAGCTTTTAGGCTTGAAGTGAATTACACTATTGGCTTTTCTGATTCTCCAGCTTATAGACAACATATTACGATATTTCTCAGGCTCCATAATCTCATGAGTCAATTCTCATTGTAAATACTCTCTTCTCTTTCCTATATGTATTCTATTAATCATGTTTCTCTAGAAAACCCTGACTAATACATCATAGAAAAGTAAAATGAACACATCAAGAATTTTATTTAACTTACTAATAAGAGATCCAGTAGGATTTTAAGATTAATTAAAAGATTATTTGAAGTGCTGGATGTTTATAAACAATTTAATGAAGAGATGTTAAGATTACTAGGTTAGATAGAAAACTGATTTATGTACTAAAGGACAATTAACCATAAACTTTAGTGTTATCTATTTACTGGACAGATATAATTTGCATCTGTACTTAATAAAAATGTATAATTTAACGTGCACTTTTACTAAATCTGGGATTCTTTATTAGTAGTGAGTCAAACTAAGTTCATTTCCCTGAATAATTCTTGATTGTGCCAATAATGGGCTATGTGAGCCGGTAATACCCATGGATGATATAGAAAGATATACTGCCCAACTTTGTAACTTCTTTCTTCCAAATTTGACTAATTTTTAAAGTAGAATGTGTTCCAATATTTTCTATTATAGTCTATTATATTCTGGTCTATTTCATTTTTCAAAATACTGGTACAGCTCACTTAATTATCTTCATAAGCCATAGTAGGTTATGACCCAGCTTAAATGATACTACTACAATATAAAAATATGATGACCCCAAATACTAAATAAGAGAGGCAAGTTTTTTATCCATGTTAATAATAAAAATTAACAAGAAAAAAGAGAAGGGTGGGGAGGGAAGAAGAGGAGAAGCAAGGAGAGAAGAGAGCCCCAGCACTCTATCTTCAGGGATGTCAGCATTTTTTAAAGTGATAAGACTTTTTATAAAAGTCATATTTCTTTTCTCTCACAAAGCACACACTTTGTTTATGTTGCAGCTTAGGCTCTTTCTCCTGGTTAGAGTGGAATTTAGACAATTTGTAGAGATTTGCAGCTATGAGAGAAGATATTATTTAGAACTACTATTTCGTTAGACAGGTTAGCAAACTGACTCAAAAGTAAGATGACCTGCTTCATTACCCAGAAATTCCACAGGGAAGTCCCCATGTGTAACTATGTATGAGAAGAACAGTCCCTGGACTCAGGAAGGTGTGGGCCTCAGTTGTGAGTGAGTCACCAGATAGGAAACTTCAGGCAAAGCCATCATATTTCTGGTCTGAATTACCACATCCCTAAAATGGAACAAAAGCCGTTATTAAGATTAAAAGATGGACTATACATGAATGTCATCGTAAAACTGAAAAGCACCTTGAAAATGTAGTTTTAATTATCTCTGAGATTTTTATCCAGTGCACATTTTCCCATCCCTGGATATCCTGTAATACATAAAATATTGATGATGGACTATTTGTGTATACTTAGAGTCATTGAGATCATGTATACAAGGTCTAGGTAAGTCTAGTTAGTTTTGTAATACATTCTCTCTTCTACATACAGGTCCATATTAAAATATCCAAAGATGTGATAGCTATTATTACTAACAGATCATCACTGTAAAATGCTCTAAAATTTCCAAGTTAAAAAGCACCATTCTGATAAAATGTACTGTCATTATATAAGGCTTCCCACCTGTGGAGCTTCTAATTATGCTTTTCATGCATAAAAAATGCAACTAGAAAAACTGATAAATGGCCAACAGCTACTTCCCTGCTGATTACACAAAATTTCATTATGGTAGAACATTTAACAATTTAATTCTGAGCTCTCTCAGGAATAGTCTGTAAAATGTTTTGCTTAGGTCTCTTTTTAAGCACAGAATCTCAGCTGAAATAAAAGGTGTATTGAGCCTTTGCTAAAAGCAAAGTTAAGTCATTAAGTCAGAAAAGATGAATTTGAAAATGACAGGTAAAGACAGAAGCAATAAATATCACCCAAACATGCCCAAATGTTTTCTTTTCTCATTTTTAGAGTGACAATAGTTATTGAGGTAGAAATGAGGTTGTTTTACTGCAAAGATTACTCTCCTGATTTCTAATGCATATTTTTTTAATTTCCCATAAATATTAGAAAAAATATTCTAGACATATTTGTGCCTTTTACAAAGTGCTTTAGGAAGTCGCTGTAATTGGGCTTCTTTAGTTTTCTCTCTTTCAGTATCTCCTTTCACTCCTTCCATCTTCTCTGATTCTCCTGTTTACATAAAAGAAAAGAGAACATTTAAGTCCTAATGTGTCTATAGTGCTTGCAGCTTCAACACTGGGCAGATGCCATTCTCTTGTTTTTTAACTGGAAAAGCAGGCCCCAGACAGATAGCCTTGGGATCTCTACACGAATGTGGAGGCTGCATCTGAGAACCAGTAACAGTGGAGCCTAGGCTAGTATACCAGAGAGTATTTATCCCTAGCTTTGAAGCATGTATCCAAACAGTTTATATGCCATTAAAATCTCAGAAATCTTCATTTGGTTTCTTCATTGTGTTACTTGAGTGTACACCATTTTATATGCCACTTCCTATTGCTACATTCTGGGCATCTTATTCTCTTCCCTTCCAAAAATGTAGAAGAAAGATCAGTTATTTGATATCTGAAAAACTTTCTTCTCTTACTCCTACTGAGATATTCTGACCCTTTGCTGCTAACCCACTCTCAGTCACACTCCTGGTTTCCTCTCTACCTGATGTTCCAACCACAGAACACACCACACACTTTCCTTCCCATGTAAATGCAAAGCATTTGGTGTAGGGAAGATCACAGGGTTAGAATCAGCTAAACCTGTGCTTGAGTCCTGTTGCTTACCAGCTGGATAACCTTAACAAGTTTACCATTTCTTGTAGCCTCAGCATTCTACTCTGTAAGACAGATGAAACCTCACAGGACTTGTGGAAATGAGTGAATACTACTCGCAAGATTCATGCTGCTTAAGAGCTCCCTTTCAGGACTTTTGAGAAACATGCTTCTCTAGGACCACTGCTCCTGGATTTTACACCTCCTTTCCTGTCTCTTCTCTTCTTTTTTTCTATTATATTAATATCTTGTAGTTGGAAAATTCTATTCAGAGTTTGGGAGGAAAAAAGATGAAGAAGGATAAAGTGAAGTGGTGGGAGACTGAGGAAATTTAAAATTCATAATTTTTGTCCTGCTTCATAAATACATAGTAGCTGTATGGTTACTTTTACCTATAATGCCCTCTTTACCCGTCATTTCCTACATCTGCAAATAGCACCATTCTAGTCCCATTGAAAGCCTAATCTAGATTTTATATCTTTGTTAAAATTTTGTTTACCATAGCTGGAAGCTGGAAGTAACATCTCTGTCCCCAAACTTTCATAGAGTTTTCTTTTTTTAAATGTCACTTTATTTCATTTTCTAACATTGACAGATAAAGTTGTATGTATGTATCATATACAGCATGATGTTTTGAAATATATACACATTGTAGAATGACTAAATCTGGCTAACATGTATTCTGCACATAGTTACCACTTTTGTAATGAGAACACTTTACATCTATTCTTAGAATTTTTAAAGAATGTAGTACCTTATGAACAATGGTCACCATGTTGTGCAATTAATCCCTTGAATTTATTCCTCCTGTCTAACTGAAATTTTGTATCCTACAACCAATGTCTCCCCAGCCTGCCACCCACCTCACCCCTCCCCCTAACCCTTGTTAACCATCATTCTACTCTCTACGCCTACGAGGTCAAATTTGTTAGATTCTACATATGAGTGAGATCATGAAGTATTTGTTTTCCTGTGCTTGGTCTATTTCACTTAACATAGTGTCCTCCAGGTTCATCCATGTTGTTGCAAATGACAGAATTTCTATCTGTTTTAAGGCTGAATAGTATTCCACTGTGTATATGTACCACATTTTCCTTATTCATTCATTGATGGACACTTCAGCTGGTTCCCTATCTTGGCTATTATGAATAGTGCTACAATAAAAGTAAAAGTGTAGATATCTCTTTGGTAGACTGTTTTCATTTCAATTGAATATATACCCAGCAGGGAATTGCTGGATCATATGATAATATGATAATTATATTTTTAATTTTTTTGAGAAACTTCCTTACAGGTTTCCATAATGGTTTCAAATACATTTTCACCAACAATATGTAAGAGTTCCATTTTCTCCACATTCTTACCAACACTTATCTTTTGTCTTTTGATAATAGTCGTTTTAACAGTGTGAGGTGATAACTTACTGTAGTTTTGATTTCTATTTATCTGATGATTAGCAATGTTAAGCAGATTTTCCTATAGCTCCTGGTTATTTGTATGTCTTCTTTAGAGAAATGTCTATTCAGGACCCTTTCCCATTTTTTAATGAAGTTACTTGTTTTCTTTCTGTTGAGTTGTTTGAGTTCCTGATGATTTTAGATATTAACCATTTATTAGTTGTATAATTTGAAAAAAAAATTATCCCATTCTTTGGGTTGTCTCTATTAATTGTTTCCTTGACTATACAGAAGCATTTTAGTTTGAGCTAATTCTCTTTGTTTTTGCTTTTGTTGCCTGTGCTTTTGGGGTCATATCCAAAAAGTCATTGCCCAGACCAATGTCACAGAGTTTTCTCCCTATATTTTCTTCAAGTAATTTTGTAGTATCAGGTCTCGCTCTTATGTCTTTAATCTGTTTTGAGTGGATTTTTGTCTCTGCTGTGAGATAAGAGCCTAATTTCATTCTTCTGCATGTGGATATCCAGTTTTCCCAACATCATTTATTGAAAAAACTGTCCTTTCCCTACTGTGTGTTCTCATGTCCTTTGTCAAAAATCAGTTGAGTTTAAATACATGGATTTATTTCTGGACTCTTCATTCTGTTCTGTTGGTCTATGTGTCAGTTTTTATGCCAGTACCATGCAGTTTGGGTTACTATAGCTTTGCAGTATATTGGAAAATCAGGTAGTGTGAAGCCTCCAGCTTTGTTCTTTGTTGCTTTAAATTGCTCTATTTGGAGTGTTTTGTAGTTCCATAAAAATTTTAGAACATGGAGTTTTTAGTATGTATGTATGTATGTATGTATGTATGTATGTTTATGTCTTTATTACTTCTGACATTTTAGGACAGGTCCACATGTATTAAGTTTCTTCTTTGTTTGACTTATAGAACCACCCCTCTCCTGGGTGTTTGGCAACATGAGAATTAGATAAGTGATTATACTCAAGTGGTTGAACTCAGGTCTCTAAATAGAAATACTAGAGTTAACTAATTATTACATATGTACAGCATTCTACCATCACAGAATATTGCAAAAGGAAATAATTTCTCTGGCCCATGTTGACTCTTTTCTTGCCATTAAGGTAGTCCGTTGTGCCAATAATTTTGCAATGAAAAAGATGATTACTTTTCTTAGATGTTTTCCTGCATTCACTGATTGGTAGCAATTCCAACAACTGACGACTTGGGCAGAATTCAAACCAGGAACTTTATGGAGAAAACTGTAATATCATCATTGAATTTGTGGGCCCTCTCATCTTGTAGATTGGAAGGTCCAAAGGAAGCTTTTTTTTTTTCCCCACACTTCACATGCACTGTGTTAAATTAGGACGGACGTCAAAAATCTGACGTTTTCATGTAGTTTTAGAGATGGAATAAAAGGAAGCTAGTAACTGATTTCATTCCAGCTGTATTTCCCACAGGAGGGCTGAGGAGAGTTGTGGATAATGTTTTATGTCATTTGATGAGAATGAGTCAATGATAATCTATAGTTTAAAGCAAGATAAATTTCCCTATTATGGCAACTCGATCTTATATTAAAAGCTGACACTTTACCACAGGTCACTGCTTTATTTCTTCAAGACTTTTGGTGAATTGCCCTTGCAAAACACCAAGAGCACACCTGTAAGTTTTAATTTCCTAATGACTGAAAGGACAGTGTGCCCTATATTTAAGGAGAAAAGAGTTATGCTTAGTGAGAAAATGGATATATATATATAATTTTTAAATTAAACTATGATTCAATTATTTAGAAGATTAGCCAATAAATGCCTTTATATTACTGTAACTGCTTCCATTTACAAATTACAGTTTTGCAAACAAAACTCACCTGCTACTTTTTAAATACTATTAATTTTGGACAAAGAAATTCATATATATGCCCCAAGGGAGAAAAATGGAAAATGTCTTTCTTTCACTGTCTATCTCCATCTTAGCATACATTTGTGATTTCATTGCGATTATTGTCCTAAGGGAAGGCTAAGCATGAATGATTTTCCTTATAACACAAAACATTCTGATTTAATTGTTTTTAATAGTTGGTTCTGGTTTCTGACTTCAGTTGCATTCTTCCTGACAAACCTCTATTTCCTGATCCCCTTTACTTCCTATCCTGTAGCTTGACAGGAAAACATTAAAAGACTGATGAAAAACTGCCATACGCCTCTAGCACTCTTTATTTTACCTTCACAGTTACTCAAAACTTATTTGTTGAATGAAAGCTTAATTTTCCTTTCTATGCAAGATATGGTGTGTGGCAGAAGACAGTAGCCTGGAGGTGGTGCATACAGAGACATTGAGGGGCTGGAGAAACAGTGCCCGGTCACCAGCAAGCAGAGAGGCACAGGAAACTGCTCTGCCTTGACTGTATGGGAAACCCCAAGAACATCATCTAGCTGTCCATGACCACTGGATTTGTAAGATCCATGAGGGCCTGACTCTTCCTTTGTTCTTAGTCTCTTATGTCTCATGCATCTGGTACACCTGACATGGGGACATAGAAAGATGCTATTAATAAAGTTACTATTAATACAAACATTCTCTAAATGCAAAATGGAATTAAATGATTCCTCTTTTAACCTCTGAAATACTTTAATGTGATTTAAGAAATACTTTAAGAGTAATTTGAAAGATGAATCTCTTTTGATAAAAGACATGTTCATATAAAAAGACAGGCCACCTAGATAATTAGTACATAATCAAATAGTAAAGTTGCCCTTCTATTTATCTTCAATATTCAATGGTGTTGCAGTGGCTCATGGTGTAAAATAAAATATTTGTCAATGCAGACACAGAAGGACTTTTAAAATTTTCATTTTGGGAACAAAAGTAGGATTTGTAATCAGTACAGTACCCTTTAAAATCATTGGATAGATGCTTGTATGTTTAGGGAGAAAAGAAATGAGGATCTTGAATAGATTTCCTGAGAGAGTTAGATTGAACAGTGATTAAGCTCAGAACATAAAATTACCATTTATGATTAGTTCAGTTCAATTAATTCCATCTATCTATCTTTTAATTCATTTATTCAATCAACCGGCATTTAGGATCTGTGCAGTGCCCTGGGGATACGGGGATCAAAGACACCATCAAAGAATTTATAGTCATGTGGTAAAGACAGAGATGTAATTGCAGTACCTAAAGGCAGAATGAGTTTCATGCTAGGGAATTACAGGTGTCTGGGAGCACACAGGGCAGGCAGGTGGTGTAGGGTATAGGTCACAAATTATTTGATAGCCACACAGAAAATGAGAGGGAGAGACATCTAGCAGTGACCAAAAACATTGTCCCTACTGAAATAGAAAATGTTTCCTACCCTCAGGGAGCTTGTAGTTCTTATTTCTCTTAGTTTTAGTGCATACGTCTATAAGAAATTTTCTTTGAAGGTATTTTTAGCTCTGAAAGACTTCAGGAAAGTTTTTAGTAATAAACACTGGGTATTTAATCCCAGGGCTCAATTGCTTGTTTGAAGATACCTGATTTGAACTACTGTTCCCTTCTGTGAAGAATTTCATCACTATCATGATTTTTGCTCAAACTGTATTCAAAAGTCATCTAGACGTAACAGGAAAATCCAACTAACTAATGTTAAATTTGGTGACTGTGACATGCTCATAAATTATTCCATATTATCTATGAAATGCTGTAATCCTGTTTGTCCCAAGAAAACTCTTGCATTCCTGTCTTAATTAAATCTCTCAAGCCAAGCAGGTTTCTGCAGGATACAATCCATTCATTCACATGTGAAAGGCTGGAACCTATTTACATATTTACAACCCCCATAGCTGTGTCTGGGATAAAGTAAATTTATTTCTGAGTTGTCTGTGTTCTGCAGATATTGCAAATACAATTGTATATTCAAGCTTTCTCCTAAAAGACTCATTTTAGGGCAGTTCTGAAAAATACTGGAAATATGAAAACAGATTTTAAGTTCTTGGGGTGAAGACCATGTTTTGATTTTGGTTCTCTTTACTGCTCTGAAAGTGCTGTGTGTGCCTATAGCACTTTATAAATATGTAAATAAAAATAAAATAATTAGCTGAACTAGAGTAAAGAAGAGAGACTCTTATATAATACAAGAACATTTATGTGAGAAAATAACAGAACTTCAGAAAGTGCAGCCATTGGGAAAAGAGTGTTTTGGATTATATACCTCTAGGTTTATTTTCTTATGCTCATTACAATGGGAATAATATTTGCTTGAAGTTACAGCAACGGCCTGAGATGAAAGAGGCTACAAGCCCACCAGTAATTCAATACATGGCAAGTAGAGTAATTATAGTACTGAGCCACATTATCAGTCACTAGTAGTGGGGAAATAGCAGATACTAGGGAAGGCAAAGGAATAAAGAAGCAGAATTCAGAGAGGGATAAAACAGACACATGATAGAGCTTAGCATATTGAGGAGACTGTCCCATGGACACTGCCTCTCAGAGGAAAAGTGATTCAAGAGAGTTCAGGGAATTTCTTTAAAAGTAAAAAGTATGAGAGTATTAAAGGCAAATCATAGAGATAACCATGCTGATGAAAAGGAAGATAAGGAAACCATAGGAGTCCACCATCTGTAAGGTATAGTCTATTTTTAATATCTGAAATGCAAAAAGCAATTATCTGTTGAACAGAACAAGGGCAGATCTGCAAGGACGAGAGGAAGAGAACAGCAGAAGCCTGCGGGGCAGTCAGAAGGCCAAGACACAAAATGAGTTCCAATTAGAGCAGGTCACCGAGGAGAAGGAGAAAACCTTTTCGAACACATTTGAAACAAGAGCAAGGCAAAGGGAAATACAGGCTCCCCAGTTAATAAGAAAGGGAAACAAACAACGATAAAGAGAAGTCTTAGGTTTGATATGTATGTATTTATTTTTACATTATAGGCAAGAAAAAATCTATAAGAGACTGAATATAACCCACAAATAAAGGCTCAAAATAGTTATTGTAGGAAAGATCAAGCAATTAAAACTTTACTCATCTAAGTTCAATAGAGAGGTTGCCTGTAGTGATAAATAAGACGGACGAGAATATTCTTCAGAAGACTCTACTTTTCTGTGACCCTGTGATTGAGTTGCAGGGGGTTGGACAAAATTCCACAAACCAGAGACTTCACAGGATTTTTGGGCTGCCTCACCCTCTATATAAAATTGCTAGAAATGAATTCATTGTATCTAATTTTAAATATAAGAGATGTTGGAAGTAATATTTTAAAAACATATCTTCATGCTTAGAAACTGGACCATTTCTTCCCAGCTGAAGCAATGATGTATAGATAAGTAATGAACACTGGTTCGTCAATTGAAAATTAGGTGAAAAAACTCAATTTCTTCTTAGAAAATTGCTAAACGTGAAGCTACGTTCATGTCTGTGTTTATATTTTGCTTATATTATTTTCAATTAGGATAATATAAAAAATAAGGCCAGTGATATTGTTTTATACCAAGAAATATATATGTATAATGGATAGATGGTCCCATCTATCCTGGTCCCTTCAGAATTAACTCATCTCAGTCAACGTTTCTTATGTGTCTCATACGGATATGTAACCAGTTTATTGAGCAGTTGAACTCAGTGGGATAGTAATATGAAATGATTTTGTTTCTCCTTAAACCACACTTTGTGTCTCTGTTACCTCTTAATTGTGAGAAGTAGAAGGAAATGGTATTAATAGTGAGGACTTGAGCCACCAGCTTCTACCATGTGCTGGTTGCATGACCTCAGAAAAGTTGCACAACCTTTTGTGTATCATTCCACATCTCTAAAATGGGAGTGATAATACTTACTTTAAAGGGATGTTGTAAAGATAAGTTACTATATAGTAAGTATTAGCTATAGTGTGATCTCAGTCAATTTCTATATTTTTCCAGTCCCTGCTCAGTTTTTGAATACTTGCCCCAATCTCATTTAAAACTCTCATCTTGTCTCTTCTCTTCTCCCTACTTCAGTTTTGACCCTAGATTTGAGGGAACTGCTTTAAAGAAGAAAGTGAGGTCTGGTGCAGTGGCGCATGCCTGTAATCCCAGCACTTTGGGGGACCAATGCAAGTGGATCACCTGAGGTCAGGAATTCGAGACCACTCTGGCCAACTTGGCAAAACCCTGTCTCTACTAAAAATTCAAAAATTGTCTGGGCATGGTGGCATGCACCTATAATCCTAACTCTTCAGAAGGCTGAGGCAGTAGAATCACTTGAACCCCGGAGCCGAGATCATGCCACTGCACCCCAACCTGGGCGACAGAGAGTCCATCTCAAAAATAGATTAATGAATTATTTTAATTAAATAAAGAAGAAAGTGAGATCTTTCTCAATCGTCTTTGAAGTTCTGATTCTTCTGGTATTGAGATAGACATTTAAAACCTGTGGGGAAAAGGCAAGAGTCCTATGAGAAGGCCAGATTTGGGGCTTCTGCCACATAGATGTGATGGACACCATAGTCAGTAGTAGGAGAAGCAGGAATTATAGGGTAGGAGCCCCTCCCCTGGCTTTTCATGTATTTGGAGATTACTGTGAGAATTCCTCAAAGCATAGTTACTTGACATAGATTCTGGCTTCTGCTAGACAGTTTTGACTCTCACATTTCCCCTACTTCCTGCTAAGTGGTGAACTCTATTGATGGGGTTCTCTCAACTGCCAGCCCACAGTGTTGGGGAGGCACTGACAAGACAGCAAAGATGCTATTTTCTGGACGTCTCTTGGCTCCCACAGTATTGCCCTATAAAATGGTAGAAATGCAGGCTACTTCACCCTATCCTTAGCCTTCTGGTTTTACAGATTGGGATGACCAGTGTAGCAGTGCTAACATGACACCCTTTTAATAAGCTCTGGCCCTCGTCGTTGGCAGGTCTTTTTAGAACACAGAAACTTGATGTCTATTTGACCTCAGCATTTGGGGTTTGTCATAGATTCCAGGTCGACAAGAAAAGTTCATCAACTTGTCATACATATTATGGCCAAGGCCTCATAGTCTTTCAACTTGAGATTCTTTCAATGTTCCATTTTCCCATGTTTTGATCAGTAAGAACAATCCTTATTTGGGTATTGCATATCTGGTTTATCTCCTCCTTCTATCTGTCTGCCTCTCAGTCTCATATATGGAACTAGTTTTTAATTATTGACATCTTGGGAATTCCCACAGTGAACAAGTGTTGCAGAATGACGTATGTGGAAAATGTCAAAGATTACAGTCTATTACACTTTTTCCAGGCTTCACATATGGTTTGACTCCATTAAATATTCTTTAATGGTGAATGTTTTAAAAAGAAAACAAATTTTTTTTTTGTTTATGGGCAAAAAGAGTAAGATTAAGAAGATTCCAATCACTGGCTTCCCACTCCTGTACTCCTGGCACCAAGTCTCCTCTCATATATTTGAGTACTGTGGATGAATGTGGTTGAATAGAATATAATGAAATCGACAACTCCTGTATCACTGCTCAGCTCTTTGCATCTAATTTTCTACACTTATAGGAGAGATTGAATAAACAGTAGGTTTGGACCCCAGGTCATAATATTAACGGCAGCAATGTAATATTACCTGTGGCATCTCTGGAAACAGGACATAGACTTTTTATAAGGTACATCTCGGGAATTTGGTGGTGTTGGGTAGAGCCAACTTTTCACTAGGTCCTTCGCCAAGACTGTTATCCTTGAAACAGGATGTTTTATCTTGACTTAATGACTTTATTCCAAGATTCACATGGAGGAAAGAAGGTCTGATACTACGTCATATGTTTAATGATTTAGAACACTGAGAATATAGCCTTAGCTTCTTCCTTCCTTTTTTTTTTGAAAAAAAAAAAGGGGGGGTGGGGAATACCCATAAAGGAAAGTTATCTAATACAGACTGAAAACTGCTTTAATTTTTGTATCATAGCCGCCAAGTTTTGGTAATCAAATAGAGAAGTGTAAGAAGTCTTTTCAGTAAGACACTGCCATTTCTCCGGGTGTATCTCCCTTATCAGCTCATTACACCAACTTTTCCTTTGATGTTGTGTGGTAGTCCCTTCCCAACTTAAGTCTGGTGTGAGAAAATTGGGAAATAGCACTTTAATCCTGGAGGACTGATTTCATTAAAGATCTAACTACATATTGGTGATCCAGCCTTGCTGTCTTAAGTATGTCTCTGAGATGACATTGATGAAATGGCTCCTGTCATTAGAAATCAGGTCTAGCACAGTTGCAACACCCAGAGGCACAGGAGTGCTGGGTCATGTCAAGAGAACACAGATTCAGAATTGAAATTCTTGGGTTCCACCAGTTCAGAAAACCACTCAGTCTCTCTGGGCTTCAGCCCAAAATATAATTCAGCAGTTCTTTTCTGTAGCTATTACTTAAGGTGGGTTTCAGTCCAAATTGGTCCTGTATTTTGTCATCGAGGCTCACAAGTAAAATCAATAATACTTTACTAATAGTTAATAGTTATGGAATATTCAATATGCCCTAAGCATTTTGCTAAATATTTCATATCCATTATCTCGTTTAATGCTCACAATGACTCTTTGAGGTAATATTTTACATATGAAAAAATTGGATGCTATAGCAAATAAGTGTCCTCCTCAAAGCCTGAAAGTGTGTAAATGATAGGATCAGGACTTGAATCCAGATTTTTCTGGATTCTGAGTCCACAGTTTTAACCACATTGATAATATTGCTGTTGAAACTATTTGAGCTGTGTTCTCTTATTCTTTTTTCAACTAGATCATTTATTAGAGAGTGACATGATAAAGTTGACAGGTTTTAGATTTATGTTGCCAAATAATATTTTTTGACTGTGTCTCTCTGATACTTCAGTAAATCTTCATGTTAGATTCGAATGCTATTCACATATCAGAGTTTTATGTTCTCGCCTAGAACAAATTATCAAACTTATAGATGATATCAATAGTTTAACTTACTCAGTTTCTATTGTTCTTCTGTTTGATCTCAGTTCTGTTGCTTTAGTTCTGTTTCTGCTACCATTTTCTATTTTCTGCTCTAGAGGCCTAAGACTTGATCTGTTTATCTTTGTTCATTGTAGTTCATTTAGTTGGCAAACTTTTATTAAGTGCCTCTGCCAGTTAGTGTTGTAAACCTCAAGGACACCTTGTTAACAAGTGACTTAAGATTACTACCTGAAGTGGTTTTTATCTGTTGTTGGTGGGGTAATATCAAATGGAATTAAAAATCAGAGAAACTGCCAACTTATCTTTTAAGAAAATGGTTTAAACCTTTTATTAATCTGGAATAAGTGTAGTTAATACTACTACTAACAAGTGGTACTATTGACTGTTACTCTACTATGTGGCAAGTGGTTAATGTGGAATATTCTATCAAAGTTGCTGTTACACTACCACTTCTCCTTTTCCTATGGTTCTGCCCTTACCTATGATACAACAGCAGCTTCATTACAAAAGAAGAATCACATATACCAGGAATGGTTTAAACAAATCAGAGAGAAAATGAAGGAAGAAAGAGAGAATTCTTCTTTTAAGCAGAACCTCAGCTGGCTAGAGATAGCTATATACTTCTTCTCTTTCTAGCCCTCCCCAGATTCTTGAGGGAATCTTAAACCTTGGGGCCATACAAATTAGGTTTGAGCTAATCCAAATCTAATATCTAGGCACTTGGCCTTAGGCTATTCCTGCCATCATTTTGCAGCAGGTAATTTCTAGAATTGGTTCAGATTTGGGCGTGGTGGGGGGGGATTATTGTGTGCCAAATTAACAACTGCATATAATGTGTACATTATCCTTTTCTTAAGGCATGTTTGTTAGAGCACATTTACAAAACAAGAGGAGAGCAGGTGCCATCAAAAGGTGGGGACACTAAGTGGGGGGTATGTTCGGGAAAGTGGCTAAAGAAACAATTGTCTTTCTGGCAGCATATCCCAGAACTTTGAATATATTACTGTGTAAAGGGAATATCTTAGAGACAGGTTAGTGAGTGCTATGGTCTAAATGTTTGTGTCCTCGCCAGATTCATATGTTGAAATCCTAATCCCCAAGTTGTTAGTATTAAGAGATGGGGTCTTTTAGGAGGTGGTTGGGTGATTAGGGTTCTGCCGTCATTAATGGAATTAATGCCCTAGTAAAAGAGGTCCTAGGAGCTGCCATGCCCCTCTTACACAGCAAAAAGACACCATTTGTGAATCAGAAAACAGCTTGATCTGGGACTTTCCAGCTTCCAGAATTGTGAGAAATAAATGTCTGTTCTTATAAGCTACCCAGTTATTGGCATTTTGTTATAGCAGCCCAAATGGACTACGACAGTGAATATGTGCTTTCATAATACTTGATCACCACCATCGTCTTCAGAAAGCAACAATAGAAATGAGTATTCCTAGGAATACTCTGTGGAAAAGAAATAGTATTGTAGAAATAGATATTTAAGTAGCTCCCACCTAATTCAGCCTGGAATGTCATATTCCCTCTGTCAGTATACATTCTTAACAAATAGTTTTCATGTATCTCTGATGGGAGCATGACTTTTACAACCATTTTATACAACAAGTTGGCAGTGTGTATAATGAGTCATGAAAGTCTTCATACCCTTTAACCCAGTAATTTCACCTTGGAAAATATATCCTAAAGAAAGAATCTAAAATAGAGAACACGATAATTTTTTAGTGTAGTATTTGTAACAACATATTATGGTATTAGAAACAACTTAAATGCCCAAAGAAAAGTAAGAAAATTGTACTATACTAAATATGAATTATAATATAGTGGTTAAAATGATGATCATAATGACTGTGACAACATGAAATTCCTTACAGAAAGTCAGTAAAAAAAAAACAAAAACAAAACAAAACAAAACAAAACAAAAAAACAAAACAGGATATATAATTATATACACGCAGTGTATTTGTAAATGACAAAAGAAGCAAAGGAAGATTTTACCATTAAAAATACATAAAATGTGTATAGTAATTATGTTTTTAATAGGCTGATAGATTTATGTCTGGGTTTTCTTCCCTCTATTTTCTAATATTTTAAAACTTTCTTTCTGCTTCTGAGTTTGACTTCTGAATCAGCTAGATTTTTTATTTTACTCAGGATATGCAGGGTCCATCCTTTCACCCAATGCAGGCAGCTTTCCTCTGAGGGGTAAAAGAATTCCTCCAAATGGCTGAAGATGGCCTGGGCCTTCACTGTTAGAATGGAGAAATGTTAGTGTACACTTTCAAATATTTGTGAAATCTACATTCATGGATCACAGCACTCTGCTTTTAGTGCTCTCCATGAGTGATCAGGTAATAAATTGAAAAATGAAGAGAAGCTGACACAAGCATTTCTGTTTTATGTTATTCACATGAGCTCTTTTAAAAAAAAAATCAACACAGATGAGCTCTTCGCTGTCTAAAGTTATTTAACACAGAGTTTTTAACATCTTATTGAAATGAAAGGAGAAAAATCAATGATAAACATCCTGTAGATGGGACATGTTGATTTCGATTTGCACCAAATTGTTAGTTATTAAATCCATTATGAAGCTCTCTGCCATTTGCTTAAATTTCTCATTCTTGGCTGCTGAACAAGTGCCTCTGAGCTTTTTGATAATTACTGACAACTTTTTTCCATAGTATATGACTTGTTATTTAAAGATATACCAGAGAAGAAATTTTCAAAATATATCCACAATAAATTTGACATCAGAAAGTGTCTTTTTTGGTTTGACTGTTGAAACAGTAAAAGAACAGGAATGAATCATTTTATAGTAACCCTATCTCGCTCTCTTGGCTTGTGGCCCTGGGAATATTTCCTTATATTAGATCCTTTCCATCCTTCCAAAGAAAATTGAGATACGAGTTACTAGTGTACTTTGGTTATACATTTTCCCTCTGTTCATATGAAACTTTCTTCAGCAATTTGGAAGTGACCTTGGCTGTATTTTGTAATTCTGAAACTTCCTTGGGGAATATTTAAAGGTAGAACAAATTCAATGGAACCTACATGTAAAGAAATGGGGTATACTCAGGTGTGGCATAGAATATGTTTAACTGCAAATAACCAGGAGAAGCTTAAACAATTAGCAGTTTGTTTTTTTCCCGTTGTAAGTGGTTTTGAGGGAAATAGACATGCAGGGCTTGCAAAATGACTCAAGAATGCCTCCAAGTGCCCAGGCTCTTTCAACTTTCCCACTTCAGGATCCATAGAATGTTCATTTCATACCATACTTCTCATCTATGGTTTCAGAATGGCTTATGCACCTCCACACATCACATGTATGTCTACGAAAGATGCAGCAGGAAGGAGGATGGCCCAATGTCTTTCTTAGGAAATGCCCCCAGGAATCTTCTAAAGACTTCTGTTTAGATTCCATAAGTTGGCACCATTTCACATGGCCACTGCTAGCTGCAAAAAAAAAAAAAAAAAAAAAAAAAAAAAAAAAAAAAGCAGACAGGGGACCAGGCGCGGTGGCTCTCGCCTGTAATGCCAGTACTTTGGGAGGCCGAGGTGAGTAGATCACGAGGTCAGGAAATCGAGACCATCCTGGCTAACACGGTGAAACCCCGTCTCTACTAAAAATACAAAAACAAAATTAGTCGGGCTTGCTGGCGGGCATCTGTAGTCCCAGCTACTACTCGGGAGGCTGAGGCCAGAGAATGGCATGAATCCGGGAGGCAGAGCTTGCAGTGAGCCAATATCGCGCCACTGCACTGGAGACTAGGTGACAGAGGGAGACTCTGTCTCACAAAAAAAAAAAAAAGGAAAAAAAGAAAAAAAAAATGCAGACAGGGGCTGGGAATTGTGGTCAAGAGATTCTGTCTCCAGTAACTGCCACATACCTTTCTAGAATAGAACTTCGAAACAGAAAATAATCACAAATGTTTTTCCCAAACAAAATTAGATGTTTCGGTGATCAGATACTTAAAATTCTGAACTTTGCTCTCATCCATCAAGTATGTTGCCCAGTTTTCAACAAAATTGTGGCAGGGAGAGGAAGCAGCCAGAGCAAAGGAACTGCTACCAGCTCCAACCTGGTACATTCATAGTTGATAAGACAAAATTAAAGGATAAGAAAGTAAAATTAGAAGAATAATCCTACAGAAGAATTAAAGACATGGGTTAGCCTGGGTTCATTTAAAATAGACATAAGAAGTTTCTTATTTTTACAATAGAGTACAATAAAGGAACGTAACAGTGGCCTCTGAGTTTTCAAGAAGAGGGAAATTATGTTCAGTATTTTTTCTAATAAAGAGGAGATAGCAGAAAGATTTATCTTCTATGTTTTCATAGTTGAAAATGTGATATTATGTAAAAATGCAAACTCTGATAGGCCATCTGGAAAACTTTACACTAGAGAAGAGTTTCTGAGACTTAGATTTTACAACTCCACCTTTTTTTTTTTTATTTTTAAACAAGGAAACAAATATGTGAATGTTTTCGGAAAAATTCATCCATGTTTACCATCATTTTATATAGAAGGTCATTTTAGTAATCAAAAGAAGTAATCATATAATTTTTAAATTAAAAGTCAGTTGAGAAAAAGTTAAACTTTATGAAAAAAAATAATACTTTTCCTTTTTTTTTTTTTTTTCATTATGGTGCAAATGCATGCAAAAACTTGATCACAGATCAGCACCAGCCCAGGGATGAATGTTGAGAGACTGCTGTGAAGGATTCTGAATATCTGGGATTTGCTTTTATTTATTTATTTTTCCATCTTTTCCAAACATATTTGCCATTCCTATTTGCTTGGTAGCTGTTGTGTGTTACCAGCCCACTGTCAGCCACACACATAATGTGATTTGTTGTGTGTGGCATTTCTCTTCTGTTGTCTGCAATGCTTGTCTTGTTTTGGGGTTGAGGTTGGGATAGCAGACACTATGCATATGCTATCACTGACTCCATCCTATGCCAATGTCAAACTATTCACAGAATTTTTACTGTTAAGACTAAAAATGATACCAGATCCTGTCTCAGCACAACATTTAGGAAAGCCACATCTAATCCATCAAAGCTGGCACATACAATCCCTCTGTTCTTTTTGAGTTAGATATTATTCCCAGAAGGCCTTCATGAAAATGTGCTTGTTATGTGAAAGGGGAAACTTATTGACATCAGTTCATAATAACCAGGTCGTTACATGGCAAAGAGAAGAGTACCAATGGAATAAAATAGAAATCAATTATGGTTTAAAGATAGTGTGAGGAAAGAGCTGGGACTGGCAGAAAGCCCTCCAGAGAACAACCTGAAGGCAACCTCTGAGTGAAGGTGAGAATACTACCAAATGCATTGGTGTTCAGCCCATGCAGCTTCCCAGCTCAGATGCTCCCAATGACTTCTCATGTGCTCAGCAAATTTAGTGGAGCCTTCTCAATCTGGATTTCCACCAAATATACTGGACAAACTTCAGCAAATCAGTCATTGATCCCAGACATTGATGCATTTCCGTCTCTGGTCTTTGATGCTTAAGTATTCTACGTAGGTCATTGCATATAAATACAACTAATATAATAATATTGTGGAAATCCAGTCTCTCAAACACTGTCTATTCCATTAAATCCTTCCAGAAATCTTTGCTTTTTTCCTCCCTCCTAAGTAAGATATCGGATTCATGTACTGAAGAAGCAGAAGAAATATGTCATAAACTGGCCTTTCCTATGCTTCCGTAAGGAGCATTCTCAGGATTAGAATTAACCAGAGCGTTAAATAGAACAACTTGAAAGTGTTCAAACTGTGGTAGGACAGAGTCTAAAATACATATTTATTGTAATTTTTTTTTTTTTTTTTTTTTTTTTTTTTTTTTTGAGATGGAGTCTCACTCTGTGGCCCAGGCTGGAGTTCAGTGGCGGGATCTTGGCTCACTCCAAGTTCCGCCTCCCGGGTTCTCGCCATTCTCCCACCTCAGCCTCCCGAGTAGCTGGGACTACAGGTGCCCACCACCATGCCTGGCTAATTTTATTTTTGTATTTTCAGTAGAGACGGGGTTTCACCCTGTTAGTCAGGATGGTCTCGATTTCCTGACCTCGTGATCCGCCCACCTCGGCCTCCCAAAGTGCTGGGATTGCAGGCATGAGCCACTGCACCCCACCTGTAATCATAATTTTACTTAAAAAAAAAAATCCATTTAAGTAAAAAATATATATAAGGAGATTAGGAAAATGAAAAATAGTTACCCATAATCCCAACAAACAAATGCATTTGACATTTTGTTGCATTTCTTTCCTGACTCTTTTTTTTTTTCGGCAGGGAGAGTTCTATATATTGTTATTTATCTATATTTCACTCATTCAACAAGTACTTATTGCATGAGTGCTATATGCAATGTGATAGGCACACTATGCTAGACAACTACAGAAACATCTTTGTTTTCATGTAATGTGATTTTATTTTCATATACATGCATATGTGTGTAAGGTTTCGTAGTTTCTGAAACATCATTCAACATTTGTGTACTCAAGTTTATACAATATTGATGGATTGGATGTGGCTTTCCTAAATGTTGTGCTGAGACAGGATCTGGTATCATTTTTTAGTCTTAACAGTAAAAATTCTTGTGAATAGTTTGACATTAGCATAGGATGGAGTCAGTGATAGCCTATGTATGGTGTCTGCTATCTCAACCTTAACCTAAAAGCAAGCTATTTGTGTTATTATTATTTTTTCAATTAATAGATGGTATATATGTTTCTTACAGCATTTGATTCATAGTGACATATTTCTTTCCAATACATTAGATACATATTTTTACCTCTATCAGCGATACCTTACAAAAGAAAGATGGCTTCATTGTACCTTATCTTATATTTGAAATTAACTCACATTTTGTAGGGTAAAAACATGCTACACAATCATAGTATTAATTTGATTTTGTTTGATGTCTAGTAAGGATGATGTTTTTAAAATATTGATTAGTTGGAAGTTGCAAACTTTTATGGATTTAAATTACTCCTTTCTAGAATGTTTTTATTTACTTAGTCATTCTCCTATTAATAATTGTGTTCTCTTTAACAAGGATGGCAATCTGCTATTTTTATGTATTTGCAAACATTACAGTTCATTTTTTTATTTTATCTATGTTTTTATAACATACAAAAGCTTAGAAAACAATTTCTGAGCACAGTGTCATTGCTTGTCCTCTTTGTGATTTTTCTCTTACTTCTACAGTAATTATAAAAACTCTTCTTCTCTTCAGAGATTTGATGAATATCCAGTTAAAAACCGTCTTTCAATAGTTTGTTTTAAAAGATATTTAAATTTACCTATTGTCCACCCAAATCTGTTTTGGTAAATGATGTGAAGTGTGGCTCTAAATGAGTTTTCCCTCAAATTACTAATTATTTATTCAAACAAAATTTATTGAATAATTTATCATCCCTTGTGATTTGTGATGGACTATCTAGGATTTAAATTTTACAGATAATACACTACACTATCTCTGATCAAAAGAACCAGTTTAAAATTTAAAAATCAAAACACTTCTTAAAAATGCAAACTATTGTGATAGTCATGTCTAATTCAGGGTATACATGCCAGATATTTTGAAATAACTCTCCAAGTAGAGAAAAACATTAAAATCACTATTGTACCAATTTCGGAGTATGATTTCAATGTCTCCTTTGTAGACAGAAACTTTAGACCACCATACAAATGACAGGTTGACTTCAGTTGTGCAAGATAGTTTTCAGCAACATTATGGTGTCATACTATAGCCATGAATTATTAGCACAAATATTTATTAAATAGCTAGAAGGATGTTAATAGTAACATTATTGGTAATAGTGTCAAAATAAAAATAAACTAAACTTCATAAAGAGGAAACTGTCTCTAAAAACCAAGCATTACTTAACAGTTATTAAAACTGATTTTAGAATGTCCATAACCTGAAAATATTCATAGAATATTAAGTTAAAACATAAAGTAGTTCATAAAAGAGAATGTACAGTATGATCTCATATTGGTAAGATAATAAATATATACTGTTTTATGCTCAAATGTTATTTTTGCTATGTAAATTAGAGGAAAAATATTTGAAAGATCTTTAGCACATCATTATGAAGATCACCTAATTTTCTCCATGTGGATATAGTATATCCACATAAACACACCAGGATTGAGTAGCTACATAAACCACATATCTACATAAACACACCAGGATTGAGTAGCTACCTGCAATAGTTCTTACCTTGATTCTCTCTAATTGCTAACTATACATAGACAATTTGCATTAGGGGAAATTACTTTGAAGAGGTTGGATCAACAACATAAAAACACCAGATTTTACTTTCTTAGGACACTGGGTTGTTGTTCAAACAGTAAAGTGAAGTTCTGGTACCAAATGCAAGCTTCCTGTCTTCCTTTGCCTGTGCCATTAACAACAATTTGTGATAAACTTTCAGGAAGCACTCAGCATCCTCTCAAACACACCCCAAAACACGATACCATTCATTTCTAAGCTAAGCAGAGAAAGGCAAAAATTTCATCCCAATAAAAAAAAACCTCAGGGTAAATGGTTATGTTGAAGTAACCATGCAGAATCTCTTGTTGGGTTTTTTGCCTTGTTCTTAATGTACTTCATGGACACTGTCTGGAGTTATGGATCAACTGATGGCCACAGGAACAAGACACTCAGTATTTGTTTGGCCTCCTTTAAAAATTCTGCCCTCATAAAAACTGTATTTAGTGTGATTCTGCTATTTTTGTCATTTTGTATTTGCTGACCACTAGAGACACTGATAGTATTCTATTACGCCAGGTAAAATACCCTGCTCTTAGAGCAAAATATTTTAAGAGAGTGGATTAACAGTGCAAAAGAAAAAATGACTAATTAGGCTCTGGAGTTCTCTAGAAACACTAATTTTTTCTTTGGAAAGAGCCCTCACGAATGTGACAAAGAGAATGCATATTTAACTTAGGGGATGCAGGAAATCTTTTTGCACAGAAAGCTAGTTTTTACCCACTGACTAATACAAAACATGACTGAAAAGTAATCTGGGAAATCCCATAAGCCACATGTGACAATCAGTTTCATCACTTTATAGTCACATCTCATATTCCTTTTATCTCATGCTGTGCCAGTCTCAGAAAGGGCCACTGGAATTGGAAGCAATAATTGAAGCTTTGAATTCAATGCCAAATAGTAATATTAATATTCCATTTTGTTAGCATTATAGAAAAGGGTGATAGTGCGGGGTGAGGAAAGCTTATATTTTTGTGAAGTGTATGGAAAACTGGTATGAAAGGAAGAACTGTTATGGTAAAGATGGAATGAAAAAAAGAATAGTGTTTCATTTTAAGGGTTAGATTTATGCATAAGTGATATTAAAAGTATTTAATATCCCGTACAGCACAGAAAATCTACAAATTCAGAGTAGGTGCCAGAGCTGCCAGAGTCTTCAAGGCCCTCTGCTACGAGAAATTAACATGCCAAAGGGGGACTGGGAGAGGTCTGGGAAGTCCTGAACAGGGTGTGAGAGCAGCCCTGAAGCTGGGGGCTACTCAGGGATCTCAGGACAGAGACTGTTTTCCAGTCATTATAAAAACACATCAATATTTTAACAACTGGAATGCATAGAAGAAGCTAAAGTTATTTCAGAGAATTTATCTGGGGAGTTTTGCCCAGGATTTCAGATTCCCAAGTATTATTCAGAGCTTAGAATCCAAATGTTTTTAATTTTGAGAGAGTTCTTCCAGGGATTTCTTGCTATTCCTTTTTTGTGAGTCCCAGGATCCTCGGACTGACCTTTTGGCTGACTTTGGTTGTTCATGCTTCCCGGCGCAAGTCCTAAGAGAGGCAATTTCCATTGGCCTGTTGAAATGATTAACAAGATCATTTTCTGTGTTGCTCCTGGTAGAAACAACTGTCAAGATAGTGACCTTGTCCTAGGACTGCTGGCCTCCTCTGAATCCCTCCTCTAAGGCTGATGGCTTGTGCCCACAGCCACCTATCAGTGCTTCTCTTTAAGTTCCTGAGCAGCTCTAATAGCCATGCTGAGCCCCAAAATCTGGGCCTGACTTGGAGGAAACACCACTTACAATAGGCACCTTTTAAAATTGTTCATTAAAGATGTCAAAACACACATTTGTTCCATGGACAGAAAACTCCACTTGCCCTAGGAAGATACTTTTGTCATTCCTTAAACCGGCTAATGGCTTGACTTACATTTGTATTTTAACACATCTGCCCTTATCTAATGTTTGGATTTTCATCTTAGGTTTTTTTTTGGTCACTTTTGGGAGCAGAGAACGTTTGTTTCTGAGCATCATTTGTTTTCTACAGAACATATGCCTGATTTAACCTTAAATAACCTGCTCTACAAAGTAACTTTTCCCTTATTTTCTCTCTCTCGCCCTCTCTCTTTCTCATTTTAAATAGAGTTTTCTCTACCTTGCCCAGCCTGGACTTGAACTCTTAGACTCAAGGTGGTCCTCCAGCTCCTGAGGGGCTGGTGATTACAGGTGCATGCCACCATACTCAGCTCTTATTTGTCTCATTTTTTGTTGGGAAGTTTAACTTTAAGCCACCCTAAGTACATCTCAGTGAATTTTTGGTTGATAAAATTGTTTCCATTTTTAATAACATTGAAAAAATATTTTATTTTAAAATGTTTTTTCCATGCTTTTTATTTGTATATTTCTTTTTTCTTAAACTATACTTTAAGTTCTAGGGTACATGTGCACAACGTGCAGGTTTGTTACACAGGTATATATGTGCCATGTTGGTTTGTTGCACCCATCAACTGGTTATTTACATTAGGTATTTCTCCTAATGCTCTCCCTTCTCCAGCCCCCCAACCCCCAACAGGCCCCGGTATGTGGTGCTCCCCGCCCTGTGTCCATGTGTTCTCATTGTTCAGTTCCCACCTATGAGTGAGAACATGCGCTGTTTGGTTTTCTGTCCTTGTGATAGTTTGCTTAGACTGATGGTTAACATAAAATTCCTTTAACTTTGTCAGAAGGAAGAAGTAGGAGAACTGACCTCCAGGTGAGGTAATTTTATAAACTGATGATTTCACAAAAAGAGAAAGAAAGGCTGCACAAATATTACACAAAAGGTAGAGATAATGATAAATTCTGTTAAAATTAGTTTAGGGAAATGCAAATCACTCTGAGAAAAATCACAGTAGAAATATTTCTGATAGATCGATGGGACCTCTTTTTAATTGGTTTTCAGTCCTCCTATGACTTGTCTTCCTAGACTTTAAAACTTTAAGAATAAGCAAAGAATAGGAATCATTTTCCAAAAGCTTTCATAAATGTGACATTGATTCATTGATATACAGCCCATTAGCCTAGAATTTCATCTCTTCATCTATCATTTCAATTATCTCCTGATTTCTCTAGGGCATTTGATAAATGGGAGACCATTTACATTTGGTGCATTAATGACCTTGGTACATTTTGGAAATGTGCCCCCCCCCCCCCGCCACCTTATATATGTATGTGTTTTAAAGCTACCTACTAGGTCTCCAAGCATGCTAAGGGACAGAATGATGTCCATGTAACTCCATTACTTGGACAACATTAAAAAATAAAATTCTGAAAATGTGGGGTTTCCATGATGATATGATGTTATTACATCTATAATAAGAAGTAACTGTTTAAGCGTTAAAAGATACCTGTAGAAAAAGATGCAGAAGGATATTGTTCCAAATAAATGTGGACATTTTGGTTTTCTTCCTCTTTTGAGTCTACTGCCCAAAGCATTCTGTATTAGAGTTGGTTACAAAACAAGGTGTTTTTGTTTTAGCAGTGATTTTTTTTCAACTTTTTTTTTTTTTACCATGGTGAGAAATTTGTTTTTCTAAAATATTTTGTTGGCTTGCCCCCAAATGTACAACCAAAAGCAACATTATATATAAGATATAGTATATCATAAATATATTGTTTATATAAAATAAAAAGTATATATAAACTATATATAATATATTAAATATTTTATATTATATAATACTTAATATTAAATAGTTTACATGTGTTATGTATTGTATGTATGTTTCTTTCAGGGAGGGGAGGGTGGTGTGGTAGAGGGGCACGCCAGTAGGCTGTGCTCTACCATTACTCTAGCAGCCTCAGATGAAGCAGAGATACTCCAAATGAAGCTATTACCCAGTTCTCTTGAATATAATTTGGTCATCAAGATATTTGAATTGGAAAGATTCTGGAAGAAATAAATGTCTACTATGAAGGAGCTATTGGGCATTTCTACTGCTATTGAACTCACAAAATTTAAATTTTGTTTAATTTAACAATAGTTAAACAGTTTAATAGTTAACAGTCTAGTTCTTTAAGAATACTATCTCTCTACAGAATACTATCTAACTACTGTGAGACCCTGGCTTTCAATTTTTTTATATTATTTGAAACACACCAATTATCTTCATTGAAAAGAAATTTATATTTCCTCAATGAACTTATATCAAATATGAAGAATCATTTATGCTTTTTTATCTCGTATTAATTTCCTGGTTAATTTTGTGATGTTGCTTGCCACGTCTTTGATAAAATTCTATAAAATAAGAATAAACATATTTTTGTTAAAGGTGCTTTGAAATTATTAGATAAATAAGAGATTTGGATTGAACACTTTAGAGAGTTGGTAAATCAACAACATTTCTGAGAAACAAAAGCTATTTATGTTTTTCTTTGAATGTAATATTTAAGTTCATATCTCAATGCAAGCAAATAATTTTAAGGCTAAAATAGTAGCTTACAGGCCAGTTAATTCACCATCTTCACTTCCTTGTAGAAATAGATATTTGAGGTAAGATTGTGGGCTAATATTTATTACTAGACAAAAGTTTCTTTATAACTTTATCAAAATTCAGAGGGTAATAGTTGGATTTGACTTGAGGAGAACTCCCGAGTTTCAGCTCTGCTTCCCAGCTCTTCAAGGTTACAGTCTAGTCTGTTTTGACAGATGGCTCCTTTATGTCCAGGGCCTCTGAGCGGACATGTGCAAACCCAGAATGCACTAGAAAAGGTCAAATGTTCATTGTGATATAACCCTCAATCGTTATCTTTTTGGATGACAAGGATATATTCTATTTATCTATCGATCTTCTGGCACCTAACACAATGTTTAGCACATAGAAGGCACTTCATAATTTTTGACAAGTGAATAAATGAGTGAAAGAATGCTGAATGAATGAACACTGTTTACTTAGAGGTTACTAGAGCCATTTACAAATCATAGGGGAAATACTCAGGATGCAGATAATAAAGAAAAAAAAAGACTCAATGCCAGTGAGCCACAGAAATTAAAGTCAAGAGAGAAAATTGGAAATCATGAGATGTATTTATGTGGGAAATTTTAATTTCTGTGCAGGTAGCTCAGATCTACTTCTCTGGCTTTTCTCTTTTGGGACTGGCCTCACCGGAGCACCAGTCAAATGTCTAAGTTGGGAACTGGGTTCTTTATTGTTAGGCATAGACTGGTAAAAGCATTTTCTACCAGAAGTATTAGTTGAAATCTGGGTCCAAGGGGCCAGCCTAGGAAAAGAGAAAAGGTGAGGTTTAGCTACCAGATGCAAACACCAGGAAATAAGAGGCCAAAATTGGGAATCCAGGTCAAGAACACAAAACTAAGATTTTAAGGTCTGTTAGACACAGGGATCACAGTAAAGCAGACTGTTAACAAGCAAGGAGGAGGAAAAGGGAAAGAGTCCTGAACAGTTGCATCAAATTTCAACCTATTATGTTGTCTCAATTTTCTGAACTCACTGATGAGGTATGTGGAAAGATCAAGCAGAGCTGACAAATGTTTTCAGACTTCCTACTCCACTGATGAGCAACCTCGAATTTCCAATTGCATGCTGGACTTTCTCGCCTGAGTGTTTCTTTGGCATTGCATATTTAACATATCTAAAATGAAAACTAACTTCCCTTGTATTTATTGTCAGAAAAAATAGTCCAAGATTGGAAATGGGTGAAAAAGATTACAGGGTGTCTATCCTTTCAGTGGAGCGCTGGGCATTTCTGAAAGCTTAGGAGTTAAGTTGCTAGAAAACTGATAGCCATGCAAATGATTCCTCTTTTGTGCCATTGAGACAGATTTGATTTCTGCTGTATGGAAAAGGTGACCCAAATCACTGTATTGCCTTTTACGTGATATGAATCAGCTTGGCATGTATTGAGAAATTATTTCAGGATTCCTGATTTTGTGTGTGTGTGTGTGTGTGTGTGTGTGTGTGTGTGTGTGTGTGTGTGTGTGTGTTTTACTGGTTTCTTTGTTAATTAATAAATTGAATAAAATCTTTAACATATTCAATATATATTTGCAGGAGAGTCATGCTTTTAACTTTTTGAAAATTATATTAACATCGTTATTTACTATTAATGTTTCCACCATCCTAAACACTTGGTACCATTGAACTTTCTACTTCTCTGGAACACCATTATACAATCAGTTTCCAAGTTAAATGCACTTTACTTCAACCCCTTTTTCACTGTTAATGAGTCAGTTTGGGTCCCCGTTATTTTGCACTAAGGCTGATCCAATGATCCAATACTCTCCAAACTGATCTTCCAAATTTGTCTCCCACACCATTAAACTCCAAACTAAAAAGCCAAATCTTTCCATTTAAACCTAGGTCATTGGGATTTTTTTGGCTCTAAAACCTCATTTGACTTATTATTAACTAACAAATCCAGTCCCCAAATGCCAGCTTCTTAATAGAGATCCAAGTTATCTTCCTAGGCCTATATCACTTGGATTAGTGAGCTAGAGGTACCATAACAAACCAACACAGATGGAGTGTCTTAAACAACAGAAATTTATTTCCTTATGATCTGGAGGCTAGAAGTCTATGACCAAACTGCTGGAAGGATTGATTTCTTCCAAGGGCCTCTCTCCTTGGCCCATAGATGGTCATCTCTGTCATTGTCTCCATAGGTTCCTCCCTCTGTCTGTGTTCTATTCTCCCTTTCTCATAAGGACACCAGTGAAATTAGGTTAGGACCCACCCATATGATCTAATTTTGTTTTAATTATCTCTTTAAAGGCCCTATTTCTAAATACAGTCATGTTCTAAAATATTGGGATTAGGACTTTAAAATGTGAATTTTGGAGGACAAAATTTAGCCCATAATACTCCTAGAGAAAGAAAATAAAAATAATTGTTTGTTGAATGCATACCATGAGTCAAGCACTGCATTTTATACTTTCGCATAAGTTAAAAAATGATTGATTCATTTTTCCTGAATATATCCCAATTCAGATTTTACTTGTAATATATTACCTCAGCTGATTCCTTCCTTGTTAAGAATCCTGGTGTCTTCCTCTCAGAGGACACATTTCTCCTTTTTACACTACTTTCACATTCTACCTGGTTTTATGATTATTTTGTACTTTATTTTTTCCAACAATGCATTATAATTCCTTGAAGTCAAGGCCATTAATGACTCTTAGAACTCCTGTGAAGTATATGACCTGTTGTTGAGAATATAAATATTTGTCAAATAAAGAATTCAAAGGAAGAACGGAAAAGTTTATAAAAGAAAGAAGGGAGTATGACCAAGGTTTTTTGGCAAGGGGTGGATGAGGCAAGGGAAAAAATCATGAGAGATGTTAGAGAAGAACCAAAATTATAAGGCTATTAAGTCAGAGGCTAGTAATATATCACATTTGGAACCTAGAGGTTGTAAGAACCTAAGACTTTTTATCTTTTAATTGATGATTTTCTTAGTAAATTATATTCCATTTCATAGCTTCACACCATAAAGATAACTGTTTTAATTCTGACATCAAATTATTTTAGTATTAGTCCTCATTTCCATTCTATCACCTTGTTTTGAAGATCTGCTTTCAGTTAGATCATTTGTCTTTCACAACCAGCTGGGGTGTGGCTTAAGAGGACAACTTAAATATGTTCTGCAATTTGCTGATTTGGTCTGGTTTTTGCAGCATGAAAAGATTTGAAGGCCCCAGCTAATGTATATTACACATGCCACACTCCCTCAACTATGTCTCAGATTTGTGAGGGTGTGATCCATAACTCCATCTACTGTTGATACAGGAGTGCTGGGAAGGGAAGAGTGTGGACCCTTTAAATAATATGGAAGGTGGCAAGGGAAGTGCTGGGGACAGGAGGATGTGGTCCCAGGTTAGGGCTCCAACCCCATGGGCCTAGGTGAAGACAGGCACTTCTGCCTTCAAACCCAAATGTTGCATTTTCCCAGACCACCCTGGCCCACCGAGCCCCCATCCTGTGACTATAAAAACCCAAGACCCTAGCAAGGCAGACAGAAGCTGCTGGACTGAGAGAGGAACACATTTGCAGAATAAGACAAGCGGCTGGACATTGAGAGGATGTTGAAGGGAGCTCATGGGCAGAAGAGCACACTGACCGACCAACGCAGGCACTCTGCCAGGCCACCAAGGTGCTGGAAGAGGCAGAGTTTGGCCAGGAGAGCCAGGGCTGCTGAGTGGCCCATCTCTGGGTGAAGACCATCTACCTTCTGGCTCCCCATCAGGCTGAGAGCTATTTCCACTCAATAAAACTTTGCACGCATTCTCCAAGCCCATGTGTGATCCAATTCTTCTGGTAAAGCAAGGCAAGAAACTCCGGGATATAGAAATCCCTCTGTCCTTGTGATAAGGAAGAGGGTCTAATTGAGCTGGTTAACACAAGCTGCCTATAGATGGCAAACTAAAAAAGCACCCTGTAACACACGCCCACTGGGGCTTCAGCTGCAAACATTCACTCCTAGACACTGCTGTGGGGTGGAAGCCCCATGACCTGCCCACCTGTATGCTCCCTTAGAGGTTTGAGCAGCCCGGCACTGAAGAAGCGAGCCACTCCCCCATCTCACGCCCTGCCAGGGGGACAAGGGAACCTTTCCCATTTCACTGTCACCAGACTGTGATATTTATTGCTGTGAAAATTCCCAAGACAAATTTGTTTC
Source organism: Macaca nemestrina (assembly GCF_043159975.1). Lineage (NCBI taxonomy): Eukaryota > Metazoa > Chordata > Mammalia > Primates > Cercopithecidae > Macaca > Macaca nemestrina. Next base: position 81,236,351 of record NC_092126.1, read on the forward strand.
TGTGGCACATTTACCATTGTAACATGGAGCTATAGATGTGATGGTTTCAGACATATCAGCCTTAGCACTTTATTATTTTTTTCAAGTCTTAGGCTGCTGTGAAATTTTTAGAAGTTTCTGTTTCCCTGGATTATTTTTGAAAACATCAAATCATTCCTTTAATAGAGTATATTATTATTCAGATCTTTTCTGAAGGAAAGTTTCATCTGATATCTAAATTTAACGGTATGCTGTTATCTCAAAATTTCAGTCACCATCCACTTAACATGTACTTTTTTCATTATTGAAGCATTCCAGATGCTTCCTTTTTGAAAAAGAAAAAGGACTAAATTTAACAGTATGTACAGAGACTACTGTGTGTGTGTGTGTGTGTTTGGGGGAGTATAAATATGAGCTCCCATTAAAGTAAGATATTCTAAATAGAGAATTGTAAGTTGTTTTTATGCTTCCATTTGTGTGGCTCTGTGCTGTGTCTGAGGAACACAGGAATGAAGAAGACATTGTGTTGGCTCACAGGACATCTGTAGTCACCCGAGGAAAGATACAAATAACCAGGTATGAGTTAACTAGTGGTTTCCAACAAGGAATGACTGTACCCTCAGGAGACATTTGCCAGTTGAGATGGAGATTTACAGCAGGAAGTTGGCTATATAAAGATTTAGCAGAGCACTGGGCTAAAGATATATAGACATGGTAGTAATAACACAATAGTTCTCGAAATCAAAAGACTGATAAGATTAAACAGCAAGAGTGTGGGGGTGATTAGGACACTGGATGAGGGACACCTGCAATCAAAAGGATGGACACAGAGGAATACCAAAGATAATCGAATAAAATAATAATATAGTAATATTGAACATTTTGTAGAACCCATACTATTTTTAAAAAGCTGTCCTAAGCACTTATATGAATGCTCATAATTAGCCTATTATTGTCAGCTTTTCTGTATAATGATTGAAGCAGGAATCAACAGTGTCAAATGCAACAGAGACATCAATACAATGAGTAATAAAAGTGTCCATAAATCTGGCAATTAGGAGGTCATTGGAAGCCAGAGCTCAGTGGGTAGAAAAGTAAAATGTTGATGGGCAAGTAGAGAAGTTTAAGCCAAAAAAGTTTGGATTAAAAGGAAAGGAAAGGAAAATAAATGACAATGTTATAATGGGAACAAACTAAAGAGAGGTCATGTTTTTCGTGGTAGAAGAGATGGAAGAATGTAAGAGGAGCAGCCATCGTTTATAGACCTCGAGGAAAGTGAAGAGGATGCCTTATCAACTCTGAGAGGACTGGGAAATTTGACAAACCAGGACAGGCTAAGAGACATGAGAAGTCATGCTTGGGCCCCAGCTGAAATTGGACACCACTTTCTCTGTCCCTCAGTCCAACAACTCCTTTTTGAAATCTCTCTCCTAATAAGTTGTACTTATCTGAACTGTGCTTTCATGAGGACCTTTGCCTGTCTCATCTTCCTCACTTATCAGGACAACATTCTACAAAACAAAATCACAGGAATAATAGTACCATTATCTGCCTTCTTTACTCCTAAAATCCAGGGAGTTCACTGGCCAATGAAAAACTACACACTGTTGGACACACACAGGCTGTCCTGAGACATGAGGGTTCCCCAAATGAGTGTTACAGAATTTGGTTACTCTTTGTGGTTGTCTTAGCATAGCATGTTAATGCATATCAAACACTTTTTTCCATTAATGCAATGCTTATATGGAATAATATTTTTCCTTCGCTGAATACTTTCCTGCTTCTGTATCTTAGTCTGATAAAAATATGTTTTCTATATGATGTGTAGTCTCTATCATTTATTCAACTACAAATATCGAATATCTACTATATACTAGTTGCTGGTTTGTCAGATGCACACACGCTGTAGCACTAGAAGAGCTCACAGTCTATAGGTAAAACAGATAGGATAATAGCTATTTAAAATGGAAAAGTATAAGTGATTTAATATATATAGTAAATGATTGTGTAAGCCAATGCAGTAAGTAACCATACCCTCCCTCCCGCATACAATAAATTTTCTTCTCAAATACTGAATCACTTTCATTTTTCCAAATGGATTGTCAAGAATAGAAACACCTCATTCTCTTTGCTTGATGGATTTTTTTTCCTCTTTTTCTCTTTTCTCTTTGGTTCTCACCCTGCCAATTCTCTGCAGGTGCTCCTTTTATATTCTGAAATCCCAGTTAAGGGACTTTCTCACTGATTATAATGACATAGGTCTGTTTTCACAGCTGTAATTTTAAAGTTTCTTAATAATGCTATGTTTTAAACATTATTCTGAAATGCTAGAAGGTTTCAGGGTGCTCAAAAAGTAAACAGGCTCATATAAAAAGAAGGGAACAGTTATAATAAAAAATTCAACAATTTGTATCAGATCATTGGCACTTCATTTAAAATCTCAAGCTCTTGAGACAACAAAATTTTCCCCCAAGGGGAACTAATTCACTAGACATGTGTATACATTAGAACCAGATGAAGGTGATGCACTGAAATTGGAAAGACAATTCCTGGGCTTATTAGAAGCCGGAGACCAAGTATTTGTATGTCTAGTGACTTCTTTGGCCTTGGCAAGAATCATTTTCCCAGGAGAGCAGATTTTGGGAATTTGCATTTATGTTCATGATCACCTTTGACATCTGAAACTCTGAGGACTTGACATCGAGTATTACTATTATTATAAACAGAGCTCCCAAGCTGTTAAGCTCAAATTGCTACTTTGGTGTTAACAAGAATGGGTGCCACATGGTAAGCATATGCTGTTTGTGAAAGTAAATGATGCTTTAAGAGTGTTTTACTCTCAAAAGGAAGTCTACTAGGCAGATAGCTTGTATTGAAACTCTGTATATGTTCTCATTTGACCACCATAAACAATGTTTAAAGAGTCAAGGTTGTTACTTGAGAATAAATCAGGGAGCTCTGGAACATTTGGGTGGATATATTCACTATAAAGTGTAACAGACATTTCCCCCTATGTTTATCCTTTTAAAATGTATCTATTTCTCTTCAGGGCTTGATAGATCTTTCAGATTGTATCTTAATAGAGCTTCCTCAGCACAGAAGTGATTTATTTCTTTCAGTGGAGGATTTACTTGAATCTACTATTTAGAAATGTAGCATAACTGGGTGTAGAATTTCTTTACCTTGGATAGATTAAAAAAAACTCCCAAGACTGATTAGACAGTTTAAATGTTGAATAATGCTATTTCCCTATGTGTTTTCTTTGTGAGTTAAACTGATGAAGATTTAATCTTCCGTTACAGTTTCTTTTGTCTATAAAACTAAAGATCCATTTTTATAAAAGATTTTTTTTTACTTTGTTTTAGAAAGAGATTTGATACCTGAATGGCAGTGGTAATGAAATTCTCTATGGGTTAGGCTTCGAGGAAAAAATATTAACATGAAATTAATGAAGTATTAACAAATAAATTGAGTTCATAACGGTAACCATTTCCCTATGTTTATGTGATAACATATAACTTACGTATACGTAATTTTGAGCTTTGCATCTGATCACTCTTAGCCATCAAATCATTTCTAAAAATAAGGCAATTGGGGAAACCTATAATAAATAACTTTGCAGAATGAGATGATGAACTTTTCAGCTACCATAAGCCTTTTCTCCCCTTTAAGTAATGTATGTTATAAGGACTGAAATTCTAATGTATGATAACCTGAAATTTGAGTTTAGAAATGAACACAATTGAAACATAATAAGGCATTTTTCATCCCTTTTAATATTTTATATATTCTCATTCTTCATGAGAAATGGCTGCAGCATACAAGCTGCCAGGTTAATCTTCCTTAAATTTGGCAATCAACAAGTAACTTTGTGCACAAACTGATGGAGGACCATGCAAGGCAAGCAAAGGAGTTTAGATTTGATGCAGTAATAGAGGGAGAGCTGTCGACAGAGCAAGAGAATAATAAGATGCAAATGCCTTTAAGGACAATTAGTCTGGAAACCAAGAATAAAATGGGCATGGCAGAATGAAAACATAGAGACAAAGAGACAGTTTTGCATCATGTGAAGAATCTGGCATCAACTCAGGAGTTTCCTTTTTTACCTGGCATGGTTCAAAGCAAATTACAGTGAAGAAAAGGCCATTGGGTTCACAACAAGGAGACTCTTGATAACTCAAAGAATGTATTTTTAAAAGTATGGAAATAGCTGTCAACCTGAGGGGACTTTGAAAAGGAAGTTACTGGAGATATAAATAGATGTAATGGGTGTAAGGAATAAAGCCTGAGGCAGGAAACAGAAAAATAATTTTTAAAAAGTTGCCAGAGGAAGAAGCAACATTATTTCTAGTTTTAAGAAAACACATGAGCAATTCACTAGAAGAATAATACAAAATGAAGATGATTATGTTTCAGTAATTAAATTAATGACTTTAGGGAAAAATTCAAATTGCTGAGTAGAGATCCTAAAAAGTCCATTCCCCAACCAGATAACTTCTAAGCCTAGATAATTCACTATTAAATATTTAGGCATATCTTATATTTTGGGATTCAGCAAATGGTTCGATTTCCTATGATAAATTTTGTAAATGTGTTTACTTTCCCAAGTGACAGATGTTTCACAAGGGCCATAAGAGAGGTAAATGGGGAGATGCTTTGGTTTCCCTTTTTAAAGGCAGGAAGCAGCCAGTTCTTGGTTTGCATAAAGAAACTGGAAGAAAAGCACAGAGATAAAATAGAAATGTTCATTAATATTTTCATGAGTCAAGTTTTATAGCCACAGCTGTCTCCAGCAGGAATGGAATTTACAGTATCAATGGCTGTTAGAAAGAGATGGGCTGGAGGAAGAAGATTGGAAGGATGGGCACTTAGCGTGTATGCAGAAGTGAACTAATCTGCCTACATAGCAGGAGCTGAATTTTAAGCCAAAATTTTCTCTGCAATTATAAAATGCTTTAGATGTTTAGTTTCAGAGACATACAGGTTGACCAGCAGTTTAAACAGATGTAAGCTACTGGATAATGATCTCAATCCAACTACTTCCCTTTGCCCAAATAGAATTCTTCAACCATCAGCAGCAATTAGTTGACTTTTAGCTTTTGGGCACCAGACAAATGGATTGTGACCAACAGTGGCTATCACGTGGGAAATGAGGCTGCAGGAGAAAGGTGAAAGGAACTTCTCACTTCCCACGCTTCCAAAAAGCAAGTGTCTTCTCCTATCTTTAGCCTGCTATACTAATGCTATATGTGTGTGTTTATATGTGTATGTTCTAAGTCACATTTCTCTTGTTTACTTGCTCCTTTTTACTGAAGATCATTTAAATTTGGATCTATCATATGCCAATTCTAGTTCATTATGTTTATGAAAGATCCTGGTCTTAGTTAATGAAAGATTAAGAACAGTGTCTATTTTTTCCTTTTATTACGGATTTTTACTCTTACTGAAATGTTCTGTTTTAAAAGTCAAAATAAAATTTAGCTTATAAACAGTTTAGAAAGTTTATTTTTCTAGTCTTTTCTAGTTATGGAAAATATAATATTTGAAAGACAAATATCTATAACCAATCAAATTGATGTTTAAACACAAAAGATACATTTGCCAAGTTGCTTCTTCTCCCTGATGCTACTTTAGGGACATATAAAACAAGAAATGGAAATTAATTTTTATCATGTGCATGTCAGTTTCCCTTTCTCTGAAATTCACCGATTTCTTTCAAATTTGAACACTCCAGCTTTTATCTCTTCTGGTCTTCAGTGCTAGGCTCCCCCAAGTTTTCTCCAGTCCTATTGTTGTGACAGTATCACAATTTATTTTCTTCGTTTTAAAGATTTGTTTTTGTTGTTATTGTTCCTGTTTTTTGTGAAAGGAAAATAAATCTTGGGGCCCCCAAATCACTAAGCTAACGGGAAAATCAAGCTGGGAACTGCTTAGGGTAAACCTGCCTCCTGATCTATTCAAAGCCACACCTCTGGTAACTGAAATAAATGCTTATCTAATTGCCTCTTTGGAGAGGTTAATCAGAAACCCAAAAGAATGCAACTATTTGTCTCTTACCTACCTATGACCTGGAAGCCCCCTCCCCACTTTGAGTTGTTCCTCCTTGGCTTCGAGTTGTCCCACCTTTCTGGACCAAACCAATGTTCAGCTTACATATGCTGATTAATGTCTCATGTCTCCCTAAAATGTATAAAACCAAACTGTGCTCTGATCACCATGGACATATGTCATCAGGATCTCCCGACACTGAGTCATGGGCGCACATCCTCAACCTTGGCAAAATAAATTTTCTAAATTACCTGAGACTTGTCTCAGATCCTCAGGGTTCACACTGCCCTGTACTTTATGGAAAGCAAGCCAGCAAATCCCTTAATAGTTGATCATAACCTTGCCTTGCAATATCACGACATCATTAGGTGTCTTCGACTGAGACAGGAACAATTACCCAATGACAACAGGATCAGAGAAATCAGACTGATGCTGATCAGGATAAAGAACATAACAAACAGTTGGGAGAACATGAAAGAATATATACATACACAGCATAAAAAATGTAAGTGCACTTAAAATATTATTACACTAACTATCTAAAGAATTGCTAGGTTTTAGTTCTGCCATTTCTGCTTACCAGTTCGGTGACCATGAGCACATAACAACTTCACTGAGCTACATTTTCCATTTTGAAACATATAGACCTTAAAGCCTGCCAGGATTATGTTAAAGAAAGCATGAGTCCTTATGTAAAGAGTGCTTCGAATATTATTAATTCTTAAAACCTTATTATGCTGGAACTATGAAAGAGAACTAAAGCTGGGTGGAGGAGGGCCATGGGGAATCTGATTTTGTTTTCTTCTTTCCTGTATAGTTTAGGCTTTGCAAAGTAGCACTAGAATTTGGTTTACAATCTAGGTGCTATTTTCTAGGCAGTGTAACAATTTCTGTTTACTGCTTTCACTGGCCAGACCTTGCCTCCCAATCCAGACACCCACCTCTCCTTCACTCTCTAAATAACAGATTAGTTCAGGAAACAAAGTCTTATTTTTCTCTACCTTGGAGGTGGCTATGGTGGTCTTGCCCTTGCTCATCTTCTGAGTTGAATACAGTTACCCTGCCCAACGCATCCTCCTGAAGACCTCATGCTCAACCTGCTTTTGAGCATTGTTCTCTGGGCTAGGAATCATCTGCAGCCTTCTCAGAGTGTCAAGGCAGTGAAACTTGGGTTCAAAAATGTTCTCAAGTTACTGAAAGAATGTTCTTCACATGTAACGGATTGGTTCTGAAGGTGGCATAGTAGGTTTTGCCCCATTTTTCTTTTATGTATGCCATATTTCTGCAGCTAAAGGTGAGAGTATTGAAAAACATTAGCATAAAACTGAGAACTTTAATTTTTATCTTCATGTTTAAACATCTAAAGGATAGCAGTAAAGTAAGTAATTGTTGATTACTATAGAAGACTCTTGTAGATTTCAGTTGCCATTTCTGCACAATAATTTATACCAACTCTTAAACTACAAACTTTGTTTGTTCCTGTACTAATTTATCAGTTAGCAAAATATGTACTTGCTATGACACTACTTATTCACAGAGGCACATGTTCTATTAGGCCCTTTTTTTCTGGGGCCCATTCTGGTGATTTTAAGAAGCCAAGATAGGTGGCTTGAGGATTTTGACTTTGGCATAAACATTATAAGAGCTCATTCATTGTCAGTGCTGTTCTTGAAACTTTATCATTTCTCCCTTTGTGAATATTATTTGATATCTGATTATCTTTGAAAAAACAGTTTTCTTTGGGCCCCTTAGCTCACCAGTGTCCTCTGAAACAACCTGGTTTCCTTGGCATCTCCCCCTCACCCTAATCTCTCTCTACTTGTTGCCTCCTATCCAGCAATCTGCAACTTACTGATTTGGCTTGATTGAGTTGGAAGTGCACCATACCCAGGGCAGGTTTTCCCAGTGGCAGCTGGGAGTATGAATCTAATAGGCCTGGTTTGCTTCTGTGACCCTCTGTCGCCCCTTTCTGGCCACAGCCTGTCACTGAAGTTTACCCTCTAGCCTTGATAATCCAGGCAGCAGCCATAGTACAGAACAGTTGGCAAACTATCAGCCCGTGTGCCAAATCAGTCCAAAGAATGCTTTGTTCGGTTCGTATAAATTATGCCAACATTTAAAAATTAGGAGACATATTAGTCCATTTTATGTTGCTGTAAAGGAATACCTGAGACTGGGTAATTTACAAAGAAGAGGTTTATTTTGGCTCACAGCTCTGCAGGCGATACAAGAAGCATGGTGCCAGCATGTGTTTCTGGTGAAGGCCTCAGGAAGCTTGCAATCACTGCAGAAGGTCAAGAGGAGCGAGCATATCACATGGTGGGAGAAGGAGCAAGAGAGAGAAGGGAGGGATCTCAGATTCTTTTAAACAACCAGCTGTCACATGAACTATCAGAGCAAGAACTCACTCATTACCAAGGGGATACCACCAAGCCATTCATAATGGATCTACCTTCATGACCCAGACACCACCCCCCAGGCCCATGTCCAATATTGGAGGTCACATTGCAACATGAGAATTGGAGGGTATACACATCCAAACTATATCTAGAGATTTCAGGGCCAGGTGTAGTGCCTCACTCCTGTAATCCTAGCTAGCACTTTGGGAGGCTGAGGCAGGAGGATTACTTGAGGCAAGGAGTTCAAGTCCAGCCTGGGCAACATAGCAAGACCTTATCTTCACTTAAAAAAAATAGCCAGGTGTGGTGGTGCTTCTGTAGTCCCGCCTACTCAGGAAGCTGAAGTGGGGGACTGCTTGAGCTCTGGAGAGAGAGGCTGCAGTAAGCCATGATTGTGCCACTGTACTCCAGGCTGGGCAACAGAGCAAGGTCCTGTTTCTAAAAAAAAAAAAAAAGAAAAGGAGAGAGATTTTATATAAAATTTGCAGCTTCTCTTAACATAGCAGAAGATCTCACAATCTTAGGCCAGCATTCTTCTTGTGGACAATCTTACTCTTGCCCACCACTCATGGTGTAGACTGGTCATTTGCAACTAGTGCCTGCTTCACTCATTTCTGTTGACTGCCTTGTCCCAACATGCATTTGGACTCCCAGGTCAAGTACAGAATTTTATTCAAATAGTTGTGGTTTACGTGTGTGTCACAGGGAGGAAGAATGATATCTAATTTCTTTTATGAATATGCTCACAAAAAGGAATTGGAAATCGCTTTAGATTGAGATTCTTTAGCACATGTAGGTGAAAACTGGGTATGTTTTCTTCCCAATTTTACAATATGTTTGTACCAAGATTCACTTTTTATTCAAGAGAAACTTTTCTGCAGTTTAAACTGTAGGATGATGGAATTCTGAATATGTTAGGTAATGCTGTTTTATGGGTGAATATATTTGCATTCCATCAGGTTGAATATGGAAAAATCATTATATACAGATGTTAAAGAAACCATACAAAGTACTAATATATAAAGAGTATGTGTGTGTAACCATCTAATGATTTATGTTTTTTCTCTTTTTTATTATATTTAAGTGGAGTTTCCAGGGCAAACACAGATATACAGTCATAATGATAAATTATATAGTTTAATTCAGCTTCACCAGTGATAACTCAGATGCCATTTTCAAATGCATTGTGAGAACAGTTTTTTCATGTTTTCTTCTAATTCCAGCAAAAACACCTAATTATAGAACAACAGTAGCAAAAATAAATAAATTTTGCTCAGGGAAAAAGGTTTTATGAGTAATCAGTGCAAAGCAGAAATCTCTTGCTGGGAATAATGTGGGCCAGCTAAGGTTTCTGTGAGGTTTTTTGCTTTAGCGTGGTTTGACTTTGTGCTGCCTGGGTGACCTCTTCTTCTCATTCCATCACTTCATCAGGAAATCAAAAGACAGCAAGCTCCTAGCCAGACTCTTGTTCAAGATAAACTCTATGACCTGCTAACAGGTTACCAGATCTTTTATGGGAGTTCAGCTGACCACATGACTTCTTGTATTTGAGAATTTATTCATGAGCCAGCAAAGCTCTGACTGATGTCACAGAACTTGAGAGCTCTAGTGCTGTTCATGGCTTCATCTTTAGACATAGGTATTCTATCCTGTTCCCTTTCAGAAACTCAAATGAGGGGCCATATCTTATAATCAAACATTTCAGATAAAACAGCTTATTTTTCCCTGAGAGCATATGTGTCTTCTATTACTCCTAATCAATGAGGGACAGACTGAAAAGGACACTCTAATAAGGTAATAGTACTAGTATTTTGCTGTGACATCCCACAAAAATGAGTTTTCTGTGGGATTTGGGCAGGAGGTAAAAAAATGACCAAGGAAAAAAAGACCTTCAAGAATTAAATGGCTTAGAGATAAAGCATATAAAATAGGAATGCTTTTATTGCTTTTGTATTTTCTGAGGACAGTTCTGCCAGTGAATCCACAAAATGGTACAAATACAAATACATCACATTTGCCTGCTCTGATTAAATTTCTCTAATTACACAACTATACTTGATACACGGGACTGATGCATCTTTTTTTTCCCCCCTTTTGTAATCATTGTTATATCCACGCTTATAATCAACGTTCATCACAGCTAATTAGAGTTTCTTTGTTGTTTCTGAGATCTGACATTCCTAGAGTTCAACTACAAAATTCATTTTTAACCATCTCTCTGCTTGTGAGGTTGGAGGAAGACGAATGCAAATTCCAGTGCTGTATTATTCACTAATGGCTTTCTGAAATTTTCATGTACTATGATTTTTTTAATTGAATTTAAATGATTATTCTTGAAGCCGGAGGCCAGGTCCTGCTTAAAATTTTGCAGGACACTCCTATGATTTGTAGGTACATTCCTATTGGTAAAATAAGCTGGCAGTTCTTCTTGTTATTTTGTAGATTTATATAGATATTCAAGGACATATATTTTTGTTGTGTTAGATTGACATTAATTTCTAAAAATAAAATGCTACAGATTTATATCACTTACCAGTTCAAAGCTTTTGTTCATTCTCAAATGCTGTTTTCTTCTAGCAAATGTTTTTAATTATGCACACTTTAAATGTTAAATTACAGTGATAAGAAAGCTAGTTAAACTTGAGCTAGTCTATTACAAACAAATTTAATCTACTTTCTAGATGTTAATTTGAGACCAGAGTTTTCCAACTCACAGCTCTGTTGTCTCACCTGGAAATTCCATCTCCTTTATTAAGACAACTGTAACCTTTAAAGCTTTGATAGAAGAATAAGCCTAACTGAAAATGAGTCACTATGGTGTACATCCTGCCTTCTTTATTTTGTGTTATTCTACTTTGTTTTTGCCATTGTCTTTAATTTGCATTTTTGCTGCTGCTGTTTATGCCTATACTGTGGACTGAGTCATTCCCAAATAAACAAACCAATATTACTGAGTAACCATTTCAGTTGCTGCTCTTGATAAGTTCGCAGTACACTGGAGGATGTAGTTGCGTGAACACATAATTAAAATAAAACTGGGAAAGGCCTATTAGAAAAAACATAACTCAAAGAAATGGTAAGTTTGAAAAGAAAATGAAAAATCAGAGAGTAGTGGTGGGGGGCTTTATAGAAGAGGTGATATTTATTCTGAGACTTGGAGACATTAATGATAGTTACAGGTTATGACACATTCTGTGTCAGACAGGCAAGGTTCTACGCAATTAAACTGTAGTAATTATTTTAAACATCAAGAAAATCCTATGAAGTGCTATATATTGTGCCCATTTTATAGATGAGGAAATGGAGGCATAGAAAAGTTAGGTAACTTGACCAAGCTCTCTGTGCCATATTTTATTTTCCAAAAATGGCTGTAAAAATATCTCTCTCTATTTATGTTCTTCTCAAACCTTGCCATTACCACAGTAAAAGGGGAGGTCTAGTTCTTCTGCTTGAATTGTATTGGTTTGGGACTGGCATGAAACCTACAGAATATGTCAGAAATGACAAGAAGTCACTTCAATGGCTAGATCAGGAAAGAAGATACAACCTCCACCTTAATCATGGGAATACTGCTGGAGCCCCCAGCTGCTATGCTTGGAGCAAGCCCAGAGTACCCTAAATGAGAGGCCACTAGGGGAAGCTAGAGATTGAGAGAGAGAGAGAGAGAGAGAGAGAGAGAGAGAGAGAGTCTGGGTAGCTCTCAAAAGCTCTAATTCCTCACTGCCCTTCCAGTTCCAGCCACTATCTGACTACAACTGCATGAGAGTTCTGGAGCCAGTAAGTACTGCCCAGCCCAGCCTGTCCCAATGTTCTGACCACAGAAACTGTAAGATAACAAAATAATCATTGCTTTCAGTCACCACATATTGGGGTGATTTGTTGCAGAGCAATATCAACAGAAACAGTCACACAGATAACAAGTGGGAAAGCCAAAATTTGAACTCATTCTAACTCCAGAGCTCCTCTCCTACTCCTCCTATGCCAGAAAACAAGTCTTGAGAAGATTTATGGATATTCCTTCAGGTTTAAGTAAAAACTTCCATGTTACATGAATGTGTGTAAAAATCACGTCTTGAAGTCAATATTCAGAGGCGCAGAAAATGTTTTTGCATAGTGAGCTCTTTCTTTTATGGTTGAAAATTAAATGAAGTAAGAATAAAAGAATGTTTAATAGGCTCATAAACATGTCAGTTCTCACAATTGCAAAAGCTGACTGTCCGGTGATTGGGTAGATATATATTGCATCATCTGGGTAATGACTTCATCCATATTAAAATAATATGGCTCTTTAGATAGGGAGGGGAAACAATAAATTTTTTTAATGAGGGGCAATAATTTCTAAATATGTAGCTTGGAGTAAGAAAGACTAAAGCTACTGTGGAGTCAGAAAGCTTGGATTTAATGATTTTGAATTTTAATATTGCATTTGATTGGTTTACAGCAACTTGTTGAATTGTATATACCACACTAGCCAGTAACCTTACTTAGCATGAGAATCAGGGCTTCTCTTTTATAATAATAATAGGGTTGATCCTTGGATAACCTGGGTCCAACATAAAGATGTTTTATAAATACTTACTAAGTGAAGGAATGACTATAATCTCTTAGACCCTCAGTTTTCTTATTTATAAAATGTAACTTACTAGTTGAGTTGGCTTGTCATACCTTGGACCAGGAAAGTTTCTAGGTCGTAAAAAGTCTTGTACTTCATAAATAAATGAATTTAAAATTTATTTCCTTGCCATGTTAGAGAATAGATAAATGTCATGTTTAAAACAAATATTATTAGCACTAATGTGACATCTGTTCCTACCATTGTCTTGTAATGATGCATGAATGAAGGAGGATTTTGAGAATTCAGCTGAAAGATGGATTTAGGACATCTCCTTTTACTTCAGGCTAGAGAAGCTCATGTGATTTTTTTTAATGCTTTTGTGGGATGGAAGTTTCTCAATTATGGCTACCACAATTGGGAAAGATATGTTCCACTATTATTAATAATAAGACCTACTCTACCTCCCTGATGTGTGAAGTTCAAATGAAACCCTAAATGTGAAAATATGAAGGAAATATACAAATTTTGATTATGTGAAATAATATATAATTGGTAATTATAATTATTCATTATAACTAATTTGTATTATTGATAAGGTAAGCAAAATATAGAACAAAAGAGCTAATTGAATTTATGTCCTTATCAGATTTGTGCTAGTTGTGTTGTAAATTTGTGCCTATGACTTTTTGCCTTTATGGAGAAAAGCTGAGAATTCACTGTAACTGTACATTCTTCAAGTATGCAACCTTCCGAGATAGTGAATAAGTCTCACGAGATCTGATGGCTTTTAAAGAGGAGTTCCCCTACACATGCTTTCTCTCTTTGCCCACCGCCATCCATGTAAGACATCACTTGCTCCTCCTTCTGCCATGATTGTGAGGCCTCCCCAGCTATGTGGAACTGTAAGTCCATTAAACCTTTCTTCCTGTATAAATAACCCAGTCTGGGGTATGTCTTTATCAGCAGCATGAAAATGGACTAATACAGAAAGTTTCCTTGCTATGAATTAGACAAAAAGAAAAAACAAAAAGGAAGAGAGAGAATAAGTTTCATATGTAGCTAACATTTGGGAAACTGATAGCAGTGTTAATGTCCTACTTACTGAGTCCTTACTTTAAGACTATTCATTCGACATGTAATAATTCAATTGATCTTCACAACAACTTATGGAGTAGGTATGACTGCTATTACACTCATTTTACAGATGAAGAAACTGAAGAATAAAAAGAATAAGTGAGTTATCCAAGTAAATATAGAATGTCAGTTTAAGATTCATCCCAAACCCCATAGCCACAATAATATGTGATTATTAATTTAACTGAAAATTTCAGTTAAAAATAGCTTAACAAACACTGCAAATATTTTAAATATAACCTAGTTATTAACAGATAAAGACTACAATAAGAAGGTAAACAATTTTAGAGTTGTTAATTTACTGATTTGTTACAAGTCTAATGAGCTATGACATATGCTTAAAGTCAACATCACTTTAGTTTTAGTATTTTCATCACCTTTTGAAAAGTAATTTTAAAATAATTTTATCTTTGGAAATGCAGGCTGCATTTTGTGGATACATTATTATATAATGGCTCGGTTTTCAATATTCTGGTTTCACTTATTTAAAGTAGCCATAGTTTAATGTAAGTTTCTTTCCTATCAAAATGTGTCTTGATTTTTTCCATAACAACCTTTATTAGGTGAATTTCTGCTGCAACGCTTTTAAAAGTCCACTCGTAGAAATATGAAAGAAAAAAATATAAAGCATTTGTGTTTAGTACCTGTGAGTGCACTTATGCTGGGTTTCAAAATTTACAAGGCATTTTCATAGGTAGTATCACAGTTGTATTTCTTAATATTTCTGTGAAGTATCATCATACTAGTTTTAAATGAGTAAGAGGAGGTTCACCATAGTGAAGTGAATTGCACAGCATCTCACAGAAGTGGTAGAACTAGAATTCAAACCTAGATCTTCAGTGCCTGAAGTTCAACATTCTGTTGCCTGATAGCTATGATTGTCCATTCCTCCTTTGTTTATCTCCACTATCAATGATGAATAGTGTAAGGAGGAAGTTGGTTGAACCTTAGGAGACTCATGAAGGTCAAGATTTTTCTTTTTTGAGGCTCTCAGTTTGTTCGCTAGTGACTAAGAATAGAACAACTTACTCAGGTCTTGAAATGGAACTGTATATACATCATCTTAAGTAAAATTCTAAAATTAAAACCATTTATGGCAGTTGTTCCACTGATATTATCTAAACTCTTCAGAACAGATATATATTTATTATACTTCATGTATAATTTTATATTCTAAACAATGAGAGCATAAAGACCCAAAACATTGTTTAATGCACTTCCCAATTATTTGTGGGCATATATGAATTTTCTAGAGATGTTGATTAATGCCATAGCTCACTTTAACCTACAGAGAATTACATTAAGCCTGAGACCTAAACAGAAATTGACTGGTTTAAAAGCTAATTGCAACAAAAAGCTTAGGTCATCACTTCATGAAGTCTATTGATTTGAAAATGACTATGATACATAAGATGTGTGTGCACTTTTTGGGTAATTTTCACAAAGCAAATACACCCAATCTTTTTTAAAGAATAAACAAAAATATACATGCTAAATTGGATCAAATATATTTGGTTTGGAGAAGGATATGAATTAAATTGAAACTCTTCTCCTTTTGCCTCTTCATTGTATGTCGTGCCACCTCTGTTCTGTTTATTTGACACATCCCTGAAAGCAGTATAAACTATCACTAAAAGTGTATAACCACAGACTAAATGGATCACATGACTTAAAGTAGAAGTCTGTTTTAGGAAAATGATCAAATATTAAGGATCCCAAACCGACACATTTTATTAAAAATAAAAATTAAGAACTTATTTGTGTAGCTAATTTAACCAAACTTTTATGTGTTTGCAGTTCTATTGTGTTTTTTGTCCTACAAGCAGAAATACAATACTGCTCTTACAAACATCATATTTAATTCTTGAAGAGACTGCAGTATGCCATTACAGATGGATTGATAGCCTTGATGATATCATTGAACTTTTGTCATGCCTAACCTGGAAGACTTGCTATATGCCAGAAAATTTTTGCCATTCATTTTGCTTTTGAAAGGCCAGATTTATTTGCAACCTTGAATGACATTGGACACGTGCACATGAAACAGCTTGAAATCTATCATGCAGTGAATATCTTATAAAACTGCTATTTAAAATACTAAGTATTGACCTGGTTTTCAGAACCATCTTCAGAGCCAACGACTTTCAATTTGTTTACTTATAAACACTGATTTTCAGTGGATAGTAACAACTTTATATTTTCATTCATTTGTTTTTCCTGAGTAACCAGAGGCCACCAAACATGCACCATGTTTTCCTATTTTTTTAATTAAGTGAGAAACATCAGAATTAGAAATGCATGTATATGTCTGTTATTTATTAATATCAATATGTAACTGATTAGTGAAAATATACTAATAATGGAGTCTATCTTTGGGTGGCTTATTCAGTAAATTTTTTAAAAATCTCAGCTTATACTTACCTGCAGCAAAATTGCATAGTAATAGTGCTGTCAGGGAAAAAGCAAGATTGTTTTTGAGCTTTCTGTGTTTTGGAGCAAAAATGTGGCATATGTTACTATGAACTTATAACTCCATCCATATTAAAACTGAATTTATGTTCAGTACAAATTAAATAAGAAAGCAATTGAGCACCTTCTATGAACCAGGTTTGAATTTTCAAGCACGTGATAATAATAGCTAATGTTTAGCTAATAATTATAATACTAAAATCTGCTACTTACAGAGTTTATGCTAGAAATAGTGCTAAGCATTTTAAAAGAATAACCTAATTTGATTCTTACAATAGCCTTATAAAGTGGTTATTTTGTTTCTTCTTACTATAGAGATGACAAAATTAAGATTTATAAGTTAGGGACTAATATTTCATAAAGGAGTTTACTTTGTGCTCATTTGTGCCATGGTAGATCAAGACCTAAATAAGCCATATTAAAGCCATTCCATTTGGAATTGTCACCTATCCAGGGAAGTTGCCTGCCTGTTAAATCTAATTTTCTTGAAAGGGTTTAATTTTTAATTTTTATAGATTTGGGTAATACAAGTGCAGTTTTGTTGCATGGATACATTGCTTAGTGGTGAAGTCTGAACTTTTACTGCACCCATTGCCCAAATCATGAACATTGAACCTGACAGGTAACTTTTGCATCCTCATACCCCTCCTACCCCAACCCCCACCTTTTGGAGTCTCCAGTTTCTATTTTTCTACTCTGTATGTTCATGTGAACTCAACGTTTAGCTCCCACTTATAAGTGAGAACATAGAGTATTTGACTTTCTGTTTCTGAGTTATTTCACTCAGGATAATAGCCTCCATTTTCATCCATGTTGTTGCAAGGGACGTGATTTCAACATTTAACTCCCACTTATAAATGAAAACATTGAAGTATTTGACTTTCTGTTTCTGAGTTATTTCACTCAGGATAATAGCCTCCATTTTCATCCATGTTGTTGCAAGGGACATGATTTCATTCTTTTTTTTTTTTATGACTGAATCGTACTTTATGATATATATGCAATATTTTCTTTATCCAGTCTTCCATTAGATGGATACTAAGGTTGATTCCATGACTTTGCTATTGTGAATAGTGCTGCAACAAACATATGAGTGCAGGTGTCTTTTTAATATAATGGCTTATTTTCCTTTGGGTTGCAGAATTGAATGGTAATTCTATTTTCAGTTCTTTGAGAAATCAGTGTTTTCCCTAGTGGTTGTACTAATTTACATTCTCACCAACCATGTATAGCCTTCCCTTTTCTCTGCACCCTAACCAACATTTGTTGATTTGAACTTTTTAATAATAGCTATTCTTACTGCTATAAGATGGCATCTGATTTTGGTTTTAGTTTGCATTTCTCTGATAATTAATGATGTTGAACATTTTTTTCATATGTTTATTGGCTGCTTATATCTTTTTTTTTGAAATTTGTCTGTTCATGTTTTTTTGCCCACTTTTTAATGGGGTTATTTGTTTGTTTGTTTTCTTGAGTTGTTTGAGTTCCTTATAGATTCTGGATATTAGTCCTTTTCTGGATGCATAGTTTGCAAATATTTTCTCCCATTCTGTAAACTGTTTACTCTGTTGATTATTTCTTTGGCTGTGCAGAAGCTTTTTAGTTTAATGAAGTTCAATTTGTCTATTTTTGTTTTTGTTGCATTTACTTTTGAGGATTTAGTCATAAATCCTTTCCCAGTCCAATGTCCAAAAGAGTTTTTCCTCGGTTTTCTGGTATAGATGTGTGGCACCTTTCTTTTCATCACACTTTCAGTGTATAAGTGGGGGTTGAGTATTCAGGGAAATACATGGTCTCTTCTATAACTTCCACTAACGGTATTCTATAATGCTGTCATTATAATTTGAATGCAAAGAGTTCTTCTGATCAGAAGGCTTCATGTGCATTGCTGTTTTGTCAAGTATGGAGCAATCAACTGATAGATTGATACGACTTCGGCTGTAGAAATGGACTAAATAGAATATTGACATTCCATATCATGGAGTAGCTTTAAGCTCTTTAGAAAGCACCTCAGCAAGCAACATCTTGAAGATCATTCATTTTAGAAAACCACACTACATATTTTAAAATTCAAGTGAATACAGATTTTGTACCAAAAGTGATAAAATTGTGCACCATGGCAGAGAGTATATAAAAAGGAAAGATGGTAGTATGAAACTTTAGCCTTAACTTTAAGGAAATGTTTGTGTTTATTGTGCTATTTTTCCTGAAAGTATGCTTATTGCAAAGAAGTTGGGGAAACAGGCAAATACAGAACAACAAAACAAAAGCCATTCTTAATCCTTTTTTTTTTTTTTTTTTTGGTGGTGGTGGGGATGGAGTCTTGCTCTGTCACCCAGGCTGGAGTGCAATGGCATGATCTCGGCACACTGCAACCTCGGCCTCCCAGGTTCAAGTGATTCTTCTGCCTCAACCTCCCAAGTAGATGGGATTACAGGCATGCACCACCATGCCCGCCTAATTTTTGTATTTTTAGTAAAGGTGGGTTTTCACCATGTTGCCCAGGCTGGTCTCTAACTCCTTGTCTCAAGTGATCCACCCACCTTGACATCTCAAACGTGCTGGTATTACAGGCATGAGCCACTGTGCCTGACCAATCTTTTCAAATGAACATAGTCACTGTTAGCATATTTGATTATCTCTTTCCATTTGTTTTCCAAAAATATATATTAATAGATAAGCAGATACATATGGAATCACCACTGTAAATGTAAATATAAGTAATAAACACATCTTTAATATGTGAAGACATTGGCAGAGGTAAATAAATATTACTTTAGAATGTGAGTAATTGTTAATTATGGTATAATGGTTCTTTGGCTGTGTCATAATCTACTTAAAATTTGACTGATACTTAGATACCTCCTATTTTTCCTTCTGTGGTATTAAAAATACACAAATCATTATGCACATTGTGATTATATCCTTAAGATATATTCTTGAGGCCAGGCGTGGTGGCTCATATCTGTAATTCCAGAATTCTGGGAGGCCAAGGCGGGTGTATCACCTGAGGTCAGGAATTTGAGACCAGCCTGACTAACATGGCAAAACCCTGTCTCTACTAAAAATACAAAAATTAGCCAGGTGTGGTGGTGGACACCTGTAATCCCAGTTACTTGGGAGCCTGAGGCAGGAAGAATCACTTGAACCGGGAGGCAGAGGTTGCAGTGAGCTGAGATTGTGCCACTGCACCACTCCAGCCTGAGCAACAGAACAACTCTGTCTCAAAAAATATATATATATATGTATATATATAAAATATATATATATATATTTGAAAGTAGAATTGCTGCAGAGAAAAGTATTTGCATATTCTGATATTTGTATCCACTTAAATTTCAGAAATTGATCCTAGTTTGTGTTCCTGTTAGCAAAGTATGGTATGGCCATTTTGCCACACCTTTACCACCTTTACAGTAGCACTGATTTTCATCTTTATAAATTTCATAGAGAATTAATAGGATTAATTTTATTTTGGTTTTAATTTTTTAACTGCCAATAAGATTCAACAGGATTTGACATCTTTTGGATATTTTTATTTCTGACTTTTTAAATCAATTTATTTCCTTTTATTAGACTCAATTTCTGTTTGTGAATGTTTACCTTTTCCTAATATACATATAGTTAATATAAATCTTATATATATAGATATATGTATATGTGTGTGTGTGTGTATATATATGATATGTACCCTTCACCTTATGTGTGTCAATGTTGTTTTCTTCATTTCTTATTTATCTTTGAGTTTTGGTCACTCTGAATAGTAGACTCTAAAGTTTACATGGGATGTTTATCAGCCTTTCCATATATGCTTTTTAACCCTGGTGTTATTTTAGCTCCAAAAATATAAAATAAATTTTTAAAATATCCATAGCTATTATATGTTTTACTAAAATTCCATCTAAGCAGAAAGGATATTTTAAGTCCTTTCTAATGTTATTTTTATTTACTAATTATTTTGACCAACAAAACCACTCATTGTCTTTTATTTCTTAACATCTGCCATTGTCTGATCTTACCAGTTTGATTTGATAGTGACCAAATTTAATTTGATATTTGACATTTGTTAATAATGTGCATAATTTTTAGGTTTAAAGTAAATAAATATGTGGAAAGAGACACATATACATGATATTCATTATTTTCATGTCTCTTTATTGATAATTTTCTCTAAAATTATCTCACAGAGATATAGTTGTTCACATTATTTATGAGTAAAAGGCTTTGTTTTCAATTGTCCCATACCAGATATGACAGCCTAAGGAAGAAATTTTCAAACATTGTCATCAATCAAACTGACCACTTTATTCAAACAAATTCTAAATTGAGAGCTATCCAATATGTAAAACAGATTAAAGCAGTTTTTCACTTACTGAATTGGTTATATGCTAGGGTGCTTCCTCTGTCTCATACTGCACTCTGTCTCTGTCTAGGCATTCCCTGAGACGGCTTTTGAATCCTTAAGGATATGAAGCACAATCAGCTCAGAAGAGTAAAAGTCAGATCCAGTCAAATAAATGAGTCAGATTGCTCAGTATGAAGGAATAAGTTGTGGAAAAAACTGGTGGATATAGTAAACATGTATTTGCTCCAAAAGTATAAATTACTTTCTGAAGTCCTTTTCAGGGCTATGAAAACCTGACATTACTTTTGCTTTAAAATTCCTGTATTTATTTTAGGTAAATCCAGCCAGAAGCAATTTGACTGTGCTATATTAACCTAGCTTTCCATTAAAGTAATTTTGCCATAATATGTTGTTACATTAGGTCTTATGTTTTAGTAAAGGTCACTAATAGTTTAAAAAAAAAAAAAGGAAAAATTTGGCATTTTTTGAAAAACCTCTTTTGGAGATTTTGCCATTGTTTTATTCAATGACGCTTATATTCAAAACTCATGTAAGATATTCCCATAAGAATTTAATGTCCATAAAGTCTGTCCCTCCTGAAAAATATTTCCTTTTTAACAGTCACTGAAAATTATATAACCTCTTGTTTTATTCTTTTCTTTAATTATCTATCAGAAATCTAAGACCTATTTTTTTAGATAATGATGGCACAAGCAATATTATAACAACACAAATGAAAACTTTAAACGACATAACTCTACCATTGTTATAGATCAAATTATTTATTTTTTAAAGCTTTTCAGATTTTCTCCGTAAGAATAGATGGCTTTTGTAGTTGCAACTAAAACACAGAAACAATTCGTAATCCATTTCAGGAAAATGGTTTCTCATATTGTTGCATAAGTCATCACAATTATAATTTTAATGACTGCATTCAAGTACATTCAAGTGATACATTTAACTTACTTAATGTACCAAAATTTCCATTTTGGTGAACATGTAAGTTGTTACCAATGTTTTTGCTTGATGCGTGTGTGTGTGTCTGTGTGTGTGTGTTCCTCACTTTCCTTTTAATGACCATACTCTTTTGAATAACTTCATATGATTTTGTCAGTTCATTATGAGGCCTGCATGATATTATATATGGAAAGTATCTAACACAGTTCAATTCCTTTGGGATATATCTTTGGATAAATTCTTAAGAGTGGAAATATGGGATTCCTGAAACTGGGCTTATTCCAACATCTGTCCCCTTCTTTAACAAACTAAGCTTAAAAAGTTATATCTAAACTTGTACGTAAACTTATACTCCAATTTCCCTTAAGAAATCAACCTTTACTGATCTTTCTCTCTATGATATTCTGCAATACAAAGCACAGGACTTAATTATAAAGCCATATATTCTTTGTTTATTACTACACGTTTATTAGTCATGAATGCCTGGCTTCTTGATGGAATCAGGTGTAAGAAAAATAAACAAGCACATAAAGTCTAAGTTAATGGAATTTTCTTTGGAATATTGTAATGGAAAGTAAAGAGGATCAAGAAATAGTGTGACTAGGCCTTCTCTTTCTGGCTATGATGGGATGAGTAGTAGCAGACCAATTATCTTGCTGACAACAACTAGAAATGTTGAATGCAATATAAAAACACACACACACACACACACACACATTTGAAGATATTAGAGAATATTGTGGCAGCCAGGAAAGCCAATGAGGTGAGCTTTCTTATGAAGGGATTGATTAATAAGTGACACAGTGGAAAAGGCTGAAAAGGTGGGAAGAAAGTGGCTGCTAGTAGGAAGAAAAGGTATGTTGAACAGTCAGCAGTCCCCCCAGACTGGGGAGACATAAATTGAAATTCAGAATTAAACAGAAACCAGAATCTGAAGTATCAAGATAATGGAGAAAAGGTATACCAGTCAGAATCCGTAAGAGACAGAAACTACAGATTGATTTGGTCAGAGAAAAAAATACTATGAAGAATTACAAATTAGAACTAAAGATAAAGTACTAAAAGGGGTAAGCAGAATGTTGAAGAATATAGGAATAGCATATGTAGAAACTGGCCACTATGTCTAGGACTGGAGGAGAGTACCCCAGAGTGAAACAAACTTGGAAGCATCCTCTCAATTCCCTGGCCAGGTTGAAAGCCAAATCTCACTGGAAAGGTAATGGCTCTGGCTCACTGGATGGCAGGAAAGTTTGCTGAAATGCTGCTGCTCAGGAATGATGGTCAGGAACACATCCACTGGCGTGGCACTGAAATTCACTGGGAAGCTGCCTACTGGAGGACTGATAAAACTTGCTGAATGGTATTCACCTCCACGTTTTTTATGTACCACTGGCAGAAGAGCTGCTTACTGGTGAAGAAGCTTCCCATTGACAAGAAAGTGGCCAGCTGGCAGCCACAACGTACAAGCCTGAAAAACAAATTATATTGATAGTACAGTGAGAGGTTCCTTCCTCTTACAGCTTTCCTCCAGAGCCCTCTCTAAGAAGGCTCAACAAGAAGCGGGCAAGGGAGAAATGTTTACAGGGTTCAGTTCCTGTATTTATCATAAAGAGTGGAATTATAAATACAAGAAAAGTTATGACAAGATGAAATTTTTACCAGAGAAGTAGAATTTGTAAAAAGAATCAACTGCAAATAGTTGAAATGAAAAGGAAATACCTTTAATATCAAATGTAATAGGTGGGATTAATGGCATGTTACGAACAACTGATTATGGAATTGATGACCTGAAAGGTCAGTAGGCTATCTCTACTGAAGCTAACAACAAAAAATAATAAAATATAATAGAAAATAGCATAAGGCAAATGATGTATAGAAATAGGTATCATAAACCTGTGTATGGAAGTACTAGAAAGAAAAGACAATCAAAATGAGGCAAAAGCAATATTTGAATAGATACTGGTGAGAATAATTTCTTTAAACTGAAGGACATCTAACTACAAAATCAAAATGCACTTGTCAAATAATAAAAGTAATGCCAAATTTTCTTTGAGCCCTATTTGCATAGATATGTTATTATGTGTTTCAGAAACTGTATAAAGTTTATAGAAATCTAACAGTCCCAGTATAACTCCAACAGTTATAATTCTAGTTATTATCTTAAAATGTTTTATGCAACAGAAATAACCAAAACACTTTGTCAATTGAATCATTATTGTAATAAACTGTCATCATATCTTTAAAAAAAAATGCACTACAAATACAAGGAGGAAAACTACAAAGAAAAACATATCACGGTACATCATAGTAAAATACATGAAGAAAAATAACAAAAATAAAATTTTGACACAGCATAATTGTACATATTTATGAGATACAATGTGATGTTTTGATAAATGTATCATTGTGTAATAGTAAATCATGGTAATTAGCATATCTATCACCTTAAACATTTATCATTTCTTAATTATTGGAACATTCAAAATCCTCTCATATAGCCATTTCAAATATACAATACATTTATTGTTAGCTATAGTCACCCTACTGTGCAATAGAGTACCAGAACTTATTCTTCCAATCTGTTATGTTGTATTTATTAGTCAACCAAAGGGAAAATCTTAAAAGCACACAGAGAAAAACAGTCAAATTATTTTCAAAACGAAATTTAAGTGATGATAGAATGACACAGCTAATAAGCTTTCCAAAAACTTCTAGAATTCTATTCCATTGAAAATATTATTCAAAACATTAGGTGTAACTATAAATGGAGAAGAGGCAGATCTCTACATAAGAGTTCCAAATAATTTATTTAGATACTCTGCCCTCAACAGGGAACATAACTCTCCACTTCCTATGTGTGGGCTGTACATAATAACTTTGCTCCAAAGACTATGGAAAGAGGAAAAAAATAGAGTAACTTTATTACTCTAGAATGGAGAAACCTGACAAATGCTACATCAGCCAGGGATCCAGGTCAACATCAATAGTGTTAAGTCATGTTGAGGTAATAAAGACACTTTACCTCTATAGTCTTCTTCCCTAAAACCCACAATCCCAGTTTAAAATAAGAAAAACACTACAAAAATCCAAATTGAGAGACATTTTATAGGATGCCTGCCCAGTATTTCTCAAAACCATCAAAGTCATAAAAAATAAGGAAAGTCTGAGAAACTGTCATAGTCAATATGTTACATTAGTTATAATTAATAACCTAATATTGATAGATTATATTATCTAGTGCATATTTAATTATGTAATTAGTATAGTTATAACTATACTAATATAAGATGTTTAAAACAGTGAAATATGGGATGTATGGAGTACATGTGAACCTGTACTCTTTCAGATTTTTCTCTAAATCTAAAAAATGTTCTTTTATATATATATATTTTATTTAAAAATTAAAGTGAAAAAATCACCTTTTTTTATATTGCTATTTCCTGACTAAATATGAAAAAAATGTTGCCAGCAGATCCATATGAAAAGAAATACTAAGAGCAATTTTCAGGCCAAAGGACATTATTCCAGAAAGAAGCACAGAAATGAAGGAAGCAATAAAGAATGCCAGAAAAGGTAACTATGTGAATAAACCTAAATTACTTCTTAATATATAAAATAATAACTGTGATGTCTTATGGGGTTTAAATATCCAAAAGTAAAATACATAATAACAATAATATAATAGGTAAGAAAAACTTTAAAAGAGTTAAACTGGTAAGGTTCTAACATTATAGGGAAGTGGTTAAAGTACTAATTTATATTAGACTTTAATAATAGATGTTTTAATATCTAGAATTACCACTAAAAGAATAACAAGGAATATATGACCGACGATCTAATAAAAAGGCAAATAGACCACCAAAAATAAATTTTGAGAAAAGTAAGAGTTGAACATAAAAGTAACACAAAATCTATGGGGAATTAGGAAAACAATAAAATGGTAAATTTAATCCAAATACATTAACAATTACATTAAAAGTCAATGATATGATACTACAGCTAAAAGTCAAAGATGCTTATAATATATTAAATTAATGTATATACAGGTATATTTATATATAGAGAGATAATTTCTCAGATATATGAATACAAAAAAGGGAAAAACTAAAGTTTAGAAAATGAAATGACATGTAAAGTCATTAGCCGAAAGAAACTAACCAGAAGAAAATTGATACAGCTATAACATTACAAAAAGTCAACTTTAATGAAAAAAGCATAGCTAGATTTAAAGAGGAACATTTTATAATAACAAAGCATTAATCTAGGAAGATGTGGTAATCCTAAGTTTGTATGCCCCTCATAATAGAGCTTCAAATTATATGAAACAAAAATTGCAGTCAGAAAAGGGCACATGTGAAATTAAATAAAGCAATTTCACTATGCTTCTCTTGCTAACTGATAGAACAAGCATATGAAAAAATTCTTAAATATGTAAAGATATGAAAATCATGATTAACAAATCAAATGAATAAATATATGTATTTGTACATGTTTGAAATATACATGTATAATATATGAAAGTATATGTTGTATACATGCACATATGTACATAAAGAAAACATAGCATCTGATCATTGAAGAGTGTACATTATTTTCCAGTAAATATAGATTTAAAAAAAAAAAACAGAACTGATCATGTGCTGGAATATAAAGCAAGTCTTAACAAATTGTAAAGAATTGAAATCATGCAGAGTATATTCTTTGTTCACCATGGAATTAGTCTAGCATTTCATAACAAGATGATTGAAAATTCCTCAAATGTGTTAAAAAAAATCCCAAAACATGCTTCAAAATAATCCAAAGAAGAAATATTTATGTAGATTAGGAAATAATTTGCGTTGATGGTAATTAAAATGAAACATTAAAACCTGCGGTGAGCAGCTAATACTTTTATTTTTAGGAAAACAAAAATATGAGTGTGATGTGTTCTTTCAACAAGGCTGGCATCAATTTTTTCCTTGTTTGGACACAGTGTATTCAATTCTCTGATTGTGAGAAGGAATTCCCCACCCTTCCAGAATCTCTGCTGGCCTGTGACTGCTTTAACTAACAAAAATCTAAGAAGTCAGGCTATGTGGCTTCCAAGGCTAGATCATAAGAAACCTTTCAACTTTTGTTTAAGTCTACTGTAATAGTCTCCATGGGGGAGGTAAGCTACCATGTAAAATATTTCCACCCTGAGGACACCAAGCAGGAGAAAAGCAGGAGTTTGGCATGTGAGGAGCTGCATGGAGAGACAGGGAGACACCTGACTAGCCACCCAGATGTTCCGACCATCTCAGCACAAATCCCAACATGGGAGTGACAAGCCTCCATGCAGGTCTACCGCTAGCTGTCACCCTACTTCTACCTTCTGTGGGACCCCAAATGAGCACCAACCAGTTGATTATTACCTGAGAATCCCCAGACACGTAGAAAATAATAGTAAGTTGTCTTTCTAAGCCACTTAGTGTTAAGGTGTTTGGTTACATGTTTACAGATAACCAGGAATATTTTTTATTTTATTTTTATTTATTTTTTATTTATTTATTTTTTTAAAAATTTATTATTATTATTATACTTTAAGTTCTAGGGTACATGTGCATAATGTGCAGGTTTGTTACATATGTATACTTGTGCCATGTTGGTGTGCTGTACCCATCAACTCGTCAGCACCCATCAACTCGTCATTTACATCAGGTATAACTCCCAATGCAATCCCTCCCCGCCTTCCCCCTCCCCCCTCCCCATGATAGGCCCCGGTGTGTGATGTTCCCCTTCCCGAGTCCAAGTGATCTCATTGTTCAGTTCCCACCTATGAGTGAGAACATGCGGTGTTTGGTTTTCTGTTCTTGTGATAGTTTGCTAAGAATGATGGTTTCCAGCTGCATCCATGTCCCTACAAAGGACGCAAACTCATCCTTTTTGATGGCTGTATAGTATTCCATGGTGTATATGTGCCACATTTTCTTAATCCAATCTGTCACTGATGGACATTTGGGTTGATTCCAAGTCTTTGCTATTGTGAATAGTGCCACGATAAACATACGTGTGCATGTGTCTTTATAGCAGCATGATTTATAATCCTTTGGGTATATACCCAGTAATGGGATGGCTGGGTCATATGGTACATCTAGTTCTAGATCCTTGAGGAATCACCATACAGGCAACCTACAGAATGGGAGAAAATTTTTGCAATCCCCTCATCTGACAAAGGGCTAATATCCAGAACCTACAAAGAACTCAAACAAATTTACAAGAAAAAAACAAACAACCCCATCAAAAAGTGGGCAAAGGATATGAACAGACATTTCTCAAAAGAAGACATTCATACAGCCAACAGACACATGAAAAAATGCTCATCATCACTGGCCATCAGAGAAATGCAAATCAAAACCACAATGAGATACCATCTCACACCAGTTAGAATGGCAATCATTAAAAAGTCAGGGAACAACAGGTGCTGGAGAGGATGTGGAGAAATAGGAACACTTTTACACTGTTGGTGGAACTGTAAACTAGTTCAGCCATTATGGAAAACCAGAAATATTTTTTAAAAGAAATACTAAAAATCAATTATCTAAATTTCCATCTCAAGAACTTAGAAGCAGAATAGTGAAAGAAACCCAAGAAAGTAGAATAAAGGCAATGATAAAGATCATAGCACAAATTGATTATGTGGGGAAAATGTGCAATGCTGAAAAATCAATAAAGCCACAGGTTTTGTTTGTTTGTTTGTTTGTTTGTTTGGAAAAGACTGAAATAGATAGATGATAGTCAAGATAGATAGATAGATAAAACTGACAAATTCCTAGCAAAGCTGATAAGAAAATAAAGAGAAGACACACAAGAATTTCATGGAATAGGAAAGGTGACCTCAGCACAACTGGACAGTCATTTAAAACAGTAGTATGAGAATATTATGAGCAACTTAACAGCAATACATTTGAACGTTAATATGAAAGGGACAAATTCCTTGAAACACATGGTTTATCCCACATATTTAAATAAAAGTCTGAATATTCTTATATCAAAGAAATTGAATCTGTAATTGAAAGCCTTCACACACACCCACCCACCCACACACACACACACACGCACCCCACAATCCCAGGCCTTAGGTAGTGTCATAAATGAGCTCTTTCAAACATTTAATTAATAAATTATACCAATCTTGCACAGATTATTTCAGCAGTAGAAAAGAAGGAAACACTTCTAACTTTTTTTGATGTATCTAGTACAACCTGGGTGTCAAAATCAAGAAGACTATTTACCAACAAGAAAACGTACAGGCAAATCTGTCTCATGAAACATATCTTTAAAATTCCAAATGAAGTATTAGCTAAGTGAACTCAGGCATGTATAAAAAAAGGTAGTGTATCATGACCAGGTTTATTTTAGAGATGCAAAATTCAATCCTGTTATTTATCATATTAACAGAATAAGAAAAAACATCTAATTATCTTTATAGATTCAAAAAATGTGGTAGATAAAACTTTACACCTATTTATGAATCAAATATGAAAGAAATTAGGATTAGAAAGGAACATTTATCTATATCTATCTGTATCTACCCAACAGTACCCGTCATGCCTACCTTGAACTGTTAAAAGCTCTCCTGAGATTTGAAGCAAGAAGAGGATAACCATTGCCACCACTTTTTCTTAGCATCCTATTTGAGGACCCACAAATACAATAATGAATATTTTAGGAATTGGACAAATGGAAAAACTATTTGAACAAGCATTTCAACAAGATGTTATCCAAATGGCCTAATAACATGAGAATGTTCTTAACCTGATTAATCACTGGGAAAATGCAAATTAGAATCACAACCTGATGCTATTACTAAACTTCCAGAATAGATCAATTAAAAAAAACCAGCGTATCCCAAATGTTGGCAAGAATGAGTAGCATCTGAACTCCACTGGTGGGAGTAAATTAGAGTAGCCTCTTAAGAAGACCATTTATCTATAAATACTAAACAGTACCTCAGACCTTTTGACCCAGCAAGTCCATTCTTAGATGTACAGCTGCTCCTCAGTATCTGCAGGGGTATGTTGGTTTCAGGACACCTGTGTATGCCAAAATCTGTGGATACTTAAGTCCTGTGTCTGGCCCTGTGGAACTCGAGTATATAAAAAGCAGGCCCTCCACATATGCAGGTTTCATATCCTGTGAATACTGTACTTTGACTCCACATTTGATTGTGGATGCAGCACCTGCTAATATAGAGGGCCGACTGTATTTAGAAAAATCCACATATAAAGTGGACCTGTACAGTTCAAACCTGTATTATTTAAGGGTCAACTGTATTACCCAACAGAAATGCATTGGTAAGCTCATTGAAGACATCTATGAGAATGTTCATAGCAGCATTCTTCAAAAAAGCCAAAAATAAGAAAACAGTTAAATGCTCATCTTCTGTGAAATGAATATTGTGGTATATTCATAGAAGGGAACAATGTACAGGAATAAGAATGTGTGATCTACAAGTGTATGCAACAAAATAGATGTATCTTCTAAACAATGCTGAATGAGAGAAGCCAGACACACTTGAATGAAAAGCTAACTTAAACAAAACAGTGAAAGTTGCATAGCAAGGGAATCAGACAAAATCAGTTACATTCAGTCAAGATGCATTGTTGCTCACTCTGCCTATTACCTGATTGGTCTTTCAGTATCAGTTGTTTTCTGCTGTGATAGATCCACACTTTGGTGAGACTTTGCCTATGCTTCTACTTTACTTCTTCTGCTGTTCCTGACCAAACTCTTCTCCTCTCCTTTCCCTGTCTCTCTCTGTCTCCCTCTGTCTCCCTCTTCCTCTTTCTCCCATTTTTCCCTGCCCCTCCATACCTCTTCCTTGTCCACTCCATCCCCTCTTCAAGCCACACTCATCTCATGAGGCAAGGACCTATCAAGTCAACTAGTCAACATGCAGAAGAGGTACCTCATTTGAGCAGAACTGTAAATCAAGCCACCTCACAGGCCACTATCAAACTTGAAGATGGATTGGAATACTTGCCAATTGTTAACTGGATTGGATAAATACATAAAATTGAACCCTGTCTGTAAAGATGACTTATGGCCATGGGTTTAGGAGTGGTCTGTGGGCATATCCTGTATATGGACTCAACCAAATCACATTTCTGTTTAGTCCTCAACTCCAGCTACATTTTAAACTTCGGAAACCATGGAAATACCCTTTTACCTTTCTCACACTGTCCACTACAATGGCATATATATAGTGGTGAGTAATAATTATTTGAGAAGCCAATAACAACATATTTAATAGGTAAGCAGGTGCCCTAGTGTCCTGACCTTAGTTTAGTTTATCTCATTGTTCTCAATTTCATCCTCAAAAGATTGTGTGTGAAATTTCTGGGTCTGTACCATAAGCTTCCCAAATCCATAAGACTAGAAAATACCTTAGTTTATTGTTCAAAAGTAGTATTTCAGATGCCAAAATTATGACTTGTCTCTTTCTTCACATCAAAATTAGAGTGTATTCATTCTAATTAAAATGAAATATTGTTTTATTTCATTTAATCCAAGGTTAAATAATGATGTCATTCTGTGATGGTTCATTTTTAACAGAGAGCCACCAAAGTTTCTTTTTGTATGTCTAGTTACAGGAGCCTAATTCTGTTTCACTATTCACTTGCAGATGTAAATGAATGTACCATTGACAATGGTGGCTGTCAAGATCGATGCTGTAATACAGTTGGCAGTTATTACTGCAAATGTCAAGCTGACCAGAAGCTGGAGGAAGATGGCAAAGGATGTGAAGGTAACAGTTAAGACTGTCTGCTTACTGATAAGGAAAGAGAGAACATCTATGTAATGCAAAAGAGGAGGTTTGTCTTTTATCCAGAGCCAGTTGAAGTGCCTGTGTTGAATGTTGTCGAGAGCACAGATCTTCCTCTCATGTCTAGATTACAATATTGTAACCCTAAGAACATTTCAAGTAGCTTATTATGGGAAACATATGATTATACGCTGGTTTGGTTGTGTCACATTCTGATTATGGAATTTCAATCATTCATTTAAATCCCTGAGTAAAGTACATATTTTTTAAAGCATTTCATTTAATTCTAAAGTAAAAATGATACTTATAAAATACTCATATGTTGCTACAATGCAAATGGAGGGGCACAAAACTAACCACAGGAATAATATTCTTGGTATAGAATTAGCTTTTTGCACACCTCAATTTTCTGTTTCCTTTTAAAATTAATTCCTTCCTTTATTTATTTATTAATTCAGCATTTTATTCATTTGACAATCATTGAGTTCCTGCTCTGTATCAGGCATTATTCCATCCTCTGGAGATATAAAAATTAATGAGAAATAAATTATGTCCTGAAGGAGCTCACTGATTAGAAGCAAAGATTGAAACATAAGCCCAAGCCTTACAAAGTGGTGTTTTAAGGCATTACAGCATGCGGGTAAGTGCATTGGATTCAAAGACACGTGTGTTTGAGACCTAGCTCTGTCACTTATGAGTTGTGTTAACATGGGCAAGTTATTTTATTTTGCTAAGACTCTTCCTTCACTGGTAATATTTAGAATAATGGTGGTGTCTAAACCACAAAAGTTGCTGTGAGAATTAAATAAGATAATGCATCTAAAGCACTTAGCATAAAGGGTGGTGCTCAAATGATAACTATAAGTGGTACTCTCATTTATGAACTTAGTTGCTGCCTATATTGGGAATGTAATAGGGGACAGAGATTGCTTCCTTCTCTTAATTTCTGAAAGGGAACATAATAGATTAAAAGAATCACTATTACCATGCCTTATAACTGTCCTTTCTGAATTTTTTCTATCTGGCCATATTTCTAAAATGCCTGAGAATTTTATATAGTCAGGCATCTTTGTTTGTTTTAAGATGACAGTTGAAAAGCATTTATTCTAATGTTCTATTATTGATCTTAAAAAATTACATTCTTTTTTTTCCCCTTAACAAAGTTAGTTCCTGATGGTGCATATAGGAATAAGTTGGTAAGAGAAAACAAAACAAACAAAAAATATCCCCACTGAAGACACCTAAGGTTAGGGCTGTAGGTTTCATTGAGACTACCAAAGGCAAGACAAAATTGTAGGTGTGAATAGGTTGGAAAATGTGTCAGTTTCACTTTATCATTCCCTCCCAGCAGGGCTTGTGCAGGCAGCAATAGGAAGGGCTGGAGAGGCAGAAGATGTTTAAAGGCAACTATGTCTGGACCTTCCTGGGACAGGGTTCATCCCAAGAAGCATCCTCTGTTTAGAAAAGTGTAAATTCACAAAGGCAAACCCTAATTTCACCCAGGCTCTTTTTTTTCATTCAAGTGCAATAATCTCTATTCCTGAATGAAATTATTTGGCAATGGTGATCCCAGTACTGACTCAATCTCAGAAGAAGGGTTAAGGACTGCATTGTGTTCAAGGTAAAAGTGGGATGATGACCACTGAAAACAACATGGTCTGTACTATGGGAATAGTGTTTGCCATGAGCCCTCCCTTCACCTGACAGGCAACAAGCTATGTATTTCTCTTTGACTAAGTATTATTATTGCTGTATCATCATTGTCATTATTATAGATATATTTGAAGTACCTATCACAGCAATTCGTCATTGTTAGGTATAATAATTATTTTTATAATAGCTATTAGGCTAACAAGGCATGTTAGACTTTGCATCCACTAGTTCATTTACTTTCACTTATCTCCTATTTTAACTGAAGTTAGTTACTCATGGTCACTCATATAAGTGACAAGATATTTAGAGAAATGATTTCCATGGTTTCATTTTGCTGAGTCCATTTGTACAAACTGAATACAATTAAGATCAGTGTTCGTATGATAAGACATGATTCTTTCCCAGAAAATATCCCCAATCTAATTGACAGTATAAATGTGTAAATAAGTACAGTGCTGTGTAAGAAGTTATGGAACAGAGGTATTAGTGTATATAACATGAAAGGGAAGAGAGTGTAACTGATGGGCCTAGAAATAAGGAACAATAGATTTAGAATCAAGAGGATGATAATCAAGAATCCAATGTGTGATATAATGAGGTAACATTGACTTCCTACTTGCCCAGGACTGGGGATGGTGGTATGGAGTAGAGCAGCTCACCTGCAAAGAACCTGTTCTCTCAGTCTCTTTGATATTAGAATCATTTTTTCTTTTCATTTCCTTAAATGACTATTTGCTAGAGATGGTACTGCTAGAGATTCAGCTTGCTTGATTGTTGAACATACAGTCATCTCAGGTTTATTAATGTACATGATTAAATAAAATATAATAGAGATCATTTTGATATCCAGTGCATTCTAAAGCCATTGCAAATGAACATTCATGTGAGTGTAGTAATGAGTCATTCATGTTTATTTACTGGCTGGTAACAGTAGAGGTCAGTTGGTTTCAAAGGCCATTTAGTTGAATGCTACAGCATTGAATTAAATAGTCATTTTAAAATGTTTTTACTTTGCATTAATATAAATTGAATTTAACTTATTTGAATTGCCTTTTAAAATATAGACACCAGCATTTTAATGGGCATTTGTTGTACTATTTAAATAAATCTAGGATGGGCATGGTGGCTCACACCTATAATCCCAGCACTTTGGGAGGCCGGGGCAGGTGAATCACTTGAGTCCAGGAGTTCAAGGCTTCAGTGAGCTGTGATCACACCACTGCACTCAGCCTGGACAACAGAGTGAGACCCTGTCTCTAAAATAATAAATAACAAATAAATAATAAATCTAGAGTCTGCCCTTAAGTGGATGGAATTTAAACATTTATAAACAATCTTGTTAGTTAATCTTACTCTTTAACTTTTCCTCTAAAGAGGTACAAACTTGAAGGCTCTTGATTAGCTAAATTTCACTGGTATCCCCTTCTTTCAGGCATAGCACTGAATCTAAAGAATGTTTTCTGATTCACATGCAGATTGATTCTTACAAGATATAGATTAAATAAACAAATGAAGGGAAAAAATGCCTTCCACTGGATGCTGTGGGGGATATTCAAATGTGCACATAGTGTGTGTGTCAAGGATCCCCAAACCTTGGGCCACAGACCAGAGCTGCTCCATGGTCTGTTAGGAACTGGGCCACACAGCAGGAGGTGAGTGGCGGGTGAGTGAGCAAAGCTTCATCTGTGTTTACAGTTCCTCCCTGTCACTCACATCACCACCTGAGCTCCACTTCCTGTCAGATCAGCCATGGTATTAGGTCTCATAGAAATGCAAACCCTACTCTGAACTGCACATGCAAGGGAACTAGACTGTGTGTTCCTCACAAGAACCAATGCTTGATAATCTGTCACTGTCTCCCATCACCCCGAGATGGGACTGTCTAGTTGCAGGAAAACAAGCTCAGGGCTCCCACTGATTCTACATTATGTTGAGTTGTATAATCATTACTTATCACAATGTAATAATAATAGAAATAAAGTGCACAGTAAATGTAATGCACCTAAATCATCCTAAAACCATCCCCCTTACCCTGGTCTGTGGAAAAATTGTCTTCCACAAAACCGGTCCCCGGTGCCAAAAACATTGGAAACTACTGGTTCATACACACACGCATACACACACACACACGCACATATATATAAACATAGATCTATCTATAGATCTATATATGTGCATATTTGTATGTGTATGTATATATGTTTTTCTATTGAAAGGATGTAAATTTCTTCTTTCATTTGCTAGCGTGAGTGATTATTTTTATAGATTTTCAAATATGCAACTATAATTGCATTTCAGAAAATAATCTGACTGGTATCATCATTTTATTTGCTATTAAAGTCAATTCTCTATTATTTTGTTTAGGATATTGTATCCACAACTATGAGCGAAATAGGCCAGTACTTTTTGTTTCTCATATGTTCTTTATGGCAGTGGCTCTCAACCTTGGTGATTGTGTCCCCCAGACGCACTTGTCAATGTTCAGAGACACTATCGATTTTCACAGCTGAGGGGAGGAGTAGTTGCCACTGGCATCTAGTGGATGGAGGTCAGAATGTTGCTAAACATCCCCTTCTTCTGTAATTCTGATTATACTGCTTCAGGTTTCAACCATTTAACTTTACGTTTTAGAAATCTCATTTTTCTCAAATTTGTAGATTCTTTTCTGTATGTGTGCTCATTTATATAGTTGTATTCTTTTCTTTTGCTATTTCACATATAAGCCTTCTATATTCATGTGGGGTGCTTGTGGAAGCTATAAATCTATTGTTCCTTATTTCTAGGCCCATTAGTTACACTCTCTTCCCTTTCATGTTATATACACTAATACCTCGGTTCCATAACTTCTTACACAGCACTGTACTTATTTACACATTTATACTGTCAATTAGATTGGGGATATCTTCTGGGAAAGAACCATGTCTTATCACTTTTTCATCCCCAGCTCACAGTTGTCTAGCACATAGGGGAATTCCATAAATGCTTATTGGATGAATGAATACCCATCATCCTTTCAAACATAAATGCATACAAGCATACAGTCAATATGCCTGTTATTCATTTCCTTATCTACAGATTCTAATCATGCTGGAATTGTCACTTAAAGTTCGAGTAGTTAAACTATTTGGTTATCAGTATTAGTGTAAATATTTGCTGATAACAAGTCATTTGAAAGGGAAAATCACATTTTTCTTTTATTTCTGGGGAGCAAATCAAAGGCTTTTGGTATACTTTCAGCTTTCTAAAAAGTTTCTTCATATGACTTGTCCAAATTATTGGTGCCACAGCATAAGTAGTGTGGCTATTCAAGCTTGGTAATCCTGTGGTGTCAAATAAATTTTCTAAATGAAATGGTAACTAATGTTACTATACATTTTAATACATTAACTTACAAAGGTAGTGAACATTGTTTGGACATTTGAGATAAATTCTTCTATTTGAGAGAAATAAGTGAACATATGCTATACATTGATAAAGGCATATTGTTTAAATAATTGATTGTTAAAATATTTTAAAGTAATTTTAATGATATTTTGGGTCATTCGTTTTTTCCTAAATCGTATTGCAAATGATTTAGTGAATAAACAGAGAATATAATTCAACATGCCACTGTGGTAGAATTACAGAATATTTGAGCTTCCAAAAGGCTTCTATAGTTGGAATTCCAAGGAAATTAAATAATTTGGGCAAGCTAACAATGCTAGTTGATGAGCAAAATGACACCAGAAACCAAACCTTCTTATTTGTTATCCAGTGTCCTTTCCTTTTGATATGGTTAATGGACAGCATGAACCGGATGCAGACTAGTCTGACTGTGGGGTCACAGTGTTGTGGGGGTAGAGAGGCCCTCAACTCATAGAAGCCATGATTGTCAGAGGAGGGAAATTAAGACCCTGAGAGATTGACTGATTTCCTCCAAGTCCTAGCCAATTTATTTGTAAAGCAAAGAACAGAATCCAGTTCCCCTTTTCCCATTTGTCATTCTTCTTCATTGAAAAATCAGTCTGGTCAGTAAACATTTATTGGGTAACTATGATGTGTTCAGCACTGTGTTGGGTAATTTAAGAATACCAGATTAGTACAAAATATGGTTATTTCTTCACAGAGTTTCAGTATCATTAAGCATCCTGAATATAAAATGATTATGTGATATTTTACATGAAAGTCAAGTAATTATATTATATCCTTTGAGACTTCACTCAGGCTAGCTCTTTGCCTCCAAGCAGCATGGTATCTAAACCAGCTAGTTGTTTACCCTAGTATTAGAGATCTCTAAGGGAGGACGTCTGTTTAATAACTCTTGTGATCAGGAAAGTGTTCCTTATGTGTAACCTATATTGCTCCTGTTTAAGTTTAAGCCTGTGTGTTTTATTTTCTTCTTAGTTCAGAGACACTTAAATAATCAGTAATTCTCCCCACACTTACAGCACACTAATGTGTAGTTGTTCAACTTAGTAAAAACATGTATTGTGCCAAATATAGTCCGTTGGCACTTGAAGAATAAAATATGATATATGTCTGTGTATATATATATATACAAGTGTGTATAGATATGTATATATATATACATGCATATTTATTTTGAGTTTATTAAGAAAACTTGAAATCATTATGAAGAATTTTTCTACTTCTGCATGTTGCTTCTCTTAATTGTCACTTATAAAGGAACTCTGGACCTCTTTCTATTGTTGTTATGGAGCATGCAAAGTAATAGCAATTACCTGGCCTCCAAGAGCTAGCCAACTATTGGAGTAGTCAACTATTAGAATTGCCAACTATTGAAATTTGTACAGATGAAGAATAATTTGGAAAAAATCCAATATAGTCTATCCACATATACTAAAGATTGTCCATTTTGAATCTATAGAAACACATTTACAATACAGAATAATTACATTTAAAAGACTTGAACCACTTAAAATGTGGGGGATTTATCTACTTGATTCATAATTGTATGCCGAGGTTTTTTTTCTTATTATTCACCAAGCATGTATCAGACCCTTACAGTGTGCTCTATGTCAAACAAAGAGCACACATTTTCCGTTCAAATATTGACTCTAACATTTACTAGCTGTGAGACTTAGAGCAAGTTATTTAATATCTATGAGCTTTCCCTTCATCTATAAAACCAGAATAATAATGCTTAGCCTTATATAAGTTGAAAGATCAAATAAGATGTAGTTTGAAAGCATGTCGATGGTAGGAAAACCTTCTTTCCCTTGTTTTGTGCTCACCTAAACAGGGATTGTTTATTAGTGATGTTCCTGACCTCTGTCTGCACCCTACATCTCCCACTGCCTTCTTCCCAAGAGAAGAGGAGTGAAAATACCTCACTGCTGAGTTTGGGGAAATAAATTGGTCTGTTGAGTTTAGCTCACATTCATATTTTCTCTTTGGGGCCTGCAAATGCCTGCAAAAAGTGACCATTCTGGTCTGCTGCTCTGCTTAAATATAAGTTTCACCAGGCCAGGACCCCACATGAGGAAGACAGGTTTTCCATCTACACCTGGGACCAGGTGGGAGAGTTTGTCTAATTCTTCATGCATTTTTAGGAAGCCCATTGTTGCTGCACCCTTACATTCTATTATCCAGTTTTAATTTTAACAAAACTAAAATGGATATTTTGTCTCCATATGCCTATTTTGAATTAGATCTCAATTAATTCAAAATTCAGGCTGGCAACATGAATTTGTTATTGTATCCCCTCAAAATAGTAACACTTTATATTTGCGTAATGCTTAGGAAATGTTATTTCTCTCCAGTTTTTTTTTTATTTCCTCCTATGCTATTTGTTGTTGAAGATTTTTAAAAAATGTGCAATATTATCTTTTTCTCTCTCAGGAGTTTCCAGTTCAATAAAGGAGATTAGATGGATACACAAACAGCTATAGCGTAAGATAGCAGGAGTAAATATAAGGCAGGCACAAACAAAGTGCTATGAGAATTAAGAGGAGAAAAAGATAACCCACTGGGTTATCTTTATCAAAATGGGCTGAAAGGAACTGGGACAGACACTGATCACTTAGCCCTGGGACTGAACAACCAACCTTCCATTTCTTTAATTTCCTTAATAAAATTCCCTAGTGGAGTTCTGCCCAGTATGACTTGTTCTGCTGTCTCTTGTGTCTCCTGATTGACGCTGAAAGGCATCTCGGATTTTAACAACAAAGCTACTACTGCTGTTTCCAAGACATTCCTTGCAGAAATTTCTAAGAGAATTCTCAAATTTATGTGTCTTTTAGACTAGAGTGAAAACACATATAATTCAAATCTGAAACTCTGTTATGAAAATGGAAATCAGCTTTATTTATATTTAAGCCAATCTTTTAAATAAAGTCCACCATTTCTCCCCCAATAATTTTGAGTAATCGCTTCAATACCTCTGCTTTCAGCTAACACTTAACTATAGTCAACAGAGTATCTAGAAGTGAGAGGAGCTGGAAGAGACTATAGCTGATACAGATTCCCCAAGATGAGCTGGCTCACTTAGCAGATTTCATTAGGGACGTGCAGATTTATGACAGTTATGGCTTTTACAGGTAGTGCCAAAAGAGGCAGACAAGAAAAAAAATTAGGTCTTAGAAGTCTGTGGCTGACATGCAAGACATCGAAAGGCTTCTTATTGCCTCAGCAGCCCATGCCACTCTTATTACAAAAACAATGAAGCAGAAGCAGCCAATCAGGGCAAATGACTGTGTGAAGGTGTCTGAATGTGGTGAGCAGCAAGATACCTCTGTACCAAAATTTGGCTCATGGTCCTTAAATTTTACTGTAAATTAGGAAGCATAAAGTATTTTATATTCTGAAGAATAAAACTTTTAGTTTCATTCACAATTATTTTTTAGTTTCTCTGTTTAGGAGTCTTAAAAATGAGCCGATATTTTTAAAAGATTGTATTATTATATTTATTTCCCAGAAATATTTTCCAATGGATGTATCCTGTCTTGAATTCTTCAGATGTGTGTTTACCTTCTAGGTATTTTTTTAATTATAAAATCATACCCGCCAAAAGATCAGTGTGATCCTGTATTCCAAAGCATGATCTTTTTAGGCTTCTGAAATGTAGAGGGTTGGTTCCTGCCCTTACAAGATCCATCTTTTTTTTCTATTACTATCATAAAAGTAGTTATGGATGAATGACTTTTTAATTTTCTTACTATAATAAATTCCTTCATCAATTTTTAAGTAATGGAGACTTATTTTTCTTGCAATAAGGACTTATTAAGGGAACCTATGAATACATATGTATGATTTTTAAGCAGGAAATAAGTCAGTTAAAATTGATTTGTTATTTTGCTGCTATTGACTTTCATATGTTTGTATTTTTAATGGCCTTCTGATGACCAGTCACCCTCAGCATATGATATCATAGAAAGAAATGAAGCTACTCATTTCTGAAAAAAAAAAAATTACTGTAGTTCATAAATTCAAGTTAATTTTCTGTTTTTATTATTAATTCCAATTCTTAGTTTGTTAACAGGCCAGGTCTGTACTTCCTTGAATTTAATTTAGATCATAATAAAAGGATATCACTCATTTTGTTTGTCCCAATGGATGCAATTTGATGCGTATATTCTACATGTATTACTGGTAAACCCAACCTTCTGAGAGTAGGCATATTTATTTGTATTTTTGCTTTATATCTTCTCTATGAGTATCTCATTGGTCAAAGTATATTCCTAAGAATAGTAATATTGTAAACATACAGAATTCTTTATGCTATTACAAATACAAATGTCTTATATTTTACATTTCCTATAAATAGGAAAGATATATGAAAAGAATCTGGAGAATTTTTCTAAAAAGTGTCGTTCTCATTTTAGTAAGGGAGATAGCAGGTCTCTGACATTGTATGAAATCACAGCCTTTTGTGATTATTTATCAAAATACACAGAGTAATTGATTATAAATTATTGTCATTCAAACATGATTTTTTAAGTCTGTCTCGCAGAATGAGAAAGGCAGTTGATGCTGTATAAAACCATTTGAAAACACTCAAGTAATAGACCCCCTGAAGGGCACTGCATACTGTAGGAGGTCATTGCTGGCTAGGAACACACATAGGAAGGGAACAGGTGTTAGCTTTGCTTGGTCTCAGACTGGCACTGGGTCCTAGTGGCTCCCATTTCAGGGTTGGGAGAAGAGCAGAACTAAGATGCCCTAGGTTTCTCTGTCTGTGTGGGCATGAGAGGTCTGGGAGAAGGGCAGGAGAGAGGAGAGACAAGAATAATCATGTAAAGGAATGCATTATATACTTTATGCTGTATCAAACACATGTTTCTAAGTTATCAAGTTCTCTAGTTCTGACAAGCTTACTGAAGTGGGACACTTCAAATCTTATAGCAGTCTCAGGAATAGCATAAACCATCCAGATGAGATGTGCAAACAAAATGTCTTTTCTCTGCTTCATGTATATTTAATAATTTTTTAGCATAACTAAGATGACCCCTGTGGTAATCCATCAAAAAATGTAGACAAGAGTAAGAAAAAAATTGTTTATAAATTGCTTTTCACTGGTGAGAAAATAAGTTGATTTAAAATCATCTGTTGTATAGCTTTGAACAAGTGAACTGGAAGCTTCTGTATTGAAATCTTTGATCTGTTTATTTTTGTATTTATTTTAAAATATATTTATATCTATATTTATTTTTCTGCATTCAAATGTTTTGTAATTAAATTTTCTGTATAACTATATAACATATTTATATTTATTTTTAAATATATTTATTTTATTTTTATTTTTCTGTATTTAAATCACTCGATCTATTTACTTTTATATCACTTATTTTATTTTAAGTAATCATCACATTTTGGTGGCCTGACTGAGCTTTGGAAAACAAATTAAAACTGCAGCTAGGAAAATTAGGTTAATTATAATTCATTAGATGCTGTCTTTATTAAAAGTGAATTGATTTAATCCCTATAAAAAAAAAAACTCTAAAATATGAGAAAGCAAAATAACTGTGTAAAAGTTTAGTGTACTCAACAATTAGAAGATACTACAGTTCAGTCCTTAATGTGCATATGAATCACCTTAGATCTTGTTAAAATGCAGATTCTGATTCAGCAGGTGTGGGATCAACCTGAGAATCTGCATTTCTAGCAGGCTCCTGGGATCTGCAATGATGCTGATCCAGCGGCCATTCTGGGTAAAAGGGCTTTTGTCAGATCATTCTTGCAAAGTGTCAGATAATTATTAAGCATTTGCTAATTATAATACAGCCATAGAGAAGGGATACAAATGTGGTGCCTGCAATTCTGAAATTTTAAGCAACCAGTTTGTTGAGATAAAATTCACAGCCCATACATTGCATCCATTTAAATTGTAAAATTCAAAATTTTCAATATATTCACAAATACATGCAATCATTACTACAGTAGATTTTAGAAAATTTTTATCATGTCAAAAAGAATCCCTATACATTTTAGGATCACTTCCCTCCACTCCCATCACTCCCATAGCCCTAAGCAACCACAAATTCACTCTTTGTCTCTATAGAGTTCTCTATTTTGAACTTTTATATAAATGGAATTTTATAATATGCAATGTTTTGTGACTGGCTTCTTTCACTTAGCATAATGTTTTTAAGGTTCATCCATGTTGTTTCAGTACTTCATTCCTTTTTGTGGACAAATAATATTTCATTATATAGACATACCACTTTCTGTGTATCCATTTGTCAGTTGATGGACATTTGGGTTGTCTCCACCTTTTGGCTATTATGGCTAATGCTACTGTAAACATTCACATGCAAGTTTTGTGTGTAGATAAGTTTTATTTCTCTTGGGTGTATACCTAAGAGTTGAATTGCTGGATTATATGGTAACCATACCTTTAATTGTTCTGAAGCTTTTAATTTAGATACATAGAAAGATTTTAATACATAAATATTAATATGTGTATGCATATAAACACACTGTATCCAGCAATTGCCTTCATAAAAAAGAGTCCATGATCAAATAAAATTATTTGATCATGGAGAGCACTACATGCTAAAGCTCTCTTAAAACAAATCAGGCAAAAGGGGAACCGTTTCACTTTGTTTAACACAGGGTTCCAGGTTCCAAACATGTTTTTCAAACGTGTTTGGAAATCTTTGAAAAGTAAAATGTTTAAAACTCAAGGATTTCGTATTTAGTAGAGAGCATTTTGAGAAATGGCCTAATTGTATATTCTGGAAATAGAAAATTTATTGGATAGGGTAGAGAGGATATTCAGGGAACTAGTGGATGACTTATTGGGGCTAGACAGAGGATAGCTTCAACTCAATAGGTAAATCCCATAGGTAAGTGGATAGGAATGTGGTTTCTGATGGAGGATATCTGAGTAGAGGAATGATAGGGTGGTAATTTGATTTCTGAAAGTTGTTCTGGGCATGATTCACATGATGTTTCAGAAAGACAAAAAGACATGGAAATGGCAGGGATACCATTTATGGTCCAGTGAAATTGCCTAGCTGTTAATATCCATAAGTTGTATAAAGAGGGAAGAATCAATTAATTCTGATGACACAATGGACCCAAGGGAAAGGAGACATATCAAAGTCTCTTTAAGTAAGATGATGAATAATAATAAATCAATTATCGATAGCAAAAATGGCAAATGCAGTGTGATAGAATAAGTGCCTCTTTAAAAGCGCTAAACAGAAATACCACATTCCAACCAGATGTATCTATACAAAATTTTCTAACATTATAGAAAAATGATTATATAAAAATGATGAAGACATATTTATTCATCCCTTTTTATTTGAAAATTAGTACTTGATTTCTGTGTGTGCCCTGCCATAAGTTTTGATGGTGCCATCTGGCAGAGCCTGCTTATTATCTTCATTATGAACCTACACTTCCTTTTTATGCTTGTTTCTATTTCCCATTAAATCAAAAGTTATGTCAATTTCAAATTTATGAGAAGTAAGTATAAAGATGGAAACTTCCCCTCAATATTATTATTAATTATGCTTTTGGAGCATAATATTTAGCACTGCTCAAATCTGGTTGTAAATAAGTTCTTTCATTGATGAGATGACCTGTCTTTACTTTTTCTCCTGTTACTGTATTTACTGTTTCCCTTTTGTTGGATGTCATTGGAAAATGAAGTTGCCAGATGGTTTGCAAAGAGAAGTGAGCAACAACTTCTCTTATTTTAAAAATAAGTTTCTTTATAT
This sequence comes from Macaca nemestrina, assembly GCF_043159975.1. Classification (NCBI taxonomy): domain Eukaryota; kingdom Metazoa; phylum Chordata; class Mammalia; order Primates; family Cercopithecidae; genus Macaca; species Macaca nemestrina. The sequence continues at coordinate 81,280,845 of NC_092126.1, forward strand.
ACAAATAAGGAAGCAAGCAAACAGAAAAGAATGTTTGCTTAAAAAAAAAGAAAGAGGCCGGGCGCGGTGGCTCAAGCCTGTAATCCCAGCACTTTGGGAGGCCAAGACGGGCAGATCACAAGGTCAGGAGATCGAGACCATCCTGGCTAACACGGTGAAACCCCGTCTCTACTAAAAAAATACAAAAAACTAGCCGGGTGAGGTGGCGGGCACCTGTAGTCCCAGCTACTCAGGAGGCTGAGGCAGGAGAATGGCCTAAACCCGGGAGACGGAGCTTGCAGTGAGCTGAGATCCAGCCACTGCACTCCAGCCTGGGCGACAGAGCGAGACTCCGCCTCAAAAAAAAAAAAAAAAAAAAAAAAGAAAGAAAGAAAAAATTTGCTTAAAAGATACACAGAGACACACTCAGAATCTCCGAGTGTTAGTTAGATGCTTCTGTTTTTGTCAGGATGAATATGCCATATATGGGTAATAGTTCCTAAATTAGGTAAAAATAGGGATCTCGAGGAGCCACACATTCTCAGCATAACACACAGCATGAAGACAGCCCCCTGGCCAGCCTTTTTCCTTCAGTTAAAGCTATTCAAGTCTTCATTTTTACAAGTAGTACTCTCTGTTATCAAACCAGATTCACTCTTTTTGTCCACATGACTTTAGGCACTATGAAGATCACTAATGTAGGCATTATGAAACCTTAGTGATTTCAGATTCACCGCCATCTCTATAACCCAGAATATATCTCTTCCCTTCTCTGGGCCTTAACTTACTCATCTATAAAATGAGACATTAGGAATGGAACATCTTCAAAGTCTCTTTCAGGTTGTAAATGCCATAATTCACAAGCATAAATCTACAATTTTAAGTGTAATTAAAAAGCTGGAATTCTGTGAAAGAGGCCAGGAAAAGATTTTTAGAGGTTATAATGACCACATAAAAACTACTTTTCTGAACCTTATAGCTAACACAGAGAACCTATGGTATCTAGTAAGATACGAGATTATATCAAATTAGAGGCTAGAAGAGAGCAAAGCAAAAGCAGCAATTAAACTTTATCACACATTACAGCAGCCGTGGATTCTACTTGGCTTTTTAGGCACAGCTTTAAGGTAACCTTGTTTTCCATTTGGCTTTCTTTGTTTCTGTGTCTCTTTCAAAAACATTTCTTAGATTTCCCCAGTTGTATCCCAGTGTTAGACACCTACCTTGTATTCAATATTTTCATGTTGAGCTTATTGTCATCAATTATCCACATCAGCAGTCAGTTTAGAGCAGATTTTAGACAAGAAAATAAAACATGTGTTTTCTCAAATAATTCTTTGATTTCCTCGTTTTTTGATTGAGAGGAATAGCTTCAGTCTCCAACACTTCTACAAAAAATATATTCACATATTAATTTAAAGTGCTAGTTACAGGCTGGGTGCAGTGACTCACACCTATAATCCCAACACTTTGGAGGCCGAGGTGGGTGGATCACCTGATCAGGAGTTCGAGGCCAGTCTGACCAACATGATGAAACCTTATCTCTACTAAAAATACAAAAAAAAAAAAAAAAAGACAAGTTAGCTGGGCATGGTGGTGGGTGCCTGTAATCCCAGCTACTCTGGAGGCTGAGGCAGGAGAATCGTTTGAACCAGCAGGCAGAAGTTGCAGTGAGCCGAGATCACACAATTGCACTCCAGCCTGGGTAACAAGAGTGAAATTCCGTCTCGAAAATAAATAAATAAATAAATGAACAATAAAGTGCAAGTTAGGTTCTTTTTTGCCCAATAAAATGGTTTGCATTTGCTGTGCTGGTTCTCAGAAAATAAATTTTAAATTAGAAAAATTTATATGATTTTGTATGATATATTTTTATTTAACAGAAGTGCTTATACAAATTTTATCCTTGTGTTTCTATATATACGTCACACATACTCTGATAATTAAGTTCATAGTTATAGATTATTAAGCTTATCAGAACTGAGAGGTAGCAATTATAGTTTTAAGGGATTGGTGCTTTTAAAAATGTTGTACTTCATAGGTCTTTTCTAATGTGTATGTGATACTGGCCTAAGTGAGGGAGCCAGTGGGCTAAGCTCAAGAATTTGGAGAAAGAAAGAAAATTAGATGTCCTTTAAAATTCAACACAAAATCAAGTCGAGAAAAATAAGGAGAATTAATTCTGTTCTCAGAGAGGCTTAAAGAGCCTGACTATAATCTGATGCTATTCATAGAGCTTAAGAAAAATCCTGGCAATCAAGTGTGGTCAGATGCAGAGATGCACAAAGAGAAAAACCCATCCAAGAATGCCCAGGAAAGATGAAGCCTTAACCAACAGACTTTGAGAATCCCTGTCCTATGTGCAAATGAATATGTTAGGCTAATTTATCCCATTAAACAGCAAGTTTCATCTCTTTGATTCCATTTGTTAGATCTCTGTGATAGCTTATATTATAGTTCCTGTATCAGTCTGGGTCCAATCAGGAGAGTAAGAAACTGCACAGTAATTTGAACATGGGAAGTTTAATATAAAGAATTAACTATAACAGGAGGTTGGAGTAATAGGGAATTGGCCTATAAGAAATAAAGAGAATGCTAAAAAATACAGGATTTCAACTACTACCTTCTAGGGGTGAACTGATTGCATTTCACCCAAAGAAGAGACTCCCCCAGGGCTGAGATCCAGACCTAGTTGGAAAGAGTGCAACCACGGTTAACTGAATGGCAGAGAGGTCACTGTGTTGCCACACTAGCAGAACTTGGAATTCTGGCTTCTGGAACTTGCCAGCAATCTACAGTCTAGGGTGTGGGAGAAAACTGTTCAAGGTAAGTTATCTTTTGCCCAAGGGGAGAGTCAGGGGAAGTTGCTGGTCATTGGATGCTGCTGGCCACCGGTGACTGCACAAGTCAGTTGTTAAAGAAACTACATGTGCTGCAAGAGCCTGGCACCAGAGAAACTGCCGCGTTGTAGAAGATGGGATTGAAGAAGCTACGCGCAAAGTAGCAACCTAGCTGTAAACCCTAGAAGCCACCACACTGCCAGCGAATAATGCTGGAGAAAGGGCTTGCATTTCGAAGGCTAGGTGCTGGGAAAGTTGGACACATTGAGAAAACCAGTTGCTGGAGAAGATGTCTGAACTATGGGAGCCAGACATTGAAAAGGCTACACAGGCTCCAAGAGCCAGACTGGAGAAGTCATCTGCGTTAGGGGAGTCAGGAACAAGAGAAGCTACATCAGGAACCTGTCTAGAAAAGCACACTGGAGCCAGGAAGGATGATGACGTACTCTACAATGTCTTTCCATTGCCCTCTACTGGCAAGTTTTAACATAGTGCCTACTGACAAAGGGAAATTAAAGGGCCCAGATCCACTTTCACAGTGAAGGGCAAAAATAATGAATTTGAAGCTAGAAGGCAATTAATCAATAATAAGCACAGTTCCCAGCTATGCTTCCTCTGCTCCATAAGAGACATATAAAAATGTGTGTTTCGTCCCTTATAAATACATGTGGATTTGGGTACTCCCCTGAAGGCAAAGGTATTTCTTCCATCCATTGGTTGACTTGGGCTTGTGACTTGGTTGGGTCAATAGCATAGCAATTAATGTGATATAGCACCAGTTCTGAGCAGATGTTTTAAATGTGAGTCCATAGGTTAGCATGAACTCTTCCATCTTTGTCCTCTGCCATAAAGAAAACAAGTCCCAGACAGAGTCTACTCTTTTATCTGGGTCCTAGAATGATGTACAGAGCTGAGTAGAGAGACAGCCAACCTGAGACCTCTAAGCAAGGAAAAAATATTGGTGGTTGTATGCCCCTTAGCCTTTGGGTTGTTATTACAACAAAAGCTGACTAATGCAGTTTCTATGCTTGACAAATAACTTTCTGATTTCTATTTGGCTAATGATGATAATGCAGCATTAAGACCTCTAAACCATTAGGTCATTTTCTGATTTTACATATTCGTCTGCAGCAGGGAGATAAAATGAAGTGACAAGGCCCACCTTAGATTGAAGAGAATTCATCATAGTCATTTCGTCCTGAGAGAAGTCTTCAGTGGCAGCTAGCCAGAACTTCCCAGATGACATCTCAGACTTGCCTGAGTATAAATCCTTGGGTGGAAGATTAGAGATGAAAAAGTTATTGTCAATAGTTTCTTTAAGGTATAGGGCCTCTCTACATGGCTGTTCTTCTTTTTGCCAGTTTTCATGATTTATGGCAAAGATTATCATTTATTTCATTTTATCTGGTCTTTATCAAATGTCCCCTAATCATTTGGGACTCTGGGTTGTTGTCTAAAGTTTATCTTTAGAAACTGCTGTTCTTGGTGAGACTTGGTAGACCTCTACACAACTTTCTGTGGAAGAAAATGGCTTTTGATAATAGTGTTATGTAAATTCTTCTTCAGCTATCACTGTAGTCTAACAACTTAACACATAGTTCATATTCACATAGACTTTCTTTTCACTCATTGATTTATTAGGAGAAAATAATTTTCTAACTCACTATTATAATATTCATTATAACTATAATTACTATTATAATTATTATTATATTTGGTAATCTCAGAGCATCCCCAACCTGCCACACACACCCACACACACATATACACACAGAGAAGCCTGAGGCTAGATATTTCAGCCTTTATTGAGCTGAAAAATCATATTGCTATTCAACAAGATTTTTTTCAATTAAAATCAAAAGTAATAATTTACTTGCTATGATCACTAAATAATTACAAGCATAGGTCAAATATTAGCATGTATATAAGATATATGTTTAAGAAAAAATAAGCAGTTCTAATACTTTGAGTGCTAGGACTATTACTTCCTGTAGATATTCAAAATTACTGACTAGTTTTTAAACCCTCCTTCTGTTGTAATGATCACTCCTGGAACTAATTTAATTTGGGCATGTGCATGAAAGACATCATGAGGAGAAAGAAAACAGTCACAGAGTCTAGTCCAGTCTCTGCTACTGTACTTGGAGAATCTTAGCTTTCTCATCTCTAAAAGGGGAATAAAAACATATGCCCAAACAAACTTAGGGATTTTTTTTTTCCTTTTATTTTGAAAAGGATTCTCGCTCTGTCCCCCAGGCTGGAGTGCAGTGGCGCAATCTCCGCTCACTGCAAGCTCCGCCTCCCGGGTTCACGCCTTTCTTCTGCCTCAGCTTCCCGAGTTGCTGGGACTGCAGGCTCCCGCCACCACGCCCAGCTAAATTTTTGTATTTTTAGTAGAGACAGGGTTTCACCATGTTAGCCAGTATGGTCTTGATCTCCTGACCTTGTGATCCGCCTGCCTCGGCCTCTCAAAGTGCTGGGATTACAGGTGTGAGATGGAATTTTTTTGAGAATAAAATGAGTGTCTTGGTGAAAAGGATATGTCAATAGCAAAGGTCTTTGCAAATGTGAAATTTTTTGATGCCATGAAATAATTGGTTGATGGTATGTTAATGTGTTCCTAAATCCCGTTGAACCTGGAACCTAGCCAAGGGAATAACACTTAATCAGAAGAGTGATCTTCAAAATATATCTTACTACAGAAAAAGCAGAAGATATTAGGGCAGATCTTAAAGTTTAGGGTAGGTAGAAATGTAATTTCTCCTTCTGAAGTAATTAATAACCTGATTATAACTTCGACTATTAGGAAGCATAGTATTCCCCAACTCCTATTTAAAATAAATGTGATCACGCAGTAGAGAAATTTACTATGGGAAAGCTCCTTAACAATCACATGGTATCATTTAAAAGGGGAAGGGATAGAATGATGGGAGAGAGGCTTAATGGCAGGTTGGAGGTGGGGAGACAGGGATGGAGGGACTATAACTAGCTCACAACCATCTTCTCTCTGAACTTTTCTGGACTTCATTTTCTCTAGTATATAGTCAACGTTTAATCCTTTTATTTCTCTGTGATCCCAGAACTCTCTGAACAAAGTTACTATTAGAACTTCAGATGGTGTATTATATTTATCTGTTAAATTGTCTGTCTTTCTCATCAGAGTATAGATGTCTTGAAGGTGAGGATCATTCCTTAATTGTGTAGTAGCCCTGACTGCTGCCTTGTACAAGACCTGGCATGTAGTAGATTTATACTGAATGGTATGTGAAAGGATGAATGGGCACAAGATAGATCATAGTAAAGCCATTGGAAGAGACAGGGTTCGGTAAGGTTTTAATGAAGTATTTCACTTCTGAAATATTAAGGAAGTATTCTCAGAATTCAGCACAATACAAATTTTATATTAAATTTTAATTTAAAAATTAGTCTGTAGACATGATTGAAATATTCTCTCAGGAGACTCTTGGAAAACATGATTAATTTCTTCTCTCTCTCTTTCTCTCTCTCTCTCTCTCTCTCTCTCTCTCTCTCTCTCTCTCTCTTTCTCTCTCTCGGGATCCTCCCACCTCTGCCTCCAGAGTAGTTGGGACCACAGCTGCCCACCAGTACACCCAGCTAATTGTTTGTATTTTGGGTAGAGGTGGGGTTTTCACATGTAGCTCAGTCTGGTCCAGATTCCTAAGTTCAAGCAATCCACCCACCTCTGCCTCCTGAAGTGCTAGGATTACAGGCGTGAGCCACTGTGCCCAGCAAGCATAATTAATCTCTAATGCCTGAGTTCCCAAGTTTAAGTTTATGCATTCTTTAAAATAGACCTAAAACAGCTATGATATTCTGCTTCAGAAGATAATAGTAGCTTTCCTTGCTACCCAGAGAGAGGCCCATACTGTATTGTTCTGGATTCCCACTGTAATTAAAGGGAACCTTTCACAATGTCCAGAGCCCTAAACATCCTGCAAATGGAGGATGTCCTCAAATTCCTTGCAGCAGAAACTCACTTAGATGGCACCAACCTGACTTTCAAATGCAACAGTACCTTTCCAAAAAGAAAAGTGATGGCATCTATACCATAAATCTGAAGAAGACCTGGGAGAAGCTTCTGCTGGCAACTTGTGCCATTGTTGCCATTAACAACAGATGTCAGTGTCATGTCCTCAGGGAATACTGGCCAGTGGGCTTTGGCGAAGTTTGCTGCTGCCAATGGAGCCACTCCTATTGCTGGTGGCTCTATTCCTGGAACCTTTACTATCCAGATCCAGGCAGCCTTCTGGGAACCATGTCTTCTGGTAGTTACTGATCCCAGGACTGACCACCAGCCCCTCACAGAGGCATGTTACATTAGCATACCTACCATTGCTCTGTGTAACACAGATTCTCCTCTGCATTGTTTGGACATTGCCATCCATGCAACAACTAGGGAACTCATTGAATGGGTCTGATGTGGTGGGTGCTGGCCTGGAAGTTCTGTGCATGTGTGGCACCATCTCCTGTGAACATCCATGGGAGGTCATGTCTGATTTCTACTGTTGCAAAGACACTAAAAAGGAAGGGCAGTCTGTTTCTGAGAAAGCTGTAACCAAGGAGGAATTTCAGGGTGAAAGGACTCCTCCAGCTGCTGAGTTTACTGCTCCTTAACCTGCGGTTGCACTCTGGTTTGAAGGCATGCAGATGCCTTCTGTGCCTATTCAGCAGTTCCCTACCAAAGACCATAACACAGCCTACCACGGAGAACTGGTCTGCAGCTGCCACTGCTCCGGCCACTGAATGAGCAGAAACAAACACTGAGTATCTTTTTTTTTTTTTTTTAACCAAAGTTGTATTTTTTTTTTTTTAATTACACTTTAAGTTCTAGGGCACATGTGCACAACGCGCAGGTTTGCTACAAATGTATACTTGTGCCATGTTGGTGTGCTGCACCCATCAACTCGTCATTTACATCAGGTATAACTCCCAATGCAATCCCTCCCCCCTCCCCCCTCCCCATAATAGGCCCCAGTGTGTGATGTTCCCCTTCCAGAGTCCAAGTGATCTCATTGATCATTCCCACCTATGAGTGAGAACATGCGGTGTTTGGTTTTCTGTTCTTGTGATAGTTTGCTAAGAATGATGGTTTCCAGCTGCATCCATGTCCCTACAAAGGACACAAACTCATCCTTTTTGATGGCTGCATAGTATTCCATGGTGTATATGTGCCACATTTTCTTAATCCAGTCTGTCACTGATGGACATTTGGGTTGATTCCAAGACTTTGCTATTGTGAATAGTGCCGCAATAAACATACGTGTGCATTTGTCTTTATAGCAGCATGATTTAGAATCCTTTGGGTATATACCCAGTAATGGGATGGCTGGGTCATATGGTACATCTAGTTCTAGATCCTTGAGGAATTGCCACACTGTTTTCCACAATGGTTGAACCAGTTTACAATCTCACCAACAGTATAAAGGTGTTCCTATTTCTCCACATCCTCTCCAGCACCTGTTGTTTCCTGACTTTTTAATGATTGCCATTCTAACTGGTGTGAGATGGTATCTCATTGTGGTTATGATTTGCATTTCTCTGATGGCCAGTGATGATGAGCATTTTTTCATGTATCTTTCGGCTGTATGAATGTCTTCTTTTGAGAAATGTCTGTTCATATCCTTTGCCCACTTTTTGATGGGGTTGTTTGTTTTTTCTCTCATAAATTTGTTTGAGTTCTTTGTAGGTTCTGGATATTAGCCCTTTGTCAGATGAGTAGATTGCAAAAATTTTCTCAAATTCTGTAGGTTGCCTGTTCACTCTGATGGTAGTTTCTTTTGCTGTGCAGAAGCTCTTTAGTTTAATGAGATCCCATTTGTCAATTTGGCTTTTGTTGCCATTGCTTTTGGTGTTTTAGACATGAAATCCTTGCCCATGCCTATGTCCTGAATGGTATTACCTAGGTTTTCTTCTAGGGTTTTTATGGTTTTAGGCCTAACATTTAAGTCGCTAATCCATCTTGAATTAATTTTCGTATAAGGAGTAAGGAGAGGATCCAGTTTCAGCTTTCTACTTATGGCTAGCCAATTTTCCCAGCACCATTTATTAAATAGGGAATCCTTTCCCCATTTCTTGTTTCTCTCAGGTTTGTCAAAGATCAGGTGGCTGTAGATGTGTGGTATAATTTCTGAAGGCTCTGTTCTGTTCCATTGGTCTATATCTCTGTTTTGGTACCAGTACCATGCTGTTTTGGTTACTGTAGCCTTGTAGTATAGTTTGAAGTCAGGTAGCGTGATGCCTCCAGCTTTGTTCTTTTGACTTAGGATTGTCTTGGAGATGCGGGCTCTGTTTTGGTTCCATATGACTTTAAAGCAGTTTTTTCCAATTCTGTGAAGAAAGTCATTGGTAGGTTGATGGGAATGGCATTGAATCTATAAATTACCTTGGACAGTATGGCCACTTTCACGATATAGATTCTTCCTATCCATGAGCATGGAATGTTCTTCCATTTGTTTGTGTCCTCTTTTATTTCACTGAGCAGTAGTTTGTAGTTCTCCTTGAAGAGGTCCTTTACATCCCTTGTAAGTTGGATTCCTAGGTATTTTATTCTCTTTGAAGCAATTGTGAATGGAAGTTCATTCATGATTTGGCTCTCTGTTTGTCTGTTACTGGTGTATAAGAATGCTTGTGATTTTTGAACATTAATTTTGTATCCTGAGACTTTGCTGAAGCTGCTTCTCAGCTTAAGGAGATTTTGGGCTGAGATGATGGGGTTTTCTAAATATACAATCATGTCATCTGCAAAGAGGGACAATTTGACTTCTTCTTTCCCTAACTGAATACCCTTGATTTCTTTCTCTTGCCTGATTGCCCTAGCCAGAACTTCCAACACTATGTTGAATAGGAGTGGTGAGAGAGGGCATCCCTGTCTTGTGCCAGTTTTCAAAGGAAATGCTTCCAGTTTTTGCCCATTCAGTATGATATTGGCTGTGGGTTTGTCATAAATAGCTCTTATGATTTTGAGATACGTTCCATCAATACCGAATTTATTGAGAGTTTTTAGCATTAAGGGCTGTTGCATTTTGTCAAAGGCCTTTTCTGCATCTATTGAGATAATCATGTGGTTCTTGTCTTTGGTTCTGTTTATATGCTGGATTACGTTTATTGATTTGCGGATGTTGAACCAGCCTTGCATCCCAGGATGAAGCCCACTTGATCATGATGGATAACCTTTTTGATGTGCTGCTGGATTCGGTTTGCCAGTATTTTATTGAGGATTTTTGCATCAATGTTCATCAGGGATATTGGTCTAAAATTCTCTTTTTTTGTTGTGTCTCTGCCAGGCTTTGGTATCAGGATGATGTTGGCCTCATAAAATGAGTTAGGGAGGTTTCCCTCTTTTTCTATTGATTGGAATAGTTTCAGAAGGAATGGTGCCAGCTCCTCCTTGTACCTCCGGTAGAATTTGACTGTGAATCCATCCAGTCCTGGACTTTTTTTGGTTGGTAGGCTATTAATTATTGCCTCAATTTCAGAGCCTGCTATTGGTCTATTCAGGGATTCAACTTCTTCCTGGTTTAGTCTTGGGAGAGTGTAAGTTTCCAGGAAATTGTACATTTCTTGTAGGTTTTCCAGTTTATTTACGTAGAGGTGTTTATAGTATTCTCTGATGGTAGTTTGTATTTCTGTGGGGTCGATGGTGATATCCCCTTTATCATTTTTTATTGCATCTATTTGATTCTTCTCTCTTTTCTTCTTTATTAGTCTTGCTAGCGGTCTTTCAATTTTGTTGATCTTTTCAAAAAACCAGCTCCTGGATTCATTGATTTTTTGGAGGGTTTTTTATGTCTCTATCTCCTTCAGTTCTGCTCTGATCTTAGTTATTTCTTGCCTTCTGCTAGCTTTTGAATGTGTTTGTTCTTGCTTCTGTAGTTCTTTTAAATGTGATGTCAGGGTGTCAATTTTAGATCTTTCCAGCTTTCTCTTGTGGGCATTTAGTGCTATAAATTTCCCTCTACACACTGCTTTAGATGTGTCCCAGAGATTCTGGTATGTTGTATCTTTGTTCTCATTGGTTTCAAAGAACATCTTTATTTCTGCCTTCTTTTTGTTATGTACCCAGTAGTCATTCTGGAGTAGGTTGTTCAGTTTCCATGTAGTTGAGTGGTTTTGATTGATTTTCTTAGTCCTGAGTTCTAGTTTGATTGCGCTGTGGTCTGAGAGACAGTTTGTTATAATTTCTGTTCTTTTACATTTTGTGACAAGTGCTTTACTTCCAACTATGTGGTCAATTTTGGAATAGGTGCGATGTGGTGCTGAGAAGAATGTCTGTTCTGTTGATTTGGGGTGGAGAGTTCTGTAGATGTCTATTAGGTCCGCTTGGTGAAGAGTTGAGTTCAATTCCTGGATATCCTTGTTAACTTTCTGTCTTGTTGATCTGTCTAATGTTGACAGTGGGGTGTTGAAGTCTCCCATTATTATTGTATGGGAGTCTAAGTCTCTTTGTAAGTCTCTTAGGACTTGTTTTAAGATCTTCAAAGCTGTGAGACAGCTGTCAGCCTCCACCCGGAGGTGGAGTCTACAGAGAGAGGCAGGCCTCCTTGAGCTGCGGTGGGCTCCACCCAGTTTGAGCTTCCGGAGGCTTTGTTTATCTACTTAAGTCTCAACAATGGCAGGTGCCCCTCCCCCAGCCTGGCTGCCGCCTTGCAGTTAGATCGCAGACTGCTGTGCTAGCAATGCCCCTCCGTGGGCATGGGACCCTCCGGGCCAGGTGTGGGATATAATCTCCTGGTGTGCCATTTGCTAAGACCCTTGGTAAAGCGCAGTATTAGGGTGGGAGTTACCCGATTTTCCAGGTGTTGTCTCAGTTTCCCTTGGCTAGGAAAAGGAATTCCCTTCCCCCTTGCGCTTCCCAGGTGAGGTGATGCCTTGCCCTGCTTCAGCTCTCCCTGGTTGGGCTGCACCAGCTGACCAGCACTAATTATCTGGCACTCCCTAGTGAGATGAACCCAGTACCTCAGTTGAAAATGCAGAAATCACCCATCTTCTGTGTCGCTGGTGCTGGGAGCTGGAGGCTGGAGCTGTTCCAATTCGGCCATCTTGCTCCTCTATTATGTTTTTTTGCCACTGAGTATTTTAAGGTGTTTTTCTACAGACTTTTAAACAAGATGGAAATAAGGTTGATGAAAAATAAACAACAGTTCCTAAAACAAAACAAAACAATAATTGTTTTTGAAAAAGGAATGTATTTTTAGGTGGGAATGGGATGGGGGAGTAAGTGTTATAAAAGACAGAAGCATATGCCTGGCTTATAAACCTAAAATCATAGGAATCTTTGTCATAACATACAGGATATTGCAATTATTTTGTTGAAAAAGAAACCCAGAAAGTTAAGAAAATTGAACATGTTCTAAATTATAATGTCATTAACTTCTTTTTTTTCTTAAGATGTCTTAAAGAAGATGTGGAACTTGCAAACATTTTCTGGTAGTTTTGAGCAGACATAACTATTAACCTAGTATAACTATTATCTATAAATATAATATATTTATAATTATGTAACTATAACCTACTATAACTATTGTATATAAATGGATCATCTCATTCCTAATACTGAGCATTAAAAATGCACATATGTAATCCTTGGATGCACTTAAAGGAAATACCAGGAGGAATGCCACATCAGCCAGGTTGTATGGATTTGACTTTCTATGGAAAGTTTTGGCATGGTAAATCTTACTTTGTCCATTATGTTACCTGCTATGTGATATAAATTCTTTGCCTACTAATCACAAATCTCAAGATCTGGGTAAATGGAGCTCCCTAGAACAGGCTATATATTTTTTATTGCCATCTCGAATCAAACTGATGCTGTTTTTCATGAGAGGACTAATAAAAGTCACATTCTGTATTGAAACATCCCTGTATTTTATGGACCCATCTGATATACCCTTAATAAAGTTTTAAAACAATCTATAATAGATTTTGCAAGAACCTCAGATCTGCCAGCACTCTCATTAACAGCCCAATTTTAAGCACTACTTTAGGCATGATTATCTGCAAAATGTTAGCCGGGCTGTTTAATATTAAAAGACTAGTAGCTGAAGAGAAAGGAAGCTCAATTACTCAAAAATCCAGTTAGATTGCTATTTCGAGTAATTTAACAAATAAAATTGCATTTTGTTCTATTTTCAAAGTATGGGCTTGTATTCATTTCCTCAAATATGAAGTTCATTGAAAATGCCAATGTTTCTAAGTGATTCTGTATGAGAGAAGTTGATAAAAATAAAAATACCCCTCGTCTTGTTAAAACACAAATGTTTTACGAATGACACCTTGCTTAATAGTGTTTCCTCAAATGACTATATTCTATAAAATAGAAAAGCCAGAGCCTCTGGCCTACGTAATGTTCACAGAAAAGACAATTAGCAAAATCATCACCTGTGATTTTCTTAGATACGTCATTGTCTTTTTTCCATCGGCTTATCAGGGAGGATATCCGTTGTGTCCCAGACCTATTTACAAAGCTATTTACTTACCTAGATTTTCATGCCTTAATAAAAAATGTTAACAAATTTAAACATAAGCTAATGATCAAAAATAATAAAATAGTTACTTATGTACAGATGAAAAATTGTCTACACTATATTAAACCTTGCATATATGTGTGTGTTAGAACTGGTATTTTAAGATACCTGGATAAATTCATAGGAAGTTATTAATAGTATTATAACCTCTGGGTCTGGGAAAATATGAGAGGGTCATTAAAAGGGAGAGACTTTTTTATTTTCAATTGTTTTTTATCTGCACTGTTTATGCTTTTTTCTTACCTTGAACATGGAATACATTTATAATAAAAACAAAATATTTTCAAAATAGCACTGTTGTGCTTCCTCAAATTTTAACATTATTTTACATCCAGTAAAAATATTCAAAGAGAAAAATTGGATAAAATATAAACTTGTTAAATTTAAAACATGCAAGAATGTTTTATTATTAGCTATGGTGAAAGAAACCCAGGCTATGGTAACTAGACCACTAGCATTCACAGTAATTTTTTAAAAAATATACACAAAAAGACTTCACATGCTTGCTACTACTCATCCTTCTCTACTAAACATATTAGTGGGATATTAGTTAATATTCATTCTTTGTTATATAGCTTAAACATGTAACACCAGATTGGCATTAAATTTGGCAACATTCTTAGTTTCTAGTATATAATTTAAGTCATGAAAGCCATTTTGGATCAAGTATTAGGACTTGGAATTACAGAACTGAAATGAACATTAATAATATATTCTTGTTCATTTTTATTATACCAAATCACATGTCTAACTCCTAAATGTATTCGTTCATTATGATTTCTCTAAAATTATTTTAAGTTTCCAAAGACTATTAGGCCAGAGGTAGGTTAAAGTAAGAAACATATCCTATTTGAAATTATCTGTCTCTCTCCTTCCATTGGCTGTCCTGTTTTATCCCTAATGATTATCTAATCCTTCATTAGACAAGGGGGACAAAATGAGATAAACTAACTTCCTGGGCTCCTGGGTAAAATTCAGTAAGGGACAGTTTTCCCTATAGTCTTCTTGGAAGAATTACTTACTTTACTCAAAAAGCAATGAGCTACCTTGCCTAACCAAGTAAAGTAATAATTACAGGATCTGTTTTTTCACTTTGATATATCTGTTTCCTTTTTTGGATATTACTCCCAGGCTGTTATTGCAACTGTTATTTTTCTAGCACTGGCTTATATGATATGTCCATATGCCAAGTAGGACCTGGACTTTTCAAATTATGCTTTATGCATGGCTCATTCCTGCTTGTTATAGTGATGATACCCTCTATGATTAAGCCTACAATGTCTTTTTTTAAAAATTGTTGCTCAGTTCATGCTAATTATAGTTTGCTATTTTAAATATAAGGGAGTCAAAACATTCCTTTTCAGGCTAATGAGGCATTAGACAATTTGGGGATTTATCTTTATATATAGGTTGTTATTCTTTTTCTAAAGCTAGAGAAAAGTAATTTAGAATTATTTAGGAGGATCTATCACCTGATTTATAATTTGGAACCACTTATTCCCAAGCATTGTTATTATTATTTATTTTTAAGTAACTGAGGACATAACCCAACTTTTCTAGGAATATCCTGACTTAATGTGAGCTTTCTCTTTTTAATGAAGTCAATTTATTAAGGGTGTTACTAAGTATACATATATAACTATATATAGATTTTATAACATTTTATATGAAGAAATTTATAAATAAAACATTGTTGATTAATGTTTCTCAAAAATTGGTTCAGGAAATATTCTTATTTTCTTTCTTTCTGGAAAGTAAATAATATGAAATATAATAAAAAATAATTTTAGAGATTTCATGGTATAAAATCCTGCTTTTTACAGTGAGGTTGATAAGATGACAGGTTAAGTCTGCCTCGGCAGCTGCTTGGAGTTTCTTGGGCTGGCTAAAAATTGAAGTCTGTTCTTATCTTCCCTGAGGTTTGGAGAACTAGTCGGCAATTCCCTACTTTAGTCAAATATCGCTAGAGAAAATTCTGGGTCTCATGGCTGGGTGGAACTTCAAGGACAGTTGCAATGCTTCAAGTAGTATCCCTGTACACTGTTGCACAGGTGCACTTATGCCAGGATCACAGAATAGAATAATTTTAATGATATAGGAGTTAAGAAATTATTTAGGCAGATAGTGAAGGTAAGGAAGTCCTCAGTAAGGTTTTTCTTCTAATAAAAAGCAGCCCCCAAATCATTTGTTTTATAACAAAAAGCAGTCTGTAAAATAAATCTGCAGACATAAGCAAGCAAAGTAGAAGCTTGCTTGAATGCTGGCAGATGTGCCAATAGGAAAGGCTACCTGGGACTAGGCATGTCCAACATGGCGGCTCCATCATCCCCTTTCCTTGTCAACCACGTGCACAGTAAGGAGCAGGCAACATGACAGCTGGCCAAGTAGAGATTTCATTTGCATAATAAAAGATTAGGGTAGAGTGGCCAGCTTCCTTGCATGCTATGTAAACATCAAACCTGGTCCAAACAATCTTTGGACCTTATGTAAATCTGACACTGCCTCCTCAAGCCTGTCTATAAAATCCTGTGTACTCTTCCTTGGGGCCGGAAGCCCCATTCAGGTGCCCTTCTCTGTCCCAGGAGAGAAAGCTATTCTCCTTTCTTTTTCTTTTGACTATTAAACCTCCACTCCTAAACCCATTTCTCATGTGTCCATGTCCTTGATTCCCTTGGGTTGAGACAACAAACTTTGGAAATTTACCCCAGACAAGGACACTGCTTCAGTTACACTGATTGCCTAAACTAGGATGCTTTGGCAAATAAAGGGGGGATAAGGGAGGTGCTTAAATAATTAAAATTTTATAGTTATAAATATTGTAACAGAAAAAATTATTACATTCCATAAAACAAATATTTCTGATTTATCACTTATGATAAATGAAAACATCAGTGCAGCAAGGACATTCATAACATTCTGTCTGCCCTGTAGCAGGAATTCTCAGCTTCCCACGAATGAGGATATAATTTCCCAATTATCCACTGTCTCTGTCAACTAATGGCAAAAGGACTATTGAAGCTAATCTTCTCTAGATTTCCTGAGGACAAAATGACCATAGCTAATATGTGGGTGGTATCTCTACTTTGTGGAACTATTGGGAAGGTTACATTGAATGGAAAAATGTACGGAAAATGCCTACTCTTCTGACACTCCTAGTGCCTCAACATTTGCTTCCTTCCATTTCTTTCTTTCTTTTTTTTTTTCTTTCTTTCCTTTTTTTTTTTTTTTTTTTTTTTTTGAGACAGAGTTTCACTCTTGTTGCCCAGGCTGGAGTGAAATGGCTGGAATTACAGGCATGGACCACCACGCCTGACTAATTAGTAGACACGGGTTTCTCCATGTTGGTCAGGCTGGTCTCAAACTCCCAACCTCAGGTGATCCGCCCGCCTCAGCCTCCCAAAGTGCTGGGATTACAGGCATGAGCCACCACGCTCAGCCTGCTTCCTTTCATTTCTCTTTCCATTACTCACGGCACACTCACATAAAATCTACACAAAACTCAATCTTATTTTTATTATAGTTAGGGGTTCACACATTTGTCTTATTAGACTCAACATTCCTTGAGTACAGCATCCTTCCCATACATCTGTATACTACCTAAGGCCCAACACATTGCTGGCTCATAGAAAAAAAAATTTTGACTAATTGAATGTTTCTGACTCTGCCCAAGGAACAGTCTGCTTTCCAGCCCATCAGACGAGGGGAAGTCTCACTGGGCTTGTTCAGCTTGAAGGAAGTAAAGGCTCATGACTTTCTTTTTTCATAGTGCAAAGGCTATTTTCCCATCTATAATTTGATTTATTGAATAGATCTACTCACCAGGAACATGATTCACTGTCAAAAAAGAACAGTCCAAGGTTTTTTATCTACTAATATATCCATAAATAAGAATTCAGTTGAACCTATGTGGGTTTGGTTCATCAGGCCCTTTATGTGAACTAAATATTACTCAAATCTCTGACTCCACCATACTGATTCAAAACATGAAGCAAAAAGATCAAGGCCAGTGTATCTGAGCCCAAGCCACGCACTTAAGTCAGCCTGCACATTATGACTAGACACGTATATATTCTTTCACAAGTTGAAATAACGATGCCATGATGTATCTTTACTTTTCAAAGAGATAATTCGTTTTTGCTGAATTTTACTCTTTTTCTGTTTTTCAGTCATTTTTCTCCCCATGTTTTTCTAGTAATGTAAATAAATTGTTAAATAACACTTCATTATTGACATACTCTACCATGTAAGGAAAGTGATACTATTCCTGCTTCTACTTATGAGGAAAAGAGGACTCAGAAAGATTAAAATTTTCTTATGATCAATAACTTATGGCACCAGAGTTTGTTTTTTACTCCAAATCTAGTACTCTTTCTACAATGACACCTACCCCATAAACGTCTTGTGCAAAGATATTTATAACCTCTCCAATGAGGAATTTACATTGAAAGTGTGTTAGCTTATATACCAGAAATGCTTTTAAAAAGTGTATGATAAAAATGTGATAAGAATTGTATGGGAGATAATTCAATTGCCCTTGCTTTATATAATTATTATCTATTTTTTATATGCATGACCTAGATCTTAGGTTTGTTAGATATTTTTAAATATATGTTACAAACTGACTTCAACTCTGTTTACAATTTTTTAGGCTGTTTGATTGGTTTATTGGCCATGGCTGATGTTTGCAGATACTCTGAATCTGGAATCATTGAAAGGTTTTATCAGCGGTTTATTTTAACAGTGCAAGCTGTTCGTCAGAGAAAATAGCACAAATGCATATGAATGTTGGTCTCCAGGCGGCAAAGTGTATCCTTCCACCCAGCTTCCTAAAAGACCTACTAGGAAACTTGATGCCACCCACACGCATTTCTCAGGGGATCTGATTTAGTGTTGCAATTTTTTTCTCTAAACAGACATGGGTGAAAGCTGGTCAGTGAAAGAATTAAGGGAACCATTATATCTAGAACAGTGGATTAGAAAATATTAATATTAATCAAAGGAAAACAGAAATAACAATCGATTTTTTATTATTGATTTAAAAAAAATTTTCCTGCTCCTTGGAATCTGTGTGTAGATAAATCTGACTTATCCTCTTAGAGTAATATGGACTTCCTTTTTTGATGGTTTTTTTTTGTTGTTGTTGTTGTTATTGTTGTTGCTTCTTCATTTTCTCTTTTCTTCATATTTTTTTCTTTCCTCTGTAAAATATTGTTAAAACCATGGATCAAAATATACATTGTTAAGTGTGTCTTTTTTCCTTAAAATCTTTTTTACACTTGTAAAAGAATATATGTTTCTTATATAATATTTAGAAAATAGGTATTCTGGGGAATTATTATAATGTGAGTTCCCATATTAAACTCTTTTAATTCTGTCCAGAGATATGTTAGTGGTAAATAAAATATATTTTTAAAATTAGGTTTAAAAAACCAAACTAAAAAAATTAAGATAAAAAGAAGACTCTTTCATGTTACAAAAAAGCAACAGAAACACTGAGTTGTAAGTGGATTTGGACGGACTTAGCTAAAGTCTCAGATATTTTGGGCTCCATTTCTAGAAAGAGTCGAGGCACAAAAACTCCTAACAGAGACTTAAAGAACCCCACATATGGTAGATATGTTAGTTTGCTAGGGCTGCCAAAATAAAGGCTTAAACAACCGAAATTTATTGTTTAATCATTCTGGTGGATAGAAGCCTGAGATCAAAGTTCCAGAAGGGCCACGCTCCTTCTGAAGGTGCTATGGAAGGATCTGTTCCAGGCCTCTTCCCTAGCTTCTGGTGTTGTGCTGGCAGTCAATGCTGATTGTTCGCTTGCAGAAACATCACCCCAATCTCGGCCTTCATTATTGTGTGGCTTTCTCCCTTTGTGGGTATCCTTCTCTTCACATGGTGTTCTTTTTCGAAGGACACCAGAATTATTAGATTAGGAACTCATTTTGCTTCCGTATGACCTAATTCTAAGTAATTAGATCTACAATGACACTTTTTCCAAATAAGGTCACCTTCTGGGATACTAGAGGTTAGAACTTCAATGTGTAAGTTTGTGGAGGACACAGTGCAACCCAAAACATCAGGGTACCAGGGCAGAACTCACTGCAGGGAATTAGGGGCTAGGAAAGTAAGGCTGACTTAAGCTGCTTGTTCTATTTTACATACATTGGATGGCGAGAAGGACTCAGAACTAGGCCAACCCACCTGATTGTTCCAAGACAGTCTGTGTTAGTTCCATTTTCTGGAATGCATGCCCTCATGCAATACCTCTCCTGGACAGTCCAGATGCAGGCAGCTGCCAAACTGATAGAAGGGAGGAATGAGTTCAGAGAGAGAGCAGAGAAAAAAAAATGCTTTCATGCAGATTGAAGTTGCCACTAAAGAAAAACACTCAATGCCGGCTGGGCAGGGTGGCTCATGCATGTAATCCCAGCACTTTGGGAGGCCGAGGAGGGTGGATCACCCGAGGTCAGGAGTTCGACACCAGCCTGACCAACATGGTGAAACCCTGTGTCTATTAAAAATACAAAAATTAGCTGGGTGTGGTTGTGGTACCCATGATCCCAGCATGGTGGTGGATGCCTGTAATCCCAGCTACTTGGGAGGCTGAGGCAGGAGAATTGTTTGAACCCTGGAGGTGGAGGTTGCAGTGAACGGAGATCACGCCATTTCACTCCAGCCTGGGCAACAAGAGCGAAACTCTGTCTCAAAAAAAAAAAAAACCACACACACAAAAATGAAACCAAAAAAACAAAAAACAATGCCCAGGAAAAAAGCTTAAAAAAGAAACCCTCGACATTAGAAGATGAATTTGGTTTCATCAACAAGCAAATAATAGTAATAAATGGCTTGTAATTAACTATGGTCAAAATCATCAAAAAGACAGAAAAAGGAATATTAAAAGATTAATGAAACAAAAACCGGCAACTGTGAATCAAAAATGAGGAGGCATCACATAAAAGTGTCAAAATTGTGCATGTAGGTATTGATATAACTTAAGAAAGAATTAGCAAAAGATAATGCTGAGGATTTCATTTATAGCACACAGCCAAATTACATAGAGATAAAAAATATGGAAGAAGAGTTAAGCTACACAGATGATCTATTGAGGGGTTCCAGTATATGGGAATTAGGATTCTCAGAAACAGGAGAAATGGCAAAGAAGGAATGTTTGGAGAGAGGACAGCTAAAAATGTTTTTTTCAGAATTAGAGAAAGATATATACTTTCAGATTAGAAGTGAACATTAACTACTGTAGAGGTAATTAAGATTAAAGTCATACCACCTCTAGTGAAACCTCAGAAAATCAGGAATAAAGAAAAAATTCTAAAATCAGCAAGGTTGAAAAGACAGAATGTCTAAAATGCCATACTTTTTTTTTTAATGGTAGAATCTAGAAAACAAATGAAGCAATATCTTTAAAGTGGTGAAGAATATACAGTTGATGCTCATCATTTGTGAGTTCTGTATCAAGAGACTGCAAAAAATCCAACCCCCTAAGAACAATGGTTAAAATGTCATCCAGGAATTAAAGTATGCTTCCATTTTATGTAAGTTTGTGTTCACTGAAACAGAAAGTGATTTCTTAAAATATTAGGTACTTTATTTAATGGCACATTTTAAATCTTTCTATTCCTAATTGATCGTAATATTTTTGTTTTAATTTCCATAGGTTATTGGGGGAACAGGTAGTGTTTGGTTACACGAGTAAGTTCTTTAGTGGTGATTTTTGAGATTTTGGTGCACCCATCATCCGAGCAGTGTACACTGCACCATATTTGTAGTCTTTTATCCCTCACGCCTTTCCCATCCTTTCCCCCTGAGTCCCCAAAGTCCATTGTCATTCTTATGCCTTTGCATCCTCATAACTTAGCTCCCACTTATGAGTGAGAACATACAATGTTTGGTTTACCATTCCTGAGTTACTTCACTTAGAATAATAGTCTCCAATCTCATCCAAGTCTCTCCAGATGCCATTAATTCATTCCTTTTTATAGCCGAGTAGTATTTCATCCTACGTATATATACCACAGTTTCTTTATCCACTCGTTGATTAATGGGCATTTGGGTTGGTTCCACATTTTTGCAATTGTGAATTATGCTACTATAAATATGCATGTGCAGGTATCTTTTTCATGTAGTAACTTCTTTGATTTTTTTAAAGCCTAGAGCATCATTAATAAAATTGACACTTAGAAGAGATATTCACAAACCCAATGAAAGCATATTCTTTGTATACTTTAATGGGGCATCACATCGTTAGCAAGGAAAACACAAAAGAATAATCTATCACATGGATACTATACTAGTTTGCTTCTGCTATCTAATGTTTAGGTCATTTTGATTTAGTTAGTTAGTTTGTTTGTTTCTGTATTGTCCTATGTGTAGTAAAGAACCCATCTCTAATAAACACTTCATATTTTTTTCATTGGCCTAGGGCAGGCCTCACCTTTCTTGGGTATTAATTGTTTAGAGATTTTTATGTACTTCAAGTTTCAGAGAAATTTTGTTAAGGAAAGGCATTTTCTGTATTCCTTTTGGACCGTATATGCCTTTTTTTGGAATGTCTCTGTATTTAGCATTAAGATTTCTGCAAAACCTGGCCAGGTGTGGTGACTCAGGCCTGTAATCTGGATCTCCTGAGGTGAGGAGGTCGAGACCAGCCTGGCCAACACGGAGAAACCGCGTCTCTACTAAAAAATGCAAAATAAAATAAAATAAAATAAAATAAAATAGCCAGGCGTGGTGGTGGATGCCTGGAATCCCAGCTACTTAGGAGGCTGAGGCAGGAGAATCACTTGAACCCAGGAGGTGGAGGTTGTGGTGAGCCGAGATCGTGCCACTGCACTCCAGCCGGGACAACAGAGTGAGACTGGGTCTCAAAAAAAAAAAAAAAAAAAAAAAATTATTCAAAACCTAGCAAAAGAGCATTTGTTTAACTGCTAACAAGAAGCAGCTGTTTTCCATGGGAGATCAATCATTATTTTCTGTATTTTTTATCCAATAACCTTATTTTCAACATATGTCATGTCCTGCTGAGGAAATGTTCAGGAGGCTTGTCATGTTAACAGAACTGGACGCAGCTTGAGTTTTGAAACAGCAGACCTTCAACTGAAAAAAGGAGTCCAATATTTTCTTCTTTAATGATTCTGCTATTATAATAATGGCTTTAACAGAGACAGGCAAAGTGTAGATGGAGTTCTGGTTCCTGCATGGAAATTTGTGTGTGTTAAGTGGGGATGTAGGACAGACAGAGGATTTTTAAGTTGACTGTTTCACTTCAAGCTCTTTTTTGTTGTTGCTTTGATCTTCTCCTCAGGATAATACTTTCACCTTTATCAGCTCGTCTTAGATGCCCAGTGGTCTCCACCGTACCAAAAGCAGAATAAGGGAAGAATAGGTTATTGCTGGTTTAATTCTTAGTATTGCTACAAGTAAACTCTCTCAGAATTTTACTTAATTTTTATCAGTTTGTCTTTGGTAAAGAAATTTCAAATATTTTTAATTAGGAGAGAATTTGAAAAGATCCTCCTAAAACACCTTAATAATAATGAAAATAATATTAGAAGCTAACATTTATTGGCTCCTCACTATGTACTAGGCTCTTTGCTGTCAATTTTTTAAATCCTCAAACCAATCTTATGGGTTAGACACTATTACTGAGGTCCAATTTATACAGATAATAAAAGCTGGACAAGGTTAAGTAACCAGCAGCCTTAGCATCACATAAAAGAATGTTACAAATGCAAAATCTCAGACCCCACTCTTGACCTAAAAAAACAGAAACTTAGAATTAAAACAACAATCCTTTTGTTTTAATTAACCAATTGGTTTTAGTAAACCCTCCAGGTAAATTGGATACCATTAATTTTGAGAACCACTTCCAAGCCTTTCCAGTAGGACTTCTCACCAGTCTTTTTTTCCTTTGTGCCAGAGGGCAGGGGTTGTGTAATGTTTGTTTCTGTGTTTGAGTGCCTAACAATGTGTCATACGTGAAAGGTGTTCAGTAAAGTGCACTGCATAGTCATGGGTGAATCTATAATGAATCATCCTATGTAGCCATATTTAGGGATGATCTGATTATTCACTTGCCCATTTTAGCCAGGTCTGTTTTCTCCTCTCTTGGGTAGAAAGCCCTGTAATACCTTTCCAGCAAACATTAGTCTTCTGAAACACCAGGACCAATGTGCAATCATGGGATTTTTATTTGTGAATTAGAGCATTCTTTTTAAGACCTCAATCCCTCAGCAGTGCAGCTGATGTATTGTGCTTTTTTGTTTTGTTTTGTTTTTTGTTTTTTTCCTGGACAAGATAGGAATGAGCAGTGGAGAATAAAAGGTAGGGTTTCTACTATGTTCTAAGGCATTCAAGGGAGTCACAAGTAAGAGTAGCTAATCAGATGAGTTTTGAACACCTAAACAAAATAAGCATCAAATTTTGAAATACTAATTTTAATCTGTGAAACTACATTATAAGGCAGATCATAATTAATAAAACAATGTATGCAGATAGTTATTAACAATGTTGAGTGTGTTACTGTATCAAGAGCATTAGAATACGAATCAGTAGGCCAGGGCTCCAGACTCTTTCTGACCATTACTTGCCATGTGCTGATGGATGAACATCTAAGTTCTTTGAACCTGTTTCTTCATCTGTGAAATGGAGGAAATAGCCCTGCCTACCTCATACGTTTATTTATTCATTTTTTGTCAGTCACAGTGATGAAGCTTCTTTCACAAGATTATGAGCCTCATAAGTTTGTTAAGACGAACAAAAAATACAATGTATGAGTATTTCTACTGTAATACAAGTTCTTAGAAAACCTCACAGCCCTAAAAATCATTAATGAAATTTTAAAAATAAGGGCATAATACTGAAAACAAATGCAACTTTATAACCTGAGCTCTATCTAAAATGACCATACTCATAACAATACTATTGCAATTTCAAAGACAAATGAAATTCCTAATAAATCTATTCTGCAGTGAATATAGAACTTTGCTTTAAGAGAAAAAGGAGAGAGAAAGAGAGAGAGAGAGAAAGAGAGAAGTTGGCTTGATAAAAGGAGGTAAGGAAGGATTGAGGCTTTTGAGCTATGAAGGCAGGTCAAAGTATACAAAGTGCAATGGGTATATGCTTCCAAGAGCATGGATTTGGTTAACCCAAGTTGAGAGGAAGAATATGGAGTAAGGGAGGCATTGTACATAGTCCTAAAGTTGTGTAGTGTACATTTATCTGCTGGCACTTGGTTGGGCAAAACACTAATATGCTAAAAAAAAAAATTTAGATCTGAACCAATGCATTAAATTATCCTAATTCCCTCATTTACCAATATCTTATCTGCTAATTCTCCTTCCAGTAGCACTTATTTAAAAAAACAGGCTGCATTTGAAAGTGTCGTAAAGTGTGGCACAAAAGTAGGCTAGTATTATTAACGTTACTTTATCCAGGTTTATAAAGAAAGGCCCAATATAACCAAAGTCATTAGTGTAATCAAGTCCTCTATGAATTTTTCATTAAATCTTTTACAATATGCAAATGGTAGTGTGCTGAGTGACTTCAGGAATATTAGTCAAACGAACTATTTGTGGTCTGTGAATTCTATTCTGAGTGATTGGGATGTATCTTTGGATGCAATCAGTCAATGTCCCTGTGTTTATGAAAATTCTACAGCGATGCCAAGACAATCTTAGCACCTCCAGGAATTAGTCATTTAGAATAACTAAGCCTTCTAGAATTTTGTTTATGCACAAAGTTATTTTAATTTGGAATCTTTTCTAACTTAAAATTATGGCAAGTAGAATACTATATTGCAATAGTAATGCATTTTTTTCTTACCATGTTCCTAGGAGTCTGGAAAGTATAAAAGGGTTTTTCCACCCATTTCTTCATCTAATCTACTCTCCTCACCTACATTTAGGCACTCCTTCCCTGGATTTTGAATCCATTTGTCTCACAAAGTGGTCGCAATGCTGCAGGTTTTGAAAGCCTAAACATCTTGAAGGGAATTTTACCAGACTTCAGTGGGGAAAGAATTTGGTAAAATATAAAAAGTGTTAGACTTTTGTGTGAAGACTAGAAAAAAGTACACCAAAATGTTAACATAGATTCTCTCCCAATAGTGACTTTTTGGGATATTTAATTTCCTTTTGAAAAAATTATTTCCTGTTGTCTCCATCTTGTAACAATAGTAATGTGTTACCTTTATAATCATAATAATATTTTAAAATGTTTATGCCTGAAGTAAGCTTGAGAACAGGGTAGGGACCAATTTCCTTAGCTTAAGAAGATTGTGTAAGCTCTAGTTTTAAAATCTTGAGATCCATCTGTCTATCTATTTACCTGTAATATCTACCTGTCATCACTTGTTTAGAGGAGAAGAGTACTGTGTCACCCTTTACGGGATATTAATGCTGATACACAATGATATATATACATTAAGTGAATTTGAGGTTTTTCATTATGGATTGGACAAGGTTATTCACACCTCTCTCTCTTTTTGAAAACAAAAATGCACGTGTATAGGGTCTGCTTAATAGTAAAAAAATAGTAGCTAATGGCCTCCAGATAATAAAGTATTTTCTTTAGATTTCATCCTGGGATTCAATCTGTAATCTGGGTCTTCTTCACTTCCCTGTTCTCTCATTGAACTCATTCACTGACATTTTTGAAAATATTAAGCAAGTTTTAGAATCAGTAAGTGTTACAACAATATCAGAAAAGAATAATCTTTGTGAGCTAGAATCACCCAAGAATTTATCAGCCGAAGTCACCTTTGTCTTTCGTCTTATGAAGAGGTGGGAATAGGGGAGGTGGAAAGTAAATTAACACTTTTTGCTGTCCCTTAATATTTCAAGGGATGAGTATATATAAAAAAATACTTCTTATCTCTATCCCCTAGGGAGATTGTCAGGATTTTTAATACAGTATTCTAAGAGGTTTGGATACGATGCTAATGAGCTTACTGAACTGTATTCACTGTATTAAAAACTCATTTGCTTCCTCCTTTCTATGTTTAGAAATGTTTTTGAGACCAGTTGCTAGATTATTCATTTTCCTCTCATTAATGTAAAAAAGGAAGTATGTTTACGGTCCTGAACTTTGTGAGTTTGGTGTGAGGAAATAAACAGTAGCTTTTAAATATGTATGTTGCTCTTAATCAAAAGAAAATCTTTCATAAGTTGATAATAGAAAGATTCAGCACATTACTTTTGAGATGACATTTTGATAATGTATGATTTAAATGGGAAATATGTGTATTAAATTTCTGTGAAAATATTCATGAGAATATTAGAGATACATTTGGATGTGAGGATATTTAAAAGTAATAGAAAGTATTTTTCTGGGCTCAAAATATATTTCTGAACAATTAAATTTGAAAATCTCTACTATAAAAATCTCTAATATATTTTTATTAAAGGAAAGAAAATGATACCAAATGTCAAAATTTATACTCAATATATTTTAAAATAAATCTTTTATATCCTTATCCTGTAATTTCTGTACTTATACTTAACGTATTATACCAAATGTTATTACTCTTGCTTAAAGAAACCTTTGAGAGAATCTTGAAGGTGTTTTATTCAGAGTTTATTAGAATTACAGGTAAAGTTTTCTTTTATACTGAGTGAAATATATGAAACAATTATTAAGCATTTGTAGCAAATCAAAATAAAGGTGATTCTAACAAAAAATGGAGCATTTTCCACCTTGTAATATAAATTAAAAATTAGATGAAATTGAGCAAGAGTATCTTTTCTTTATACAACTTTCCTCTTGGTTAAAAAAATTACAGCTTCAGTTAAAAGTGCATACAGAGTTTATGAATTTTTGAATTTCTTCTTTAAGAAAAAGCTTGTTCATCATCAGAGAAATGCAAATCAAAACTATGAGATATCATCTCACCTCAGAGAAAATGGCTCTTATTCAAAAGACAGGCAATAACAAATGCTGGTGTAGATGTGGAGAAAAGAGAACTCTTGTACACTGTCGGTTGGGAATGTAAATTAGTAAAACCGCTATGGAAAACAGTTTGGAGGTACCTCAGAAAACTAGCAATTGAGCTACCATATGATCCAGCAGTCCTTCTGCTGAGTTATACCCAAAAAAGAGAGATCAGTATATCGAAGAGATATTTGCACTCTCACGTTTGTTGCAGCACTGTTCACAGTAGCCCAAATTTGGAAACAATCTAAGTGTCCCTCAACAGATTAATGTATAAAGAAAATGTGGCACATGCACACAATGGAGTACTATTCAGCCATAAAAAAGAATGAAATCCTGTCATTTGCAACAACATGGATGGAACTGGAAGTCATTACATTCAGTGAAATAAGCCATGCACGGAAGGACAAACATCACATGTTCTCACTTATTTGTGGAATCTAAATATCAAAACAATTGAACTCACGGACGTAGAGAGTAGAAAGATGGTTACCAGAGGCTGAGAAGAGTACTGGGGGTTGTGAGAGAGGTGGAGATTGTTTATGGGTGCAAAAAAATATAATAAAAAAGATTTGGTATTTGATAGTACAACATGGTAAGTACAGTTAATGTAGTTGTATGTTTTTAAATAACTAAAAGAGTACAATTAGAATGTTTGTATCATAAAGGATAAATCCTTGAGAGGATATATACCCCATTCTCTATGATGTGATTATTATGCATCCCATGCCTGTACCAAAGCATCTCATGTACCCTATAAATATATACATACCTACTATGTACCCACAGCAATTAAAAATTAAAAAAGAAAAAGAAAAGGTTTGTCTCTGGGAAATTTCAGTAAATTACATTTGAAGTTTGTTGATGATGGGGGCTGAGTATTAATGTTTTGTGTCTTCCACATAACCTCACATTACTAGTAAATGTCTGTTTTTTATTGATTCAGTTAACCAGAAATTTATCTGCCGTTATTATTTTTAAGAAAACACATTAAAGCTCTGCCTTTTAAAACTATCTTTTCTTGATGTTGATTTGTGTAACTAAATAATTTGTCACTCTTTTGCTGTGTTTTATCTTTTTCAGTTACAATGCCTATGGGATTTTGTCCAGGTTTCTGAGCGCAAGCTTCCACTTTAATTGTCTTTCCACTTATTTTCAATTACCCATAATTTTACTTGCACTTAATAAACATCTTTTCTTTACCACAGTTTTATCTCTCTTTATTAAACATTTTTTTTTTTGCTTTAATCTCAGGAGAGCCTCAGAGAAGAAATTCAGTAGTTTCCACCAATAGACTCATTCTTAGAAATTAATTAATAATAAAATGTCATTTTACAGAAACCTGTTATATGTTCAGAACTACGTTATATATTCCCATAAATCTGGAAGCCAAATTATTTCCAACATTAACATTTAACTACTTTTTTTGAAAATTTTTACTTGTGAATTATTTTGTTTCATACTTGGTTTTAAGCCCAATTTTTAAATGAATTGTCATAAGGTGGGTTCCCAGGAAGCACACTCTGAGATGGAGATAAATGAGCCAACATTTTATAGGGAGTGCCCTTAGGCTCACCAACAGTGGGTAGAAAGGTGGGGGAACAGGAACAGACAGGAGAAAATGGAGGGTGATGCAGTCACACAAAAGCTTCAGCCCATCTTAAGGGACGTTCTGAAGCTGGGATAGCCCTTCACATTAGTCCTCACATAGAACCAGGGGTTGGGTTTTTATACTCCACGTGAACCAGTCATTGGATTTGTGCTGTCCCAGAAAGGAAACATGTCCTTGGATAAGGGAGCTATCTTCAGCAACAGCACCCCAAGAAAGGGTACAGCTAAAGGCTGTAGACTGGCGGCACTCCTGGCACACGGTGTGGAAGCCTTCTTTACTGAAAGGGGATGCGGATGGTAGATCTGATAGCATCCACTACACTAGCCTATCATGAGAAGAGGTTGACACATTTAGTGAGTGCAAATTCAGCAGTTTTGAGCTGAGGAACACTCGTAACTTGGCACACGTAATTCAGCAGTTGCTGCTTTCTTTGCCTACCTGCTTGAATCCCTGACATTTTAGTTTTCTTTGCATATTTCAAAGACGAACAAGTGATGTGCTTTGTTTCCTGATATTTTGTGTTACAAATAAATATGAAGACTTCATAGATTTAAATGACAATGGGTCTGTTATATTGCTATCTATGTGTAGTTTTTCTTAAAATATTATTGTGGATTTCAATATGGTTTTTCTGATGACCTTGTTTAATTTGAATGGACACTTTTAATTAGAACCTGCAAAATTCAAAATGTGCCATATGGTTTGCATAAAGATTTAGAATAAATGTAAGGATAATTATTGTCTGTGGAATAGCTAAAAGAATGTTCAGCCAACTATCAAATGTGATTCAGATGTTAAAAAAAATTAAAAAAGCAAAACAAAACTGAAGCAACAGTAATCAGTTTGGAATTACATGTAATAATTCTTTCTGGATTTTTAAGTTTCTGTAGAATTTGTGGTAAAATCTTAATAAAAGTATTAAAGACTCCCTCCTTAAAAAAAGTATAGGCATACTTGTCTTGCTGCACTTCACTTTACTGTGCTTTGAAGATACTGCAGTTTTTACAAATTGAAGGTTTGTGGCAACCCCGTGTCCAGCAAGTCTATCAACACCATATATTTCCCAACAGCACGTGCTCACTTCATGTCTCTGAGTCACGTTCTGGTAATTCTAGCCATATTTCAATATGTTTTATTATTATGTCTGTTATAATTTGTGATCGGTGATCTTTGATGTAAATATAGTTGTTTGGGGGTATCACAAATTATGCCCAAATAAGATGGTGAACTTAATACATGTTGTATGTATTCTGACTACTTCACCATCCGGCTGCTCCCCAATCTCTTTCCTGCTCCTCAAGCCTCCCTACACCCTGAAACACAACAATATTGAAATTAGCCCAATTAAAAGCCCTGCAATGGCCTCTAAGGGTTCAAGTGAAAGGAAGACTCACATGTCTGTCACTTTAAATCAAAAGTTAGAAATGATTAAGCTTAGTGAGAAAGGCATGTCAAAAGCCACTTGTACCAAACAGTTAGCTAAGTTGTTAATGCAAAAAAGAAAAAAAAAGTTATTGAAGGAGATTAAAAGTTCTGCTCCAATGCAACCATGAATCATAAGAAACCTTATGGCTGTATGAAGAAATTTGTATTGATCTGGGTACAAGATCAAACCAGTTATAACATTCTCTCCAGCTAAAGCCTAATCCAGAGCAAGGCCTTAACTCTCTTCACTTTCGTGAAAGCTGAGAGAGGTAAGGAAGCTACAGTAGGAAAATTAGAAGCCAGCAGATCTTGGGTAATGAGGTTTAAAGAAAGCTGTCTCCATAACATAAAAGTGCAAGTTGGAGCAGCAAGTGCTGACAGAGAAACAACAGCAAGTTATCCAGAAGCTAGAGCTAAGCTAGTTGATAAAGGTGTCTGTGTTAAAAAGTGGATTATCAATGGAGATGCAACAGTCTTCTATTGGAAGAATATGCCATTTAGGACTTTCATAGCTAGAGAGATGTCAATGCCTGGTTTCAAAGCTTCAAAGGACAGGTTGAGTTTCTTGATAGGGGCTAATGCATCTAGTGACTTTTAAGTTGAAGCCAATGCTTATTTACCATTCCAAAAATCCTAAGGTCCTTAAGAATTATGCTAAATCTACTCTGCCTGTGCTCTATAAATGGAACAAATAAGCCTGATGACAGCACATCTGTTTACAGTGTGGTTGATGAAATATTTTTTATCCCATTGTTGAGACAATGCTCAGAGAAAAGGGATTTCTTTCAAAATATTATTGCTCATTGACAATACACCTGGTTACCTAAGAGCTTTGAGGAAGATGTACAAATAGATTAATGAGTTTATGCCTGCTAACACAACACCCATTCTGCAGCCTATGGATCAAGGAGTGACAATGATGCTTATTTATTTAAGAAGTATGTTTCATAAGGCAATGGCTGCCATAAGTAGTGATTCCTTTGATAGATCTGGGAAGAATAAACTGAAAATCTTTTGGAAAGAGTTCATCATTCTAGATGCCATTAAGAACACTTGTGATCATGGGAGGAATTCAAAATATGAACATGAACAGGAGCTTAGAATCAGTTGTGGATGACTTTGAGCAGTTCAAGACTTCATCCAACAATTGTGGATGACTTTGAGGAGTTCAAAACTTCAGTGGAGAAAGTAAATGCAGATGTGGTGGAAACAGAAAGGGAAATAGAATTAGACGTGGAGCCTGAAGATGTGACTGAACTGCTGCAATGTTATGATCAAACTTTAATGGATGAGGAGTTGCTTCTTATAGATAAGCAAAGAAAGTGGTTTCTTGAGAAGGAATCTTGAGAGAGTGTTGACATTGTTTAAATGACAACAGGGCATTTAGAATATTACATAAACATAGTTGATAAACCAATAGCAACGTTTTAAGAGTATTGATTTCAATTTTGAAAGAAGCTCTACTTTGAGTAAAATGCTATCAAACAGCATCGTGTGCTACAGAGAAATATTTCATGAAAGGCAGAGTCAATTTATGTAACAAAATTTTGTTGTCTTATTTTAAGAAATTGCTACCATCACCCCAAACTTCAGCAATTACCAACTGATCAGTCAGCAGCCATCAACATCAAGGCATGACCCTCCACTGGGAAAAAGATAATGGCTCACAGAAAGCTCAGATGATCATTAGCATTTTTTAGCAATAAAGTATTTTTAATTAAGGTATGTACATTGTCTTTGAGACATAATGCTATTGCACAGTTAGTAGACTACAGTGTAGTATAGATATAATCTTTAATGCTCTAAGAAACCAAAAAATTCATGTGACTCACTTTATTTCCGTATTTACTTTATTACAGTGGTCTGGAACTGAACCTGCAATATCTCTGAGGTACTTTTGTATGGTGTTGTAGATATCAGATATAACTTACTCTACCATATGTTTGGAGCAGGCACTTAAAAATACTTAAAAACCTAGCCAGTCATGGTGGCTCACATCTGTAATCCCAGCACTTGGGGAAGCTGAGGTGGGCAGATTACCTGAGGTCAGGAGTTTGAGACAAGCCTGGCCAACATGGTGAAACCCCATCTCTACTAAAACCACGAACATTACCTGGGTGTGGTGGCACATGCCTCTAATCCCAGCTATTCAGGAGACTGAGGCAGGAGAATTGCTTGAACCTGGGAGACAGAGGTTGCAATGAGCCAAGATCGCACCACTAAACTCCAGCCTAGGTGACAGAGCAAGACTCGGTCTCAAAAAATAAAAATAAAAATAAAATAAAATAAAATAAAATAAATCTTCTGTGTGGTAAATAATGATGCTTTTTTCTGAAGTTTAGATTCTGAAATGTGGGAAATTGGCTTTGCTTCCAGCTCATCTTAAGTCACTGAAGAAGTTAAAGAACACCCTGGAAAGGCATAATTGCAGCAATGTTATTATATATAGAATATGTTATATATTCACTGTCTGATAGAGATTAGCATCCACATGACATTGGTGACTTCAGATCTCCAGTGTTAGAGACACAATTCATGTAAATTTAAAAGCACAGAAGCAATTCATTCTTATTATACTACATATAATACTAATGAGGAAATGAAATTATTTCTTCAGTAATCTTTCTACCTTTTGTGCTTACCCTTCCCATTGCCAGGATTTAACTGCTGTTATCAGTTCTCTGGGCATCCTTAGACTTAGTGGTCTCCTTCTAAAATATATGTATTTGCGTGTGTGTACAGATTCGAAACATTTACTTACATGCACACACACACACACACACACACGTATATGTACACACACATAGGTTGATTATCCGAATATCCTTAATCTGAAAATATGAAATCTGAAATGCTCCAAAATCTGAAACTTTTTGAAGCTCAAAGGAAATTCTCATTGCAGCATTTTCAATTTTAGATTTTTGGATTAGGGATACTCAACTGGTAAGTATAATGTAAACTTTCCAAAATTAGAAAAAGTTGAAACCCAGAACACTTCCGGTTCCAAGCATTCCAGATAAGGGGTTCTCTCTCTGTTTCATATATATCTATATATCCATACACACAGTCATCCATATCATGTCACATATAGTTTCATGAACTCTTTTCTTTCTCTTTGACTTAGTATTATGACATAGATATATGTTCATTCCAGCACATTGAAATAAAACTTATTTTTTAAAACTGCTGCATAATATTCTATAGGGTAAACTTACCATTTATCTATAAGCATGTAAAAGAATATAAATTTTTTTAATTAATTAATTAATTTATTATTATTATTATTATACTTTAAGTTCTAGGGTACATGTGCATAACGTGCAGGTTTGTTACATATGTATACTTGTGCCATGTTGCTGTGCTGCACCCATCAACTCGTCAGCACCCATCAACTCGTCATTTACATCAGGTATAACTCCCAATGCAATCCCTCTCCCATCACCCCTCCCCATGATAGGCCCCGTGTGTGATGTTCCCCTTCCCGAGTCCAAGTGATCTCATTGTTCAGTTCCCACCTATGAGTGAGAACATGCGGTGTTTGGTTTTCTGTTCTTGTGATAGTTTGCTAAGAATGATGGTTTCCAGCTGCATCCATGTCCCTACAAAGGACACAAACTCATCCTTTTTGATGGCTGCATAGTATTCCATGGTGTATATGTGCCACATTTTCTTAATCCAGTCTGTCACTGATGGACATTTGGGTTGATTCCAAGTCTTTGCTATTGTGAATAGTGCCGCAATAAACATACGTGTGCATGTGTCTTTATAGCAGCATGATTTAGAATCCTTTGGGTATATACCCAGTAATGGGATGGCTGGGTCATATGGTACATCTAGTTCTAGATCCTTGAGGAATCGCCATACTGTTTTCCATAATGGTTGAACTAGTTTACAATCCCACCAACAGTGTAAAAGTGTTCCTATTTCTCCACATCCTCTCCAGCACCTGTTGTTTCCTGACTTTTTAATGATCGCCATTCTAACTGGTGTGAGATGGTATCTCATTGTGGTTTTGATTTGCATTTCTCTGATGGCCAGTGATGATGAGCATTTTTTCATGTGTCTGTTGGCTGTATGAATGTCTTCTTTTGAGAAATGTCTGTTCATATCCTTTGCCCACTTTTTGATGGGGTTGTTTGTTTTTTTCTTGTAAATTTGTTTGAGTTCTTTGTAGGTTCTGGATATTAGCCCTTTGTCAGATGAGTGGATTGCAAAAATTTTCTCCCATTCGGTAGGTTGCCTGTATGGCGATTCCTCAAGGATCTAGAACTAGATGTACCATATGACCCAGCCATCCCATTACTGGGTATATACCCTTTGTCAGATGAGTGGATTGCAAAAATTTTCTCCCATTCTGTAGGTTGCCTGTTCACTCTGATGGTGGTTTCTTTTGCTGTGCAGAAACTCTTTAGTTTAATGAGATCCCATTTCTCAATTTTGGCTTTTACTGCCGTTGCTTTTGGTGTTTTAGACATGAAGTCTTTGCCCATGCCTATGTCCTGAATGGTACTACCTAGGTTTTCCTCTAGGGTTTTTATGGTATTATGTCTAACATTTAAGTCTCTAATCCATCTTGAATTAATTTTCGTATAAGGAGTAAGGAGAGGATCCAGTTTCAGCTTTCTACTTATGGCTAGCCAATTTTCCCAGCACCATTTATTAAATAGGGAATCCTTTCCCCATTTCTTGTTTCTCTCAGGTTTGTCAAAGATCAGATGGCTGTAGATGTGTGGTGTTATTTCTGAGGACTCTGTTCTGTTCCATTGGTCTATATCTCTGTTTTGGTACCAGTACCATGCTGTTTTGGTTACTGTAGCCTTGTAGTATAGTTTGAAGTCAGGTAGCGTGATGCCTCCAGCTTTGTTCTTTTGACTTAGGATTGTCTTGGCAATGCGGGCTCTTTTTTGGTTCCATATGAACTTTAAAGCAGTTTTTTCCAATTCTGTGAAGAAACTCATTGGTAGCTTGATGGGGATGGCATTGAATCTATAAATAACCTTGGGCAGTATGGCCATTTTCACGTTATTGATTCTTCCTATCCATGAGCATGGTATGTTCTTCCATTTGTTTGTGTCCTCTTTTATTTCACTGAGCAGTGATTTGTAGTTCTCCTTGAAGAGGTCCTTTACATCCCTTGTAAGTTGGATTCCTAGGTATTTTATTCTCTTTGAAGCAATTGTGAATGGAAGTTCATTCATGATTTGGCTCTCTGTTTGTCTGTTACTGGTGTATAAGAATGCTTGTGATTTTTGCACATTAATTTTGTATCCTGAGACTTTGCTGAAGTTGCTTATCAGCTTAAGGAGATTTTGGGCTGAGACAATGGGGTTTTCTAAATATACAATCATGTCATCTGCAAAGAGGGACAATTTGACTTCTTCTTTTCCTAACTGAATACCCTTGATTTCTTTCTCTTGCCTGATTGCCCTAGCCAGAACTTCCAACACTATGTTGAATAGGAGTGGTGAGAGAGGGCATCCCTGTCTTGTGCCAGTTTTCAAAGGGAATTTTTCCAGTTTTTGCCCATTCAGTATGATATTGGCTGTGGGTTTGTCATAAATAGCTCTTATTATTTTGAGGTACATTCCATCAATACCGAATTTATTGAGCATTTTTAGCATGAAGGGCTGTTGAATTTTGTCAAAAGCCTTTTCTGCATCTATTGAGATAATCATGTGGTTCTTGTCTTTGGTTCTGTTTATATGCTGGATTATGTTTATTGATTTGCGAATGTTGAACCAGCCTTGCATCCCAGGGATGAAGCCAACTTGATCATGGTGGATAAGCTTTTTGATGTGCTGCTGAATCCGGTTTGCCAGTATTTTATTGAGGATTTTTGCATCGATGTTCATCAGGGATATTGGTCTAAAGTTCTCTTTTTTTGTTGTGTCTCTGCCAGGCTTTGGTATCAGAATGATGTTGGCCTCATAAAATGAGTTAGGGAGGATTCCCTCTTTTTCTATTGTTTGGAATAGTTTCAGAAGGAATGGTACCAGCTCCTCCTTGTACCGCTGGTAGAATTCAACTGTGAATCCATCTGGTCCTGGACTTTTTTTGGTTGGTAGGCTATTAATTATTGCCTCAATTTCAGAGCCTGCTATTGGTCTATTCAGGGATTCAACTTCTTCCTGGTTTAGTCTTGGAAGAGTGTAAGTGTCCAGGAAATTATCCATTTCTTCTAGGTTTTCTAGTTAATTTGCGTAGAGATGTTTATAGTATTCTCTGATGGTAGTTTGTATTTCTGTGGGGTCGGTGGTGATATCCCCTTTATCATTTTTTATTGTGTCTATTTGATTCTTCTCTCTTTTCTTCTTTATTAGTCTTGCTAGTAGTCTGTCAATTTTGTGGATCTTTTCAAAAAACCAACTCCTGGATTCATTGTTTTTTTGGAGGGTTTTTTGTGTCTCTATCTCCTTCAGTTCTGCTCTGATCTTAGTTATTTCTTGCCTTCTGCTAGCTTTTGAATGCGTTTGCTCTTGCTTCTCTAGTTCTTTTAATTGTGATGTTAGAGTGTCAATTTTAGATCTTTCCTGCTTTCTCTTGTGGGCATTTAGTGCTATACATTTCCCTCTACAAACTGCTTTAAATGTGTCCCAGAGATTCTGGTATGTTATATCTTTGTTCTCATTGGTTTCAAAGAACATCTTTATTTCTGCCTTCATTTCGTTATGTACCCAGTAGTCATTCAGGAGCAGGTTGTTCAGTTTCCATGTAGTTGAGCGGTTTTGATTGAGTTTGTTAGTCCTGAGTTCTAGTTTGATTGCACTGTGGTCTGAGAGACAGTTTGTTATAATTTCTGTTCTTGTACATTTGCTAAGGAGTGCTTTACTTCCAATTATGTGGTCAATTTTGGAATAAGTGCGATGTGGTGCTGAGAAGAATGTATATTCTGTTGATTTGGGGTGGAGAGTTCTATAGATGTCTATTAGGTCCTACTGCTGCAGAGATGAGTTCAATTCCTGGATATCCTTGTTAACTTTCTGTCTCATTGATCTGTCTAATGTTGACAGTGAGGTGTTGAAGTCTCCCACTATTATTGTATGGGAGTCTAAGTCTCTTTGTAAATCTCTAAGGACTTGCTTTATGAATCTGGGTGCTCCTGTATTGGGTGCATATATATTTAGGATAGTTAGCTCTTCCTGTTGAATTGATCCTTTTACCATTATGAAATGGCCTTCTTTGTCTCTTTTGATCTTTGATGGTTTAAAGTCTGTTTTATCAGAGACTAGTATTGCAACCCCCGCTTTTTTTTGTTCTCATTTGCTTGGTAAATCTTCCTCCATCCCTTTATTTTGAGCCTATGTATGTCTCTGCGTGTGAGATGGGTCTCCTGAATACAGCAGACTGATGGGTCTTGACTCTTTATCCAGTTTGCCACTCTGTGTCTTTTAATTGGAGCATTTAGTCCATTTACATTTAAGATTAAGATTGTTATGTGTGAACTTGATCCTGCCATTATGATATTAACTGGTTATTTTGCTCGTTACTTGATGCAGTTTCTTCCTAGCCTAAATGGTCTTTACATTTTGGCATGGTTTTGCAATGGCTGGTACCGGTTGTTCCTTTCCATATTTAGTGCTTCCTTCAGGGTCTCTTGTAAGACAGGCCCGGTGGTGACAAAATCTCTAAGCATTTGCTTATCTGTAAAGGATTTTATTTCTCCTTCACTTATGAAACTTAGTTTGGTTGGATATGAAATTCTGAGTTTAAAATTCTTTTCTTTAAGAATGTTGAATATTGGCCCCCACTCTCTTCTGGCTTGTAGAGTTTCTGCCGAGAGATCTGCTGTTATTCTGATGGGCTTCCCTTTGTGGGTAACCCGACCTTTCTCTCTGGCTGCCCTTAAGATTTTTTCCTTCATTTCAACTTTGGTGAATCTGGCAATTATGTGTCTTGGAGTTGCTCTTCTCGAGGAGTATCTTTGTGGCGTTCTCTGTATTTCCTGGATTTGAATGTTGGCCTGCCCTACTAGGTTGGGGAAGTTCTCCTGGATGATATCCTGAAGAGTGTTTTCCAACTTGGTTCCATTTTCCCCCTCACTTTCAGGCACCCCAATCAGACGTAGATTTGGTCTTTTTACATAATCCCATACTTCTTGCAGGCTTTGTTCATTTCTTTTTCTTCTTTTTTCTTTTGGTTTCTCTTCTCGCTTCATTTCATTGATATGATCCTCAATCGCTGATACTCTTTCTTCCAATTGATCGAGTCGGTTACTGAAGCTTGTGCATTTGTCACGTATTTCTCATGTCATGGTTTTCATCTCTTTCATTTCATTTATGACCTTCTCTGCATTAATTACTCTAGCCATCAATTCTTCCACTTTTTTTTCAAGATTTTTAGTTTCTTTGCGCTGGGTACGTAATTCCTCCTTTAGCTCTGAGAAATTTGATGGACTGAAGCCTTCTTCTCTCAACTCGTCAAAGTCCTTCTCCGTCAAGCTTTGATCCGTTGCTGGCGATGAGCTGTGCTCCTTTGCCGGGGGAGATGCGCTCTTATTTTTTGAATTTCCAGCTTTTCTGCCCTGCTTTTCCCCCATCTTTGTGATTTTATCTGCCTCTGGTCTTTGATGATGATGGTGACGTACTGATGTGGTTTTGGTGTAGGTATCCTTCCTGTTTGATAGTTTTCCTTCTAACAGTCAGGACCCTCAGCTGTAGGTCTGTTGGAGATTGCTTGAGGTCCACTCCAGACCCTGTTTGCCTGGGTGTCAGCAGCAGAGGCTGCAGAAGATAGAATATTGCTGAACAGCAAGTGTACCTGTCTGATTCTTGCTTTGGAGGCTTTCTCTCAGGGGTGTACTCCACCCTGTGAGGTGTGGGGTGTCAGACTGCCCCTAGTGGGGGATGTCTCCCAGTTAGGCTACTCAGGGGTCAGGGACCCACTTGAGCAGGCAGTCTGTCCCTTCTCAGATCTCAGCCTCCATGTTGGGAGATCCACTGCACTCTTCAAAGCTGTCAGACAGAGTCGTTTGCGTCTGCAGAGGTTTCTGCTGCTTTTGTGGTTGTTTACTGTGCCCTGTCCCCCAAGAATATAAATTAAGTGTATTTAAGATATATTTAACTTGTTACAGTTAATTTATTTTATTAAATAGGTAATTTTTTTATTATTTATTTATTTCTTTTTTCTCCATATTTGATTATTATATTTTGCAAAAGTTTAAATATTTCATTTTTATCTTGGTATTTTGAGTAGAATGTTAATGGTAAAATAAATGTTCTATTATATGTTTTAAAGTAACTTTATGTTCTTCTCATCTATATTTTCCTTTTCTCTGAGGCAGCTTCTTCTGTGCTTTTTCTCTTTTCTGAGAATGCGCGTTCTTCTACAACTTTGTGTAAGAGCAAATGCCAGGTTCATCATAAATAGATACAATCTTATAAATTAAAGTCTACCTCTAAATATAGTTTATATTTTGGGTTGAACTTCCCATTTTTGAAACATACATGATAAAACTCTGACCTACTACAGCACATTCTTCCAATTTCTAATCAATGTCCATTCAACCAGAGCACTAACTGCTTCATAAGCTAAATTAGAGTGCCTTCTTATTGCTGATAATTCTTGGTACAGCCTCTTGAGCATCAAGTGCAAATTTCAAGAGAATCCGTCCCTAGACAAATTCAGCGTTATCAGCCTGAATCCAGACAGCTTTTGCTTCCTTTTGAATGCTACTAGCCTGTACTTTTCCATCTCTTTCATTTGTGCTGCCTTTGTGAATCCACAAAATCACATTCAGAACAGTAGTGGAAGAAAGAGCACAGGGGTTAGACGCATGTTTCTTTACTAAAGCACTTCAGCCCTTACAAATTTATCTTCCTTGTTCAATTCTCACTGAGAACCTCATCTATGTCTTGTTTGCCTGCAGTCAGAAACTCTTAAATGATAAGCCTGACAATGTATTTTTCTAACATTGTCACATCAGGTGCTAACAGAGTTCTCCCTTTTGGAATCAGATACACTCTCTAAAAATGAATGACTTAAATCTTGGTCCATCCTGTGACATTTGTTGAAATATTTCTAACATCAGCCAAATATATTCTTGGTACCACTGGCTCTTCTGGATCAAAGATTTGTCTCTTGATAAGTGAATTGTTTTCTTATATCTCTTTGAGGTTAAGCAAGTTATTTTGTTACCAAGTATGTATATATTATTATTCATTTTAAATTAATACATCTCTCTTAGGTATCTACTATCCCCAAGATATTATGCTAAGTGCCAGGGGTCATTTACTTCTAGATCTAATGAAGCCTTTAGATAATTTTTCATGTCCCAGCTGAAATTCCTCATCTTTCATAAAGATTTGTCTCTTGATAAGTGAATTGTTTTATTATATCTCTTTTAGGTTAAGCAAGTATTTTGTTACCAAGTATGTATATTATTATTCATTTTAAATTAATACATCTCTCTTGGGTATCTACTATTCCCAAGACTAGAGGTGGAATTGTGCATGAGCTGATGCTCCAAGTCCCTGGTGTGTGCTCCATTGTCCCACCTGACTAAAAGGAAATTCCAAGATAAAAAGAAATTCCAAGATAAAATTAATAGATATTTCAAGATGGTGAGCAGGGGCCATCAAACCCTGAGCATGGGACACTTCTAAGTTCAGGGCCCTTTGTAATTACACCAGTCACTTGTTCATGAAGCTGGTGCTGAGTATGTGTGTTTGTGCACACGTGCATGTGTGTGGTGTGTGTGTGAGGATGTATCTTAAGGGGGGCACATATTAAAAGCTTAGAATAGTCACTGCAGAATTCTATAGGGAATCAACATGTGTTGAATGGTAAATAATACATAGTTCCTTCAGTAATGCTGTGTTTCATGAGTGTCTTTGGAGGTAAAGCAGAATAAGTGGATGGCAGAGCCACATTATGATTACTGTGGGCCCTGGGCACTTTCATTTTACTGGACCTCTTTCTCCATAGTACAAAACTAAAATGTACGATTTATAACTGCATTGGTATAGAGGTGACTATGTTAATATTATACAGGAAAATATTTTTCAACCTTAAATTTTTTTCCTCTGATTTAAAGATATTAAAACATATATGTGGGCCTCTAAAAGTATTGTGGGTTTTAGGCACAATGCCTGATGGATAAGTTGGCACCTGTGGATAGTGGGTATCAGTCAGAAATGGCACAGTACTTGAAGTATAGGATCAGGGGAAGGGATTTTGGAGAGCCAGTGGGGACAGCATGATACCCTGGCTGGGTGAAAAAGGGTAAGGGAAGGCTTGAGGGAATGATGAATTAGGAGTCAGGGTGAAAGGAGAGGTAAGTTGTCAAATGGAAGTTTGGGGTCAGATGGAGAAATAGGCTAAGTCTTTTGGTGTTGAATCACTTAAAAATGAAAAGGTTACCTGCTTTTGTCTAGAGATTAAAATTCAGTCATTTGCCACATGACTGTTTTATTTTTATGTTTAATTTTATTCATTTGCTTTGTTATATGTACCTTATATTGTCATCAATAAATTAATTCTCTAGCAAATAAATTCTAGGAAAACATTTTAGTTTATTCTTAAACTTTGAAATGGAAAGAGCTCTAAATTATATTTTTTCATTCTAATTTTTTGACTGAGATTAACAACATCAATGAGAAAAGAAATATTGCTTTTTTTCAGTTGGGACATTAAAATATAATCAATGCACCAATTTTTTGTGCACAGTAACTTAAGGGTTTTGAATTCAGCACATTTATACTTTATAAGTGCTAATGTTTCTGGAATTATTTTAAGCAATATAGCATCAGATTATATATGAGCTATTTTATAATATTAGAAGTCATATTTAACTACAGGTTAAGTGACTACATTAACAGGGAATACAATTATTTTAATGGATTTTTAATTAAATGCTTAAGTCCTAGATAGTCTGGAGGTGCACTTTCAATTAAATTGATCTTTCTTGGAGGTTTGGTTGAAAGCTGTTGGCAAGAAGAAAAAAAGATTCTGTGTTTAGTTTTGGTAAACATCAGACAAAGAAAGGTACAAGAAAGAACAGTAGAATGTAATTTAGTAACAGGTGAGAAACATAAACAGACATCTCACTAACTGTATAACTTGTCTATAACTGTATGAAATATCTATTCTTAGTAGTATTAAAGTACAAAGAAAGGTACCAATTTTACTACATAAATTAATTAGCAAAATATTGCATTGTTTTATTCATTTTATCTTTTATATACAATTTTTTATGTTTTAAATATCTTTTTCTCTGATTCAAAAACCATATAATTACGGATTTTTCTCCCTTTTCAAATGTCGTGTAATGTGGTTATGTCACATAAATACCAAAAGACAAGTGGGAGGAGGAGAAGTAGCAGCAGGAGGGATAAGAAGACATAGGAAAGATAAAACAGCAAGCTCCCTACAGCTGAAAGTATTTAATCAGAGTCTGAATAGCCATTTGTTTAAAATGTTGATGAAGGGACTCCTATAGTGTACCTTTTCGAGTAGTTTATCTTCTAAGGTCCTTTCAAACCCTACAACTGGATAATTCAGTGATTTCTAATGTTATTAATAAAAATTCTTACTAGGGGAGAAAAACAAA
Organism: Macaca nemestrina; assembly: GCF_043159975.1. Lineage (NCBI taxonomy): Eukaryota > Metazoa > Chordata > Mammalia > Primates > Cercopithecidae > Macaca > Macaca nemestrina. The sequence goes on from NC_092126.1 coordinate 81,323,730, forward strand.
TGGCATTAGAAGTGACACAATTTAACTATCTTCACGAACATGTAACGCAAATTCAAGCTTTTGTACTATAAATAAAGAGCAAATTTCAGGCATCCTTTTTATTTTGTCATTAAACCGTAGGCTGTATTTGAGGCATTAAGTAAATGGAAAAAATAGTTTCTTAATTATTTGGGAACTTTTAATACACTACCTTAAATCTTACAGTTTAGAATTTTTTCTAAGTGTGATCCTTGGCATATAGTATCGGAATCATCTGGAGAGCTAGCTAAAATGCACATGCCAGTACCCTGAAACTGCTGGATCACAAAATGTGGAGAATAAGTCGTAAGAATCTTCATTTTAAACTAATTTCCCAAGTTATTCTTATGCACCCACGTTTAAGTACTACTTATTGTGCTCTTGAAACTCAAAGTGTGATCCATGACCAGCAACATGAACATCGCCTGGAGTTTGTTAGAAATGCAGAATCTTAGGCCCTACCCCATACCTATAGAATCAGAATAATCATTTTAACAAGACTCCTAGGTATTTGAGGTACATTTTAAAGTCTAGCAAGCCCTAATTAGAAAATATCCAAAGAGTGACAAAATGAAGTCAAAATGTGACTGTTTTGTCAAGTATATAACCAGTGATTTACTTCCACTCAACAAATATTCATTGAAAATAGACACTGTAGGCTGGGTGCGGTGGCTCACGCCTATAATCCTACCACTTTGGGAGGCCGAGGCGGGTGGATCACAAGGTCAGCAGATGGAGACTGCCTTGGCTAACACGGTGAAACCCCGTATCTACTAAAAAATACAAAAAATTAGCTGGACGTGATGGCGGGCGCCTGTAGTCCCAGCTACTCGGGAGGCTAAGGCAGGACAATAGCATGAACTGGGGAGGCCTCAGAGCTTACAGTGAGACGAGATTGTGCCACAGCACTCCACCTTGGGTGACAGAGCAAGACTCCGTCTCAAAAAAAAAAAAAAAAAAAAAGTAAAATAAACATTGTAACAGCTAATATTTGAGAATAAATGAAAGTATATCCTCATGAAATCAATAATCACAACATCATTTGGTAAATAAGGGATTTTTAACTATTTTAATTCTCTAAAATAATTTTACAAAGGATAAACAATTGACATTTTTCACTGATTTAAGAATGAAACAGATTATGTGTACTAGAAGAAAATGATGTGAATTTTTAATTGTGAGTCCCACTTTTATAATTTTATATATTTTAATTGGTATACAACTAATTTTATTGATGCTCTCAGTCACCACATTCTATGTATTTGGTAATGTGATACAGTGAAGATCTGGGGGCAACACCACAAAAGTATTATCTAAGTGGTAGGGAAAGTGCCACCTTTAGAATGGCTATATAAGCTCCAATCAGAATGACACTCTCACAAATAACAATAAACTCAATATTTGCATATTTGTTTATTATTATTTTTTAAAATTACCTCACATCACAAAAATAGAGAGATTGTAGAAGGAAATCAAGTTGGAAGAAGAGGGAGATTGTAGAAGGAAATCAAGTTGGAAAAAGAGGGTACAGTGATTTTCACATTTTTAAGTGCTTCAGCCTGCAGACAGACTCATATCTGCACCTTGTGGGCAGCTATGATGGTGACACAAAAATTAGCAGAGGGTTTTCCTCAAGTATTAGCAGGGTACTGATCAACACATGCATGTGAGGAAGTCACACAAGGCTGGAGAAAGGAGCACTCAAAAGTATTAGAGAGAAAAAACAGTTGACAATAATGTTCACATAAAGATAGGAATCATCCCTCTTCTCACCAACCATGCTAGAAAACCTCACAACTCACAAAACACTGGGATGAATAGTCAATTACATTCCTTGGTATTATTAGCCTTTGACTGAAAACTGTTCATGTCTTATATACCAAGTCTTAAAAGCAAGACGCAAAAGGATCAAACTGTTTCCAAGTAACAACTACATTTGTGAGCAACGCTCAATAATATTTAGAAGAATACAGAGCGGTCCAGCATTTAACAAGGTAAAATTCAATGTCTGGAATTCAATAAAAAATTAGTAGCATGCAAGGAAGCATAGACGCATGACTCATCATGAAGAGAAAAATCAATAAAAACTGAGGTCACTGATGTGTTTTTTTAATCCAAGAGTGGAGGGAAAGTAATAAGATTTCTTTAAAACAAGTAAGTAGAAATTCTTGCTATCTTTTCTTAAGCAAACAGAAAAAGAAAACATAGTTGTTTTGTATCTCCTTCACTTTCCTGGAAATTCTATCCTCTAACTTGTGAAAAAAAATAAGAAATCTTACAGGATAGGAAGGTAATTTGAGGAGTATGTCAGATTTCCCTAAATAATATGTCTTTAGGCATTCAGAATATACAGACCTCTTATTTCTGACTGCAAAAATAGCTAGTTGATTATTACATTTTGCTGAAAAGGATACTAAGCTTATAGTTGGATAAAATTCACCAAACATTGTAGAGGTAGAGGAGGAAAGAGAGAAAAATAAAATAGGGAGGGGAGAGAGCAGACTGTATGACTAGTAATAACAGAGCAAATTATTTTGAAATATAAAATAAAAGTTAAGTAGTCAAATGCATGAGCATAAGTTGGAAAGGTATATATGGATTACTGAAGAGAAGAAGTACATGCCTAGCCCTCATAAGACAACCTCTCTTCCACAGTTAGAATCTCTGTGCCACCAATGATAATCTAGTATCCCAAAAGGAAAAACAATAACAAATGTTATAGAACATGAAGTATCATGAAATCAGCCATGAAAATCAAGAAGTATACATGATTCTATTTGTTTTGGTACACAGAAATTATTTCTTTTCATAAAAATACAAACTAAAACTACAGGACGGTATAAATAAAATCATGTGCAGAGGTCCATTATGGTTATATCGGCTTTCCCATCAACTCTTCCATCCATCTTAGTCATTCTTTATCTCTCACTGTGTGAAGAGGATGTTTCTCTTGTCTAGTTTATCATTTGACACTTGATTGGTTAGTGGCTAGAATTAGATAACAAGCCAGGCATTTGGTGGGATGAATGGAAGGAGAGAGAGGGGAGGGGTTCTGTGTAAAGGAAATTGTTATCAGAACTTCCATAGACATTTTATCATCTAGCTGTTTATGCTATTCTCATCTGAGCAAAGCAAAAATTATTAAACCAGCAAGGGTCATAAACATGAACAGCATGCTTATTTAAAAAAATGTTGACCACAGACTCAAAGTTATCTGATTTTTTATCTTAATTCAAATCTGAGATCCATCACTAACAGGACTTGTGCATATCTCCTAATTTCTTGAAGTCTTAAAATCGTTTCATTATCTTTAAAATTCATAGTAATTCTTATCTTTTAAAGTTTCAGAGAGGACAAAAGGGGACAAAATCAATTAAAGTCAAACAAGGTAGGAAGCCAAGACATGCCAGTTCCCTATCTGCCACTCCTCTTTCTTAGATTACCCAGAATGTAGAACCACTGGCCATAAAACAGTCTGTAGACAGGAGGCCTGATGGAGTAACAGTCAACAATGTTTACCTGCTCTGATAAATATTTTCATTGTCATGGCATATGGGAGCTCCCAAAATATTACCCCAAGCATACAGTTACTGGCTCAACAGAAACATGAACAATGACTTAGAGATATCCTGAGAATAATAATTCCTGTCTCATAGGGTTTTAGGAAGAACAAAGAAGTGGCTTGTCTTATGTCAGCAATATAGAATAGCAGATGCATTTCTCTAAAGATGCTCTTTGAGTCATCCAGGATGGTGGGCTCATTTCTGAGATAACCCTGGATTAATCAAGACTCTTTGTTGTAACTAAGTGAAATTTACTTAACATCAGCTTAAATTGCTGCCGCTACTGTTTTTTGGGAGGAAGTATTATAATATGTAACTGAAAAATGCAGATATTACCCAGCTTTCAGGCAGAATTGTATCCAGGCACATAAACGCTGTCTTCAGAGGGCTGTCTCTTTTCATTTCCCAGGTCTACCTTTCTCTAGGTTGTCTTTATTCTCAGGTAGACTCTCCCTATGGTGAAAAACACATCCCCTGGAAGCTGGAAGTTTTCACTGTCTCTGTAATGGATGATTCCAGAGAAAAGGTAGTGGTGTTGGTTTGTTTCCTAACAGCCTTAGCAAAAGTCCCTGGTAGAATTTTACTTCATTTGGCTTGGGTCATATGCCCTTTCTTGATCTACTGCTTATGACTAGAAAGATGGAGTCCTCAGGTTGTCTCAGCCAGGGTGCCTGTGCCCACCCTATGGTTCTCTGGTGCTTCTGGGGCATGGGAATGGGAATAGCCCCCCACTTCATCCCAGCATATGTATGAGGAGTTCTATAATCAGAGAAAAGAAAGGAGGAAAAAAGTTCTATGCAGGTAAATGCATTACTAGAGCCTTTCAGAGTTAGTATTCATTCATCATTATTACAGTTTCTATCAAACTCCTAAGCATGATATAAACTATAAGGTTTCTGTGTGTTAAGAAGTAACCAGGTCATTTTAGTTAGTTTGACCAGCTTGGTTGGGATGTGGAGTGGAGTCAGTTAGAAGGAGTAAGGTCAGTTGGAGAGATGGAAGAAAAAGAGGTTGATTCCTGAACACCATTTCTGACTTTCAATTCGCAGCTTGTGGAGCCTCATCCTGCTCCTCCAGCTCCCCAGTGACCCAGAGCTGTACAAAGTCGCAAGGCTTTCCCACCTACTCTGGACCAAGCACTGAAATAGGTACTAGAAACACAGTGGTAAGAAAAATGAATGCCATCTCTGCACTCAGCAAGCTAAGGATATAGTACAATAGTTGTTGTTTCCTGGGTTGGGTATTTGTGTCCTTGCTGTTCTTTAGAAATCACCTAAAGACACATCAGCATGACATCTTTTCTGTCCCCCTTCTGAGTTAACACAAAGGATCAAGTGGTTGAATCAGGCTCAAGAAGACAGAGATCTGCCCAGAATTATGCTTTCCTGATAATTTCAAGGCTACAAGGAATCAACAGGAATTGATAGAATACGAAGAAGACAGGAAAATCCTCTACTATTCCCTAGGTCCTTCCATTCTGCAACAAACATGCTCTCTCTAACCCCAAGTAGTAGATGATCATGGGCGTGATTTTTTTTTTTTTTTTTTGAGACAGGGTCTGACTCTGTCCCCCAGACTTGAGTGCAGTGGTGCAATTCCGGCTCACTGCAGCCTCCCCCTCTCTGGTTCAAACGATTCTCCTGCTTCAGCCCCCCAGTAGCTAGGATTACATAGGCATGCGCCACCACACCCAGCTAATTTTTGTGTTCTTAGTAGAGATGGGGTTTTGCCATGTTGCCCAGGCTGGTCTTAAACTCCTGACCTCAGGTGAATTGTCCGCCTCAACTTCCAAAATGCTGGGATTACAGACATGAGCCACTCCACCTGGCCCATGGGTGGGATTTCTTTTTTTTTTTTTTTTTAATTATACTTTAAGTTGTAGGGAACATGCCCACAATGTGAAGGTTTGTTACATACGTATACATGTGCCATGTTGGTGTGCCACACCAGTTAACTCATTATCTACATTAGGTATGTCTCCTAATGCTATCCCTCCCCTTCACCCCACCCCACAACAGGCCCTGGTGTGTGATGTTCCCCACCCTGTGTCCAAGCATTCTTTTGTTCAATTCCCACCTATAGGTGAGAACATGTGGTGTTTGGTTTTCTGTCCTTGCAATAGTTTGCTCAGAATGATGGTTTTTAGCTTCATCCATGTCCCTACAAAGGACATTAACTCATCCTTTTTATGGCTGCATAGTATTCCATGGTGTCTATGTGCCACATTTTCTTAATTGGGTTGGACATTTGGGTTGGTTCCAAGTCTTTGCTATTGTGAATAGTGCTGCAATAAACGTACGTGTGCACATATCTTTATAGCAGCATGATTTATAATCCTTTGGGTATATGCCCAGTAATGGGGTGGCTGGGTCAAATGGTATTTCTAGTTCTAGATCCTTGAGGAATCACCCATGTCTTCCACAATGGTTGAACTAGTTTACAGTCCCACCAACAGTGTAAAAGCATTCCTATGTCTCTACATCTTCTCCAGTACCTGTTGTTTCCTGACTTTTTAATGATCACCATTTTAACTGGTGTGAGATGGTATCTCATTGTGGTTATGATTTGCATTTCTCTGATGGCCAGTGATGATGAGCATTTTTTCATGTGTCTGTTGGTTGTATAAATATCTTCTTTTGAGAAGTGTCTGTTCATATCCTTTGCCCACTTTTTGATGGGGTTGTTTGATTTTTTAATTTGTTTAAATTTGTTTAAGTTCTTTGTAGATTCTGGATATTAGCCCTTTGTCAGATGGGTAGATTGTAAAAATTTTCTCCCATTCTGTAGGTTACCTGTTCACTCTGATGGTAGTTTCTTTTGCTGTGCAGAAGCTCTTTAGTTTAATTAGATCCCATTTGTCTATTTTGGCTTTTGTTGCCGTTGCTTTTGGTGTTTTAGTCATGAGGACCTTGCCCATGCCTATGTCCTGAATGGTATTGCCTAGATTTTCCCCTAGGGTTTTTATAGTTTTAAGTCTTTTAAGTCTAACATTTAAGTCTTTAATCCATCTTGAATTAATTTTTGTATAAGACGTAAGGAAGAGATCCAGTTTCAGCTTTCTACATATGGCTAGCCAGTTTTCCCACCACCATTTATTGAATAGGGATTCCTTTCTCCATTTCTTGTTTTTGTCAGGTTTGTCAAAGATCAGATTGTTGTAGATGTGTGGTATTATTTCTAAGGGCTCTATTCTGTTACATTGATCTGTATCTCTGTTTTGGTACCAGTACCATGCTGTTTTGGTTACTGTAGCCTTGTAGTATAGTTTGAGTTCAGGTAGTGTTATGCCTCCAGCTTTGTTCTTTTGGCTTAGGATTGTCTTGGCAATGCAGACTCTTTTTTGGTTCTATATGAACTTTAAAGTAGTTTTTTCCAATTCTGTGAAGAAAGTCGTTGGTAACTTGATGGGGATGGCATTGAATCTATAAATAACCTTGGGCAGTATGGCCATTTTCCCGATATTGATTCTTCCTACCCATGAGCGAATGTTGTTCCATTTGTTTGTGTCCTCTTTTATTTCATTGAGCAGTGGTTTGTAGTTTTCCTTGAAGAGGTCCTTCCCATCCGTTTAAGTTGGATTCCTAGGTATTTTATTCTCTTTGAAGCAATTGTGAATGGGATTATTCTGCATACTACTGTCAAGAACTGTGCAATGTTTGAGATTTTACTCTACTTCTATATTGACAAGCTTTGACTGTTTCACAGTTGCTGACAGAAGATATGAGATTCCTGGGTCAGAAACAAAAGACATTATTACTCATGACAAAAGGAGCAGCCAGGCCTTCATTTGTTTGTGTGAATTCCCCGTGTTCCCCCAAATCTCACAACAAAGACACACAAACAGCCCATTATGAATGCCTGCACCTGCAATTAGTTACATTATATCAGGGAAACACTGAGCTTAGGGCATCTACCGCTTTTATAGTTAGTGGAAACAAGTCTATTCTTTTTTGTCAAAGGAGATGTTAGCTCAATTCTCTGTGGAACTATAGCCCTGAAAAATGGCTTGGGTAAAGATGATCAGAGCCCTGAATTCTTAGCATACCCAGCAAGAATATCTAGGGATAACCAGGGCCTGTGGCAGATTCTTTCTCAATGTATACTTTATTTTAGAATGCACTAATGTATTATCATTTGAGATTCTCAGTGGTTTGAGAATTCTGTTTCTCTTTTGTATCTTTAAATCATCTCTCTGTTGGTCCTTTTCAATGAGTAAACTTCTGCAAGTGTCATTCACCTTAAAAAAAACTTCCCCTCTTCCACTACCACACTCTACTGTACAACTACAACTTCCTCTCCTTAACAGTCAAACTTATTACAAGGCATGTCTTAATTCCCTTTCTTCCTTTATCTCCCACTTCTTTGTCAACCCAGCCCACTAAATCTGGTACCAGTGGAACCACTCCACTAACACAGCTATATATACTAAATAAATTACCAGTGTAGTAAAATATAGTATACTATATTATATACTAGTATATAATATAATTATATGTAGTAATATACCTATATAGTACATACTTATACCATATATAACTCTATATAGTCTGTGTATATATATTTATATAAAACTGTATTAATGGAGTGGCTCAATTGGTACCAGATTTTAGTAAATATATATATGTTTTTATACTAAATACTAAAATACACAAAATTTATATTTATATAGTAAATATATATTTAGTGTGTGTGTATATATATATACATATACATGTATTTTGTGTATGTGTATATATATAGTAGAGAGAGACAGATCACTGTGGTGTGGCATATAGAAGATATTGGAGGGTCCCATGGTGAACATGGAGAGAGCTGTTATTAGGTTACTGCAAACATCAATGTAGTTCAAATTAGTGTGGTGACAGTGGAGATTAAAAATGGATGGACAGATTTGACATGTCTTAGAAGGTAACTTTGATACAGTGAAATCTGGGATTAGGTTGGTTGTGGATGAAGGAGGGGAAAGTGTCAAGGATGACTTCTAAGTTTCAGACTTGTATATGTAGATAGTAGTTGAAAAATCAGCTCACATTTTCCCCTGATCTTAGCCCACATATTCAGCTGCCTAATAACATCCCCAGCTTTTCATCCCTTTTGATAATTCAAAAGAAAATGGATTTGGTGATCAGGCAAGGCAGAGATAAAACCAGAAACTTTAAACTGATAATATTTCATCATCTAATCAGAGCCACATTTACACAAGTGGAGAGAGAGGACCCAGTATGTATTTAAATTGTTGTTTTTATGTAATTCCAAGCAGATAAATATCCTCCTTTCCTCATTTACTAGAGTATGCTTAACTAGCCTTATTTTTTTTTTTTTTTTGGCTGTGAGAGATAATAACAAGAAGATAACAAAATTTGTCTTTGACTTATGTACTTGCCCATCAAAATATTTATTTCTAAAACTGATCTATTCATCTAATATGCAGTGTTTCTTCTCTTGTGCTATTTTGGTGAATGCCACAACCATCTATCCAATTATTCAAGGCAATTGACCCTGACTCTTTCTTCTGCATCACATTCACTTAATAACCAAGTCATACTGATTTATTCTCCTTAGGTTCTTTTATATCTGCCACATCTCTCTATTTCTTCTGCTACTAGCTTATGTCCTCATTGTCTTTCATCTGGATTTTGGCAACAGTTATTGGTTGGCTTCTCTGCCTTCTGTCTGCCACCCCTCTTATCTATTCTTCACTCTGTGAGTGCCCACTGCCTATAAAGTAAAGCCGTAACTCCTTAATGTAGTATAAAAGACTTTCCATGATCAGGCCCCTGCCTCATCTCTAGCAAAATCTTTTTCCACTTTAACTCTCCCTCTAGATAGACCAAACTAATTGCATATTCTATGAACGTATGAACTCTCCTCCTATCCTTAGCACAAGATAAGTCCTTTAAGCTTTGTTCCTTCTTAGTACTGTCATTCTCTTCAAAAATCCTATTTACCTCTTTTCTAAACTAAGTGGATTTTGTTATTGCTTGGTGAATGCCTGTGCTAGAAAATTGGCAACTTCTTTTTATTTGCAGAAATAGCAGAAATTAGGAAAATAAAATCCACAGAGTTACCAGCATGCATTTATTTCCTACTTAATTAGATCTGACTTTCAAGATACCAGAGAGTCTAGCTGCCAAGAAAAGAAAAAAAGGAAATACACAGGATAAAGGATGAGATTTAAAAAAAAAAAAAAAAAAGTAGGGTGATTCACCATGAAGAAACCATTCAAGAAGCCAACTTTAGTATCCCTGCCACTGTCAGGTGTTATCATGACTTTGTACAGGCAGTTTTATAAACACTAAGCATTTGCAGTCAAGATGAACCAAGATGAACCATCAAATTCATTACAATTTTGACAGAATATAATATCTCCAATAAATTCTGTAGAGAACAACTGGAAAGTATGACTTTTATATACTTTATGAAATACAGATTTAAGTCATTTTACAGATTGGAGGACAACAAATCTTTTTGAAAAGTAGATGTTACATTTAAGCTGCACTTGGTGATTTTCTCCCACTGTAAGCTGCTACAGTTTACAGCATGCATCAGTAAAGATAATTTTGTTTACAAGCAACAGAGTCATTTAACTAAAACATAATTAAAGGGAGTTATTGGATCACCTAACAGAAGTTCAGAGATAGGGAGGACTTCAGGCATAGTTTAATCAGGGCTCCAACTCCAGTTCTCTAAAATTTCTTCAGTTTTGTCCCGTATCGATTGACTTTATCTTTAGTGTAGCTTCACTCATGGAAGCAAAGTGGTTATGCAAAATGGTTCATATTCATACATTATAGTTTCCAGAGCAAGAGAGCATCTATGTCCCAGGATCCCCAGCCTATATGTTGAGCTTCCTACTGACTGGATCTCATCTGAAGTAATGCATTCCTCATGAGAAAGTCATATGCTAATGAAGGGACTACCTGATCCAATTACTTTGGTAAATATAGATGAGATTATGCCAAATAAAGCCCATCCTGGATTTGGAAGGGGGCAGTGTTTATCAATCCCACATAAACTACATGATATCTCTAAAGTGAAAGAGGTAAAATTGACCTATAGAAAACCTGAGAACACCCAGGTTTATTTAGTATGAAAGAAGGAAAATGGATGAATCCCAAACAGGCAACCAGCCAATACTCATTACAGACACAATTCATATTTGCTCCTCAGAAGATTTAGAGACTATTTTGTAACCAGATGTTTCAAGCTACTTGTCAGTAGTCATAAATGTCAAGAGTCTACTGCGAGGGTGAAAAGAGACAGAGTCAAGGAGCCCAATTCTGAGAAATTCCATCAGTGAGTATAGCTGCATTAAAAGACTGAATGGTGTGGATGACTCTCGAACTAATCATTCATTTATTCATTCATTCATCATCCATATGACATATATAGAGTGTTTAATCTATGCCAGAAAATATTTAAGGCAATGGGATCTTTAACCCCTTAAGAAATTCATTCTATCAGGCACTCCAGAATTTTAAGGAAGAAATAAGCACTTTTGATATATAGAGTGATTGCCACTATAGTAGAACACAGGAAAGTAAGGCCATATGGAAAGCCTAGCAGAATCTTCACCAAACTCTTCAATATTTCCTCCAAACCTAACACTCTACAGTGCAATCTCCAACATAAAGCACCCTAGGAGCACTTATTTTCAATCAACAGGTATCTGAGAGTAGTATATTAAAAGGCAAAGGAAGAATAATTTATCTTACTCTGGTTCTCAGTTAAATGGTTACACAATCTAAAAGAAATAACATGAAATGATTTTGATTGTTTGGAAACAAAACAATCTCAGGGAGCTCTTAAGTGCAAAATACATTTGCTAATAATGTGCGTTCTTTTAAGATATTATATTATGTGACCATCTCAGGAAATAGTTTTGAGGGATACATAGAGCAAAAATATTTAGAGAAAGGACATTAAAAGGAAAAATATCAGACACAGTTTATTCTTTTTGACAGTCTTTTATAGCATAGAATCATGAAATCTTGGATCCACATCACAGCGGTAATGTTGAGAAAATTCTAATCACTTTATCCTTATTCCCAGCAGTGTCCTGGAACTCCAATTCTAAGAGCAAGACTTTCTGTAAGCATCTAGCATGAAGATATAACTCAGAGAATTGTTGAAAAATTGTTTCTTCACATGAAGGATACTTGTTAATAACATTTTAATGTAATATTGAAATTTCTGGTTTTAACTTTGTTGGGCAGAATCTTGATAGCCAAGAAAATCACTTGTGACAGTTCCAGCATAAGGGTCTAATATCATAGCAATTTAACCCAGTTTCATCCTATATCAGAAGTATTCAATCAGAAAAGAAGTAACATTTCCTTCAGGTTAACAGAGGTAGATCATTTCTCATAATAGATAATGTTAAAATTGTCTTGAAATTACATAGTTTTGCTTACTCTAATACATATATGTATTTAAATATGTTGGTCTGAGTATAGATTTAGGAATTTGAACTGAATTGGCCTAATTTAATTAAACAACTGAGAAATTGAGCCAAATTATGATATTTGTGATTCATGTGACATTGATGGTTAAACAGACTACTTTCTACACTCTTACCAGTTGGAATTTATGGTCCACAGGCCAGTACATCAGAATTACCTTGTATCTAGTTAGAAAAGCGGAATCTTAGACCTCAGTTGCAGATCTACTAAATCAGCATCTGCATTTTAACAAAATCCCTAGGTAATTAAAACACTTACTGCACCAGACAATCTTAACTCTGGCTACACATTAGAATCACTTAGGGTGCTTTAAAAATGTTTTGATACCCAGGCCTTAGCCATGTCCAATTAATTCAGACCCTGTAAGGGTGGGACCCCGGCACTGGTATTTTTTGATGCTTACCAAGTGGTTCTAATGTGCTGCCAAGTTTGAGGACTATTGATTACACAATGCCCAATCAGTAAATTCAGTGTATTCTGAAAGGGCAAAAAGAAAAAAGAAGTCAAACCAATTGCTTAGTATTTGGTCCCACTCTATAAGTGATTGATTTTTTTTTTAACTTTTAATAAGTTCGCTTTGCTATGGTGTGAACACAGCCTATTATGTCTCAACCTGCCCAGAAATGTATTGTATTTTTAATCAAGAAGAGGAATGCTTTACCATCCAAATTAAATAAAAGGAGACTTAGGTTTGTTTTTCAATTTTACTTCCCTTTGCTGACCTTATTCTCTAGCCTGACAGATCTAAATGCTAAATTTCAGACAAACCACTGTACTTTTGGATTGTCCACTCTCCTCACCACGCACTCAATTCTCATTTTTTCCCTAAACCTAATGAACTTCCTGCCTCTGAATTTCTATATTGTTCACTGCTCCTGCCATGCACTCTCACTTCATGGTCTTATATTGTTAGCTCTATTAGTTAGTGGAGTAAAAACATTGTTTAATTTCTACATATAATCTCAAGCATTACCATATACCAAAATCTGAGATATGAATAGGAAAAACATCACAGCACAGTACATGTGGCCATCACTATCATCTCATTTTATAGATGAGGAAACTGAGTCTCAGAGAGGCAAGGTAACTGGCTAATAAGTTTCAACACTGTTTTTTCCCAAGACTATTTGACTCAAAATACAGAGAAAGTTTGGTTTGCGTGTGTGTGTGCGTGTGTGTGTGTGTGTGTGTGTGTGTGTTATGCATGCTTATTTCAACTATGGTATAGTACTTTAATTAAAATTCTAGGACATATTAAGAATATAAACATGTTAGGCTGGGTGCAGTGGCTCACACATGTAATTCCAGCACTTTGGGAGGCCAAGCCGGGTGGATCACCTGAGGCCAGGAGCTGGAGACCCGCCTGGCCAACATGGTGAAACCCCGTCTCTACTGAAAATACAAAAATTATTCAGGTGTGGTGGCGGGCACCTGTAATCCCACCTACTTAGGAGGCTGAGACAGAAGAATCACTTGAACTCCGTGGGTGGAGGTTGCAGTGAGCCAAGATCACACCACTGCACTTCAGCCTGGGCGACACAGCGAGACTCAAAAAAAAAAAAAAAAAGAATATGAACACATTAAAACATATTAAAAAGAACACTCATTCTCAAAATCTATGCCCACTCTTATCTTTGGAATGGACTCAGTGATTTTTCTTATTTTCACTAACTTTGTTTCTTTTGTCAGAAAACTATTGAAGTTTGGTGGGTGGGTCAAGGGAGGTGGTCATACTATATTGTTTTCTTTAAAATTTGTTTTCATTACGTAAGTAACAACTGGATAACTTTTTCTTGTAAAACATTAGAACATCATAGATATGACTAAATCGTTTTGTCCAACATAGCCCCATGCATACCCTGGACTAAACCCATTTGAATACATTTTCTCCCCCCTCAGAAGTAGCATCCTTTAAGACATTTTCAATGTATTTAAATATATATGGCACATTGCAATAACTCTTGAGAATGGCAAAATCATTTGTGATCTAAAGCTTAGTATGCTCAAAAATTAAGAGTTGTACTTATGTCTGTCACTGATGGACATTTGGGTTGATTCCAAGTCTTTGCTATTGTGAATAGTGCTGCAATAAACATACGTGTGCATGTGTCTTTATAGCAGCATGATTTAAAATCCTTTGGGTATATACCCAGTAATGGGATGGCTGGGTCATATGGTACTTCTAAGAAAATGTGGCACATATACACCATGGAATACTATGCAGCCATCAAAAAGGATGAGTTTGTGTCCTTTGTAGGAACATGGATGCAGCTGGAAACCATCATTCTCAGCAAACTATCGCAAGAACAGAAAACCAAACACCGCATGTTCTCACTCATAGGTGGGAACTGAACAATGAGATCACTTGGACTTGGGAAGGGGAACATCACACACCAGGGCCTATCATGGGGGTAGGGGGAAGGATTGCATTGGGAGTTATACCTGATGTAAATGACGAGTTGATGGGTGCTGACAAGTTGATGGGTGCAGCACACCAACATGGCACAAGTATACATATGTAACAAACCTGCACGTTATGCATATGTACCCCAGAACTTAAAGTATAATAATAATAAAAAAAAAAAGAGTTGTACTTATGTCTAAAATTTTAAAGCGTGGGAAGGATATCTAATTCGGGGTTTAACAGAATTAAGATTCAAAATTGTATCTTAACTCCACAGAATAATACCCTAAAGTCAGAAAGATAAAAATTTAGCCAGCATAAATATTGAACCCTGCATAAAAATACAAGTAACACATAGAGAATTCTGGTTTAACATTAGTTTCTATGAAAAAGACCTAGAGGTTGGTTATCACAGACTCAAAACGTAATAAAAATCCTAGCACTTTGAAAAGTCAATAATTCTTATCTTTAAAATAAGATTCCTTTGAAAATATCAGCAATTATACCAGAATATCTACTTTTTAAAGGAAAATACTAAATTGTGTAAAATAGTGAGAACTAGTAGTTTTTAAGTATCGGATTTATTTGATGACTTATATCTTCTTTGTATATATTTTGTCTCCTTTATTTAAAAAATTCAATGCCAAGTAAAAGAAAACTCTTTTGCTTCCCTTAGGTCATATCCTCTAGTCTTTATTACAGTACAAAGCACTCATTACAGATTATAGGATTTTAGCCTGAAAAGGTGCTATGAGTCATTGCAATAGTAATACTTCTCCATTTTGATGTCTTCTTGAATAAGGATCTTGCCCTATGGAATTTATGCTGCTTGTTGTAATGCTGATTGTCTAGTAGATTGACTATATTTTCGTGAAGAATGTTCATTCCTAATATTCTTGCTGGAATATCTGAGATTGGGAGCAGGGAAAACTATCTATTAGCAGGCATTCTATCCATTAGACACATGCGTTGCTATGCTAAATCTCCACCTTTCTGAAAGATGATTATTTCTTTGAAACTTGTCAAAAGTCATAGGTTTTTATTTAAAAATAAATCCCCAAACAAGAGCATTTAGAATTTCTTTATCCACCAGCTACCTGAAAATACCTCCCTAGGTTTATGGCTGTCTTCTTTTTGTGATTTTAGATACACAAGTACTGATTACACAGGGTACAAGGAAGTGTAGCTTCTGAGAGAGAAATTGATTTTTCTTTTCGAAACAGAAGATAAACATCATAATTCATTTATCATGACCTTGGCTGATCTTAAGACATAGGTGATCATGAATCTTGACCTCTTTCTATTTTTTCTAAAATTAAAGTAACCACCCATATAAACATGGTATTTCTGAAAATGGCATCTTGAGTGAGAAGGAAGAAGCTGAATCAGTGACACGAATGTATATTTTTAAGAACACCAAACCATGGTTTCATTTTAATTTATCTGTCTCTGCCCTGATGTTCATCATAGCACATGAGAAGGAGATTCAAGGTCTTGACTCTATTACTGGCTTTATTCAGCAGTGCCAGACCAATAATAGGTGTTTATCTACTAGCGTGTGTTGCTCCTGATAGAGTAGCTTATTGTAATTCTCCCCTCCAGTTTTCCTTCCCCAAGGAAATACCTATATCTCAAATCTGTCTAATTAACCAATATTTGAAGAATAGAAAATTATGAGCAATCCCTATGCTCATCATTGATGGGCTTTAAAAAGCTCAATAAAGTTTCTAGGTACATTTTCTTGTTTACATGATGAAACAAAATGGATCAAATAAGCAAAGATTTGTGGCAACAGAGCTGGTGCCTTTGTACAATATAACACATACTGTGTATCAAAGAAATATTGTGCCACTTCTTCGAAGCTGACATTGGAATGACATTGTAATCCTGACCATCTGTCTTCCTCCTCTAGATGTCGATGAATGTGCGGTGGTGAATGGAGGCTGCCAGCAGCGGTGTATTAACACTCTGGGCACCTTCCACTGGGAATGTGATACGGGATGGAGACTGCACGCTGACGAATGCACCTGCATAAGTGAGTAAATATTAGAACCAGCTTGAAGCCGTTTTCAGTGAAAATCGACCTGCCCATGTAGAGGCAGGAAGGAAAGGTTTTTCTATTGTAAAAATATCTATAGAAGCTGACAGTTTTTAGTACAATTCTATCCCTTAGGATTTTTTTAAAAAGATATTTTGCTATTAAAAGACTACCAGACAAAAAATGAGGAAGGAGATATAGAAATTAACATTCACAAGCAAACCTTGAATCCCCAAATATGTGAATATTTCTGTAACATATAATTTCTACCATATACAGCAGAGTACACATTTGTTAGTTGTTGCTTATATACAAGCACAGCATAGAACTACAATAAAGTGAAGATACTGGGCCATCATAATTACTGGCAACAATGTCACTCATTTTAGACTAGACAGAACTAGACTCGGAACACCCTGATTAGAATTCAAGCCCCAGCAAAATTACAGCAGATTATATGCCAAGGATATTAGGATTGTTCAAGCACAGTCAAAACTACACACATGAAATCTGAAATTCTGTATGCTCATTGTGCATCAAAATGTCTTAATACTAGTTGGGGGTGGTAGGATTATTTTTGTCTTTGTATTTTTCTGAATTTTCTAAACTTCTTAAAATGGGCATATGGCACTTTCATAAACAGAAAAAAAAAAAACTTTAAAAATGTTATGTTTCCTGTATGACTTGTAAATGTTCCTTGTTGTTTTAACTGAAGTAATTTACATAAATTTTTTTTTCATTAAGTGATGATTCTCAGATCACATAAAAATGCATTCTAACTTCATCTCCAGGTCCCTTTTGAAAATATTTATATTAAAAAAGTAGCACTTTGTACAGCACAATTTAATTGCTGGCTTTTTGTTTATACGGTTTGTTAACTAGTTCATCCAGACAAAATTGTTAGTATCTTATAATGTAGTATATAATTATGAAACTTGGAATTGAAATCAGCCAATTTCAACTAGCTGTTTAACATATACACCTCCTTCTTCTTCTTAGCATATCTTTTGAGAAATAAAAAAAAAATGGCAATGCAAACAGGTAAAGATGTCCTATTCATAGATCTGATTTTGATATAAGAAAACAGGTTCTGAGAGAAAAAGAAAAAACATTCTTGAATTCAAGTGAAGATACAAACAAAAGTCATATCCTAGGCTTCAAGGAGCTCAGTATCATAATGATTGTATTGATAGCAAGCACAGGTTGGGGGACATTAATATATGCATATTTAAATCAAAACAACCCTTTCTTGTTGTGGGATTACTGGTTTTAGCTGGAAGAATCCCTTTCCATCCTCATTTCCAATCTGCAAAGTCTCCAGCTGGTAACGTCTTTAAACTGCCACTATAACTTCTCTCAATCACAAAATACATAAGAGCAGCAGGATTATTTATACATGCAGATGGGATATTTATCAGTAAAAGTTTACCTGGTAAATTTCAGTTTCTGATATAAAAATTTTTTGCAAAGCAGTGATTTATATTAATCTACAATATCTAGTCTTTGTGATAAGGCAAAATAAACACTCTAGTCACCAACTAAATTGTGTTTATAGGTATAATTAATTTGGCAATTCCTAGTTATTTCTTAGTAAAATCATTCAATTCTTCCCTTGTTCCTTTCCATCAGTGTCCTTGAATTTTTCAGTTTTTTTAAGGACATCAGGTCAAAAGTGGAATTGGACAAGGATATTGTAGGTTATCCTTTCTATTTCTATTCCTTAAAAGCTGATCATTATTGTACATATACATGGGCACTATGATAATAGCTTACTTGCAGCTCCATATGCTGATCTCCTTATGCAGAATCTTAACATGGGGAAAAATTAAATTTATATATGCATACTGATACACATATACATCTCCCATTACGTGTGTGTGTGTATATATACACACACACACACACACACACACACACACATATATATATATAGAGAGAGAGAGAGAATTAAGCTAATAAGAAAGGTAGATTTCGTGACTGCTATCATTTAAAGTGTTTAACCCCTCGATATCATTCTACAGAAGTTACTGGACTAAAAGCCCAGCACTTGACCCTTGAAAAAATTTTGATGCCCTTTCCACTTACTACACTGAAGTTTTGGTTTCAAAGGGTGGGCTTAAGAATTTCAGCTGACACAGTTTACATTTACTGCAGTCTTTTAAAAAGGAGCCCAACAACAACTAAAGCACATTATATTGAAATATACATAATGTGTAAGATTAAGAACAATAACGATTTGCTTATTTGTTCTGAAAAAAATGGTTTATTGCAAAGACTTGACTTTCAGGCTGGTCTGTATTCTGGGCTATCTTGTAAAAGGGGTAAGTTTTTTTTTAATTTAATTTATTTATCTGTTTTTGAAATTTCAACTTTTATTTTCGATTCATGGGGTACATGTGCAGGTTTGTAACATGGGAATACTGTGTGATGCTAAGGTTTGGGTTGCAATTGATCCATCACTCAGGCAGTGAGCATAGTACTCAACAGGTAGTTTTTCAACTCTTCCCCTCAACAAGTAGTTCCCCATGTCTATTGTTCCCATCCTTATGTCCAAGTGCATTCACTGTTTAGCTCCCACTTATAAGTGAAAAATATGTGATATTTGGTACTCTGTTTCTGTATTAATTCACTTAGGATAATGGCCTCCAGCTACATCCATGTTACTGCAAAGGATATGGTTTTGTTCTTTTACATGGCTGCATAGTATTCCATGGTGTATATGTACCACATTTTCTTTATGCGGCCCACCGCTGATGGGCATCTGGGTTGATTTCATGTCTTTGCTATTGTGAATACTGCTGCCATGAACATTCGAGTGAACATATCTTTTTGGTTGGAGAATTTCGTTTCCTTTGGGTGTATACCCAGTAATGGGATTGCTGGGTTGAATGGTTGTCCTACTTTTAATTGAGATATCTCCAAACTGCTCTCCACTAATAGTGATATTTTTTAAAAAACGAAACCATTAAATTGTCTCACATTCCCTTTGAGATTTTTTGCCTGGTAGAAAGCTGAATATGGTGGTTGGTGTTTAATAGGAGATTGTAATAGATGGAAGTTTATTATGATTCACAATAGCATCACAGAGAAGAAGATAAAGTTATGAAATGTTGTGATTTTGCCACATTAGAGTACTTGAAATTAAGTGCCTCCATTTCTTCCTTCCTCTTTTCCTTCTTTTCTTTCCTTTTCCCCATTCTGCTTACTAGTCATAGGATGAGACTAGTGTGACTTTTTGAGTTATAACCTCTGGTGCTTTTTGTACTTTATCTTAATCAAAACTACAATAAAGTAAACTCTCCACACACAGACACTTACAGAGTTTCAGATGGCTTCATTTCAAAAGGGTCTTCTTTCTCAGGGCTGTGCTCTTGTGGTGGTGTGTGTGTGGTGCTGACCAGTCAGCCTCCGTCAGAACAATCAAGCAGCACAGAGTGGTGTAAGGGAAGGAGTCCATGGCAGCTAGCTAAGGTGGCAGGAAGTATGAGTGCACAGGGCATGTGGCTCACCATACAAGCTGCTTGGACTGCTGATACAATGGGATCACAATAAATCTGGGGATCTTGGTTTAGTGGACCACAGTTCGAACCCATGGATTTGTCTGCAAATTTTTGGAATGCGCCATTGCTTTGGAGGCCAGGGCCTTTCCTCAGATTCTTTAAGATGTCTATGGCACCCCCAAAATACCCCACATATATTTTTGTCATTATGATGTCACTTCTTAAAAAGTATATAGGAGAAGGATCTCATGACATTGTTATATCATGATATTGTCTCATGATACTGTCATATAGTTTGATGCAAAACTGTGCAGTGAATGCTTCTCTCAACAGCTTTCTTAATAATGGGATTTGAGACTTGGAGCCTCAGTCCCTGTCCTTGAGAAGCACTGCCCCTGACCCACTGTCATTTCTCCTGAAACACAGCATCAGGAAAACCAGCCTGAAGGGATGCCCCACGTGTGAGGAGCATCATAGCAAGTGAAAGTAGCTGCACTTTGTTGATGGAAGGGTGCAGACACTGCATGGGGAAGCAGACAAAAGTGGAATTCTTGTCACATTTGCTTTGCTATTGGTGTTCTCCCTTAGCATGCATATTATGGAATCATTTTTATATTTTTAAATTTTCTTTTATGTGGAGAGCAGCAGTTTAAAGGATGGAAAATAGATTTTAGCAATCACCAGAAAGACAGAGAAATTTATGTTCAGATTAGTGAATACTGAATCTCATCTATGTGGTCTAGGGACTGTGGCACAATAAAATTCAAGTTGGCATGTGACCTTAAGCAAGTCATTTAATCTCTCTACACCCTGGCTGCCTCCTGTGCAAAACAGAAATTGGACAATTGGGCTTAAAATTCATCACTAAGGTGTTATAATTTTATAGTTTCTAAAATTACTAGTTCATTATAAATCATCTGCTAACTTGAATTTTTAAAACTTCTACTGAATCAGGCCTAAGTATTTTATAGAGCTCTAATTTTATTTAAAAAGTGTTGAAATAACTCAGACTCTATTATAGAGTATAAGCATAAAAGCAGTGTGAGAATTTTGTGATCTAGTTTAATAAAAATGAATGAGTAACTTGTACGTTTTTCTTGGAAAAAAAAATTTGGTGCTTTTGTTACAATACTGTTTTCCATATCACAGAATAATATCTGGAGGGGGCCCAAGGATTATGGTAGTCCAATTTCCTATCTTAGAGATAGAAAGTCTGAGAGAGAAAGAGATCAAGTAAGTAAATTACTGTGAGAAAGGAAAATTTAGTCTTCAGGAAATCCTGGCTAATCTCACTCCTGATCCTATGACCTCAAATAACTTCTGTTCAATTTTGTTTTGTTTTGTTTTGTTTTGAGAGAGTCTCTCTCTGTCACCCAAGTTGGAGTGCAATGATATGATTTTTGCTCACTGCAGTCTGCCCTTCCTGGGCTCAAATGATTCTCCTGCCTCAGCCTCCCAAGCACTTGGGACAACAAGCACGCAACACCATGCCTGGCTAATTTTTGTATTTTTAGTAGAGATAAGGTTTCACCATGTTGGCCAGACTGGTCTCAAACTCCTGGCCTCATATGATCTGCCTGTCTCATCTGTTCAATATGTTTTAAAAGACTAAGATTAATCATGAAAGCACTGCTAAAATAAATTCTTACATTACATTTTAGTAAACACAGCTAAGTGTTAAAACAATGTATTTTTAAGGTAGCTATTGAAGAAATAAATCTAGTTTTTATCATCTATTGTCATTTCAGTCTTATCACTTATCTCCTAGATTTCTGTGATATGCTCCAACAAAACCTGGCTACTCTCAGTTCTCTAAGTAAGTCGTGCCCTTTTCTGCTTCTGCACTTTGCTTTACTCTTAGCCTAGAAATTAGCTCACCCCCAAGTCTCTGCCTATCAAAACTACACTTACTATGTTCCATGTCAAATGACCTGTAATTCCTTCTCTGATTATGACTGCCAAAGGCATTCTCTTTATCTGAAATATCAAGCAATTTTATTTGTGTTGGTTTAATAATACATCATAATATATAGACTTATAAATGTATAATTGGGTTTCAGACTAAATGAAAGACACCGATGACTTTTTTTTTTTTTTGAGACGGAGTCTCGCTCTGTCGCCCAGGCTGGAGTGCAGTGGCCTGGTCTCAGCTCACTACAAGCTCCGCCTCCCGGGTTTACGCCATTCTCCTGCCTCAGCCTCCCGAGTAGCTGGGACTACAGGCGCCGGCCACCTCGCCCGGCTGGTTTTTTGTACTTTTTAGTAGAGACGGGGTTTCACCGGGTTAGCCAGGATGGTCTCGACCTCCTGACCTCGTGATCCGCCCGTCTCGGCCTCCCAAAGTGCTGGGATTACAGGCTTGAGCCACCGCGCCTGGCCACCGATGACCTTTTAATTGTCAACTTTAAGTGGAATCTGTTCCATTCTCTTCGTGATAGCTGTTAACCACTAATTTTTCTAAATCTTCCTTTTGAGTTCATGACAGTGCAATTTTCACTTTCAATTGCTGCTTCTCTGTACTTTCACTCCGGTTACCAGGGTTCTGACTTGGAGTTATCATCTGTGTCTCTCCTCTGTTCTCCTTTATTCACCCTTCCTCTAGTCTATCTTCATTTTACTCTTCTATTTTTATACATAATACTTGCAAAATAGTTAGAATATTCCCTTGCACATTGTATTACTTAAATATCACCTATTAGAATATAAAAAATACAATGACTTCACCCAGATGGATTTGCTTATTAGAGAAAACTTAAAGTTGTTTTGTTCCAGTATTTCTAACTTTTGAAACGTTGCTGATATTCTCCTTTACAAAACACATTGTCTTTCAATAGTTGTTAAATGGTGGGTTTTTCATGGTTGAGAGGCAGGGGCTAGTAGATATAGCTAAATATGAGAAGTAATGGTAATGTAGAATAAACTGCTTTTATTATTAGAGGATGTTTCTTACGAGCCAGGAATTACATGCTAAAATAATTTATATTACCCATATTTTCAGTATTTAACTGTGTAGTTTACATTTTAAGTAACTTGTAACGTTTTGGCTATAATTTGATATACCTCACAAAATCTTTCTTGAATTTTTATTTTTAATAACAACCTTGTGAAACATGCTCAGCTCAGATATCCATTCATAATCAAGTTCTTTCCTTGATGTATTTGCTGAAATTGGCCTTCCCAAAGGGATGAAATAATTAAATGATTCAAAGTTTTAATGCTTGCATAGTTCTCTTACTGCTCTTTCATGACTTCAGTACATAGGTTTATTAACATCTGCATTCATAAAAAAACAAGTGGAATCTGATGTCTGCATAGAGAAACCTTAGATAAAGAACATTTTAATTACTTCAGTCTCTGATACAAGAATTGTTTATTTCCAGTTGCAGGGAATGATTAGGATCTGTTTTTGTTCAATGGTCTTCTTTTAGAAGTCCAATGTGCTATTCATTGCACAATGGAACCCCGTGACCCCTTTTCAGTCTCACTAAATAAAAAAAAAGAAAAAGAATGATGACCTAGAAAATATAATCTAAAGACTTTAGATATTTTGTTTGTGGTCAAGTGTGAAACATGGTGCAGTCAATGTGATACTTTAATGATAATTAAGCAGAAGTTTGGGGGCAAGGAGAGGATAGGTGTTCAAGCAAGAGCTTGTTTAAAATAAAGATGTCCTTACTAAAACTTTGAGCTTGAATACATTTTCTTATATCAGATTTTTATGAGTTTTACATGTTAAAATAATGCTAATTTTAAAAAAAGATTGAGAAAACTATTAGATGTGGTGGTCTTCACACAATGAGTTCTTTTGTTTTTGATCTCAGTGTTCTGATCACTGATGTCTCAGTTTTATTTGATAAGAGGAAGGATTCTTTCCAGGGAATGCAAAGAGATTGCCCTCAAATAGGATATGAAAGAGGTTAAAGACTTTCATTGTAACTACCTTTCAATTAGTTGCATTATTTATGAAGACAAATTAGAAACAGAATTCATTTCAGATGACAGCTGATGTCTTGAATAGGGCCATGTCAGGTAAAAAAAAATTGTTTAGTTTGTCAGATTGATGGCATCTCTCCATCATTATCAGATTCATCACCCTCTCAAGATTAAGCACTTTTGTGTGGTAGATGATAAATTTAATTCCCAAAAGTTAAATTTAAGGAACATTTTTTATCTGCCCGTCTCATTCTCAATCTGTGGCCTTAGGGAAAAATCATGAACTTAAGTTTTTCATCCAGAGCATTGAATGTTAACCCAGTTTAGTAACTTTTTACAACTACTTGAGTTTCAGGAACACATTCAGAAATCTTCCCTTTTTTTCTGTAGTTTTTGTACAATTAGGAGACTCAGGAAGGTAAGACTGACAATTTTAGATAAAGACAGACTGAGGTTTGAATCTGACTGTATCACATAAGAGTTGTGTGATCTTGGCCCAGTTACTTAGTGTCCCTGATTTTCAGAGTCCGTATCATCTCTATGTCTATGTGAATATCTATATCTACTAAAATCAGGATAATAATTCACAAAAATCATATTGTACATTGTGAAAGAGCACATACCTTATAAAGAAGAATATATATGTAACATACTATAATGGTCACCCATGGGGAATGGGGAAGATTGAGAGTGGGCTCTGGGGTTAAAAGTGAACAAATAAGAGAGGCTCTTAAAAGGACCAGGGAGTGATAAGGAATGTCTTTGTGGTGTGATGAACTCCACCTTCTGTATTGGAGATTACAACAAAACAAAATAATGAAATGTTTGCATAGTGGTCTTCACATTTGGTAACTGCCTTTTTGTACTTCTTTCTCTTTATGTGACAAGTATCTTTACATGTCTTCCTTCCGAATAATTTTTAAGATATTTTTCTAGTTCCTTTTATAAAATATATGGCATTAAATAATAAAACCCTAATATTAAGCACTATTTAATTTTGTTTTCTTGTGTTTCCTAAGTAATCCCATGGTGCATTATAGAATGCTTAACATATAGCATAAACTTACATGTGAAGAGATTAAAGTGGTAACTGACACACAGTGAATGCTCAATAAATGGTAGCTTAGATTAATGACTTATGTATCTACTCCCACATTATTTCTCACAACCCGAGCACCCATTCAATACAGAGATACTGAGAATGGGAGATTCTTCGTTGCATGCCACTAGAAATCCAAGACTTTAGCTTTAAATTATTCATTCATGAAAATATACTATGGAATTTAGGACTGAGAGAAAAATGATGCTAATCTGAAAACAGTATATCTTGGGGAAAAAGTTCCCCCTCTTTCAGAATAACAATGTTAACTTTACCACATAGTTTTTGTTTATTTATTTATTTTTAGTTTTTTTATATTTTAATTTTCTTGGGTATGTAGTAGGTATATATATTTATGGGGTACGTGACATGTTTTGATACAGGCAAACAATGTGAGATAAGCACATCATGGAGAATGGGGCATCCATCCTCTCAAGCATTTATCCTTTGAGTTACAGACAATCCAATTATGCTCTTTAAGTTATTTAAACATGTACAATTAAGTTATTATTGATTATAGTCACCCTGTTATGCTATCAAATAGTAGGTCTTATTCATTCTTTCTGTACCACCCATCCCCACCTCCCCACCTCAGCCTTGCACTACCCTTGCCAGCCTCTGGTAACCATCTTCCTCCTCTCTGTGTCCATGAGTTCAATTGTTTTGATTTTTAGATCCCACAAATAAGTGAGAACATGCAACATTTATCTTTTTGTGCCTGGTTTATTTCACGTAACACAGTGGTTTCCAGTTCTATCCATATTGTTGCAAATGACTGGATCTCACTATTTTTTATGGCTAAAGAGCACTTCATTGTGTACATGAATCACATTTTATTTATCTATGCATCTGTTGATGGACATTTAGGTTGCTTCCACATCTTATATATTATAAACAGGACTGCAACAAATATAGGAGTGCAGATATCTCTTTGATACACTGATTTCCTTTACTTTGGGTATATACCAGCAGAAGGATTGCTGGATTAATTCAGTGCCTGACACAGAGCAAGCAAGTGAAAAATATTAGGTAATATTATTAGTGTAGTTCCACACCTTGGAACTTGGCTATAGCCATAGAACTAAGTAAAATTATGAAGGTTCAGAAACTATAAGTATAAATTTGCTTTGGTGATCCCATTACTTCTATTAGGCATTTTTGTTAGTAGTTGCTATGGTGTGAATGTTTGTGATCCTAGTATTCATATGTTGAAATCCGAACCCCCAAGTTTATAGTATTTTGAGGTGGGAACATTTAGGAGTTGATTAAGTCACCAGGGTAGAATCCTCATGAATGGCTTTAGTGCCATTATAAAAAAAGAGGCCTGCGGGAGCTTGTTTACCCCTTCCACCGTATGGGGGCACAGCAAGAAGGTACAATCTACAAAAAAGAGGTAACCTTAGCAGACATCCAATCAGCCAGTGCCTTCATCTTGGACTTCTCATTCTCTACAACTGTGAAAAAATATTTATAAGCTGCCCAGTCTATAGTATTTTGATATAGCAGCCAAACAGACAAAGATAGTAGATTTTTAAAGCATACATTCACTGACTGTTTTAACAATCCCCCCTTTTCTTTATATCTTTTTTTGAGTTTTAGAGCAATATTCACAACTATATTTTGAATGTATAGTAATATATTCCCATTCTCATTTATCCCCGGGTTGAAGATTTATATCTCCCTTTTTCCAAAAGCACTGGAGGCAGCAAGCTACAGGAAGCTTCTGCATTTTTACAGGATACGAAGTGCGGAGAGACATTAAACATAAAATAGTATTGCCTACATCTAAAAGAAGCAGAAGGAATAAGTGCTTGCAAATAGCAGATATGAGCAGAAAACTTAAATCCAAATTTAGTATCCCAATTTAGCTTCTAGCTACTGACAATACAAGAATAACATGATTTCAGAGTTTGCATTTTTCTGACACAAGTCGTAGAGACATCGTTTTTGGGGGTGGGGGGAGAAGTCAGTGATTTCATAATCTATTACCGCATACACATATTTTATTTTGCAGAGAAAATTGAAATTTTTAGCTAATGTACCTCCCAAATTTTACTCCCACCCAGAACTTTAAAATTAACTCTAAGCTCTGCCTTAATTTGCTCTTTGCTCTGAGGAAAAAGTGCTTCTGCTGTAATTTCAGGCTAATCTTCCCACCTCTGGATAGGATCTCATCTGCCCTCCTCCTTAGAACATGGCTCCATTACATGCTTCTTTTCCCTCTATCATCTTCTTTATCTTTATCTTAAAATAAAACTTCTCTCTAAAACTAGTTTTGCCAAGGTTATTGATAAATTATACACTGTTAAATTCAAGGAGTACTTTTCATACCTTATTTTGCTTAATATCTTGAAAGTGATTATCTTGCCTTCTATCATAGTCTGTTTTCTGCTGCTATAACAACACACCAGAGATGGTGTAATTTATAAAGAACAGAAGTTTATTTAGCTCTCAGTTCTGGAGGCTGGAAAGTCCAAGAACATGGCACCAGCATCTGGCAATGGTCATCCCATGGCAGAAGGCAGAAGTGAGCATGTAAGGCAGAGAGCGAATGGGGACCCAACTTATCGTTTTATCAGAAGCCCATTGCTGTAATAATGGCATTAATCCATTTATGAAGGCAGAGATCTTATGACCTAATCACCCCTTGAAGTTCCTATCTCCCAATACCATTACATTGGCAGTTAAATTTCAACATGAATTTTGGCAGAGACATTTAAACCATAGCACCTTCCTTCTTGACATTCTCTCTTTCTTGGATTATGGAACACAACTTTCTTTTGGTTCCCTCCCATCTCTGTGATGGTGTACCTTCTTTCAGGGAGTCTTTTCCCTCCACTCATCCTCAAAATCTTAACGATTTTCAGTATTCTAAATTTAACTCTTTCTTTTCTCCCTCTTGTGTAACCTCTTCCACTTGTGAAGCTTTACCTATTACAAGCAGCTAGCAGAGAATGATGTCCAAATCAATATTACTAAACCAAATTCTTCTTGTCTGTTGACCCACAGACTCAGCTACTGCCTGAGCTTCTTCTTGAGGAGGTCCCCTTAGCAAGGAAAACTTAGTGCGTCTAAAATTCAACACATCTTCATTCGCACATGCTCCCAACTTTTCCCTTCTCTTGTGTTAATTTTGCTTGGTGAGTGGCAGCACCTCAGGCCACTTATTCTCCAGGCCAGTGTAGTACACCAGGAGTCACTATGGTTTGAATGTCTCTGCCAAAATTCATTTTGATATTTAATTACCAATGTAATAGTATTGGGAGATGGGACCTTCAAGAGGTCATTAGGTCATAAGGTCTCTGCCTCCATGAACAGATTAATGCCGTGGCATCTCCTTACTCTGACTTTACAAATCTAGTTCTCCAGTAATACCAATAGGCCCTTCTTCTGTCACACTCCCCAAGAGCTATCTCCACTATGACTGCTTACATTAAGGCCCTCATGATCTCTTACAGAAATGTTTATTGCAATTGCCTCTTAACCAGGGTTATCATCCATACTTACTCCCTTTAACTGATTATCTAAACTACTTCCAGAGCCAAAGATGTAATTTAAAAATTATTTTACTATGCTTAAAACCTCTTATTGTTTCTACATTGCTTTTAGAATTCACCCCAAACACTTACTATGGCTTACAAAATGATTCAGAATCTGACTTCTGGTTACTTCTGTCGCACCTAACAAGTTTCTACTCTATACTTTATACTACAGGCTCAAACACCCAGAAAATTTGCAGCAGCCCAAGTGTACTCAGAGGATTCACATTCCTTACACTTTTCCCCTTAGTGTTCTACCTGCCAAACACACCTGTTTCTGCATCTGTTCATCCAGTAGTTTTGATAAACATCAGCACTTTCCCTTCTCTTAAGTTCTCCCTTTCTCCACTTCTTTGTCCCTAACTTCTACTGTGTTTCAAAGCTTGCTGTGGAATCACCTCTCCTGAGAAGACTTCCCAGATCTATTCACATACTCAAAACCAAATTTTCCACCTGTTTTTAAAAATT
Organism: Macaca nemestrina; assembly: GCF_043159975.1. Lineage (NCBI taxonomy): Eukaryota > Metazoa > Chordata > Mammalia > Primates > Cercopithecidae > Macaca > Macaca nemestrina. The sequence goes on from NC_092126.1 coordinate 81,352,754, forward strand.
TTAATATTATTTTAATGGCAGGACACAATAAATAGACACTCAGGCAAAAGCAGAGCTTGTTGCCACTTAAAGATCCAAATGAATTAGAGCTGCCATGCAGGGCTATACACTGAGTTATACCTGGGGCTAGGGTAACAGCAAGCTAGAACTGGAGGAGGCAGCTTATGTATGGTAACAAGGTAGGGCAGGCTAAGTTTCACCATCTATCTAAGGATTGGGAATAATTCCACAAGCCCAAGTATAGTGATATTATTCATGGGTGTTAGGTATCTAGGAAACTCTGGCAGTTGGATATGTGTGTGTTGCATCCCAGGATTGTTAGATTCCCACCAAGGTAAGTAGTTGGGGTGGGGTCTAGCAAACTGCCTGTGAAGGGGAATTAAGGTTTTTAGCCATGATTCAAAACTGGATCAGGACAGCACTTTTGAAATATTATAATACATCACCACATAGAGCCAGGATGTATCTCTAAAATAGAGCTTTTCCCAATGGGTTATAAAGCTTTCTCTTTTTGTGTGTCTCTCGCACTATACTGTAATCTCTTCTATATTCTCAATACCTAGAATGTGACTGAAATAAAGCATTTAATTTTGTTAAATGGCTATTCATTCAGTGTTCAAAATATAAAGGTCTTTGCAATTAGTTATGCTTTGTTTATAAATAGGAGCATATAGTCTCTCTTGTGAACGTCTTCCCTTAATTTGATAAGAGGAATTATATAATACATGGCTTTGGCTCCTAGGAACCCCAACACTAAGTTGAAGGCTTAACTTCAGGTTTTCTACTGAGTCTATATTCCTAATTTAACTATCATCTAGACCCTACTTCACAACATGGTTCTTGTTTTCTTCAATGATTATTTTTGTACTTTTTCCCCTCCTTTTAAACCTTAGCATTATTTATTCTATTGTAGATGTGTTTTAGACTGCACACTGCCTCAAATCATATTTGGAAATAAATGGAATATAAATGTAGTAAAAATAAATTCAAGCTTAGATTTATCACCTGGTTCCTTGCAAAAAACCAACAAGTGACATGATTAACAATAGTTCAAACTTCAGGGCCGGGTGTGGTGGCTCACACCTGTAATCTGATCACCTTGGGAGGCCGAGGCAGGTGGATCATGAGGTCAGGAGTTCAAGACCAACCTGGCCAACATGGTAAAACCCCATCTCTACTAAAAATGTGAAAATTAGCAGGGCATGGTGGTATCCACCTGTAATCCCAGCTACTCAGGAGACTGAGGCAGGAGAATTGCTTAAGCCCAGGAGGCAGAGGTTGCCGTGAGCCGAAATCATGCCACTGTACTCCAGACTGGGCAACAGAGTGACATTCTGTCTAAAAAGAATAAAATATAAAATAAAAACCTTGAGATTTACCTAAGATATAAACCTGCTATTCAGTTGGGTGGTTTGCGTGTTGGTCTTTTGAAATTCTGAGTCTTTCTGTCATTGCCAGGACACAAGAGAGATGGAGCACGACAGGAGGATGAACCCTGGACACCACACCATAGAAATAGGTAGAATGCCTAGGGCTTCCCAGGACCTAGAGCCTGGTGCTGAGAGGCCACTTCATAAAGCCTAGAGCCTGGTGCTGAGAGGCCACTTCATAAAACCTAGAGCCTGGTGCTGAGAAGCCACTGTTATTAATGACAGTCAAGGGGAAAACTGTGGTTTGAGTCCAGGATATCATTTCCTATCAGAATAAGAGCAAGGACAGGACACACTATATATGTACAAGGACTGAGGCCACCATTCAGAAGTTCAGGCTGAACACCAAATCCTAAGCCAGTATACATAAATTCAGAAAATTAGTTTGAAAGATGATATGGTTAGGCTTTGTGTCCTCACCCAAATCGCATCTTGAATTATAATCTCCAAAATCCCCAAGTGTCAAGGGAGAGACCAAGTGGAGGTAATTGAATCATGGTGGTGGCTTCCCCCATGGTGTTCTCATGACAGTGAGTTCTCACAAGATCTGATGATTTTACAGGTGTTTGATTATTACTCCTGCATCCACTGTCTTTCCTGCTGCCTTGTGACGAAGGTGCCTTGCTTCTCCTTCACCTTTTGCCATGATTGTAAGTTTCCTGAGGCTTCCCAGCTATTCTAAACTGTGAGTCCATTAAACCTCTTTCTTTTGTAAACTGCACAGTCTCGGGCAGTTCTTTCTAGCAGTGTGAAATCAGACTAATACAAAAGGCATGGAAGAAGTGGTGTCAACAAGTATAAACCCAAGTTGGGATTAAAAGTTGAGCTAAAGACGAGCAGGAAGCAGATTTTCATCTCTGACATTGAAGGCTTTTCAGGGAACATCACTTCAGTAATCATAAATAAGAAATATAACCATCGACCTCACCGTCAAGACTGTGTATCTCCTTCCCCTGCAGGCTTGCTAGTGTGAGTGGGCAAAGACTGTTAGGATATGGAACATTCCCTAGGGAGGGAAGGTCTCCTCAAGACTCAGGCTTTGGGTTGACATCTTAATAAGAAGCTGAGCAAGCATGGTTTAAGTACTCTGCCTTGAGACTTAACTTTAACCCAGAGATTCACATTCTAGAATTGAGATAATAGTAATTTGCAGATAATTTTGGCTATGTCCATTAGTAATAATAAATTACCCTGACTTTAAAAACTATTATCTCAAATCCACACAACAAATAAAGGTCGAAATACTATTATCCTCATTTTAAAGATATTGAAACAGGGTTACACAGAGCTTAATATTATAGCTGTGGAATCACAGACTTGGGTTTATAGCCCCACAGATTACTGCTCTTAAACCAATAAACATCATAGGGAAGTGTATTCAAGTGTGTTTTATACTTTTTGAAGGGAAAAAAAAGATGGATAGACAGTTGGGTACATCTGCCATGCAATCTTTGCTAAAATTCTTTCTTCCAGGCTATAGGATATGGTAATTTAAGTCTTATTTTATCCCAAGTTTGGGAGTTTATGAAGATTCTCTCTGTTTCCTCTTGGAAAATAAAAAGTTGGCTCATTCTGTACACTCCCCCACTGGTTTTGTCTGGACTGCAGTGGGTTGGCCTTCTGTCTGGGCAGGAATACAAGTCTGAATCTTAAGCTTTCACAACGGAATGTCAACCTTGTCTCCCCAGTGTCTGGTGTGTAAATCTTATGGCTCTCACTTCAATCAACAATATAGAAAGTCTGCACTACAGGTCTGTGTTAGAGGATTTGACTGTGAACTGAATGGGAGCCAGCATCCATCCAAATCTCCCTTAAGACATCCGATATACAGAGTGCATAGCAGAAAGATCATAAGCCTTGGCATCAAGAAGCTCTAAGTTAGAATCCCAGCTTTGCACCTGCTAGCTGTGTGAATGTGGGGATGTTGTTAAATGATAACAATGGCTAATATTTATGGAGTACTTGTTATCTATAGGAGCACAGTGTTAAGCACATTACATCTACTGTTACATTTAAATTTTATGAAACCCTATGAGGTGGGAGATATTGTTGTCACCATTTTACCATTGTGAAAAAAATGAGACTTAGAAAGTTTAAATAACTTAACAAAGATCACTCACCTTGTAAGTGGTAGATCCTGAATATGTCTTTTGAGCACAGATGACCAATTGAATCCAGTTGTACTAAAAGAAACAAGCAAACAAAAGTCATGCCTATGGAAAAGTAGGTTGCTTGGATTTTATTGTTAAAGCTTTTTAAGGAAGGGAAAGACACCAACTGAAATATAAACAGTTGTGTTAAAAGCATTGCAGTGTGTTGCAGTGTTGTGTGAAAATGAGTTAGGTATGTATAGAATCAAGGAGCCTGAGAAAACCATTATTGCATTAAGATGGAACTAGTGAAAAATTCTGGCATTTTGGGTAATGATAATAATCAAGGACTGAATGCTAAGGAACTGCAGTCCTTTTCCTATGAAAAAGTTTTACACAGACCGTATAAAATTTTATAGTTAGATTTTTTCACAAAAATTTAAAATTAGCTTTATCAAAGTCAATACAATAATTTGAGTATGCATTCAAGGTGCAAGTTCTGAAACTTTGCTACATTGTTTAATCATAACCCAATGATTAATAATAAAAAACAGGTTCCATGACTTATTTGTATTTGGCATTGTTTAAAATTTGATTTGAAGGTTTTTATGGTTTAAAATTTGATTTGACGGTTGTATGGTTTTGAATTTGTTAAAACCTTCATCATGTTGGTTCTCAGCAAATGCGATTCATGGATTATAAACCAATAGCATGAAAGGTGCCTTGGCCTGTTCTGCTTGGTCATAATCCCAGTGCCCACATTCATTTATTTTAGAAGTGAATATAGTATGTTACTCAAACTTTTAATAATTGCAGTGGAATGGTTTGACAGATTTCCTGCTTCTAACATTTTCATATTGTATGTCAGGAAAATGTTCAAGATTTCTATGTACCTCCTGGATTCAGGGGACAAATATAAATTTATTTTTATGCTGAGCCAATTAATTAGGCCTCTTTTGTCTGCAGAGGATGACCTGATTTCTACAACTCACATGTTAAAAATTATTTAAGTTTGAAAACAGTCCAGTTTCAATCTGGTCTTATTTCCAAAAAAAAAAAATGATTTAATAATATCTTATTTCTCATTATAACTTTTATGAGACCCCATGGTGTAAGAACTACACTATTTCATCTCTTAGTATTTCCATGAGACTAGTGAAGCTTTTGCTAAGTGCCATATCACATACATACCAGAACAGTGGATTAAAACTAGGAAGATAAACTGTGTATTAGGCCTCTGCAGCCTTACTCCACAGTGTGGAAACAGCCCTGCCTTTGTTACACAGTTGATTAAGCTCCTGGTATAAGGAATTTAAACTTGTATGGAATCGTTGAACTACAAAATTTAAGATGTGGAAGAATAGGCTTCCTTCGTTCCAGTGACTGACATATTTGCTAACCCTTCTTGTAACAAGCATAAATTAATAAGTGCAGAATCTCAAATTCAGTAGGATACATCTTGCATTGGAAGCAAAAATTATGAGATCAAGAATAATTGATATTCCATGTGACCCATTAAAACAGGTCTTATTTAAGGCAATACTATTTATAATTGTATCTCTTTTAAGTAGGCTAACCTGAATGTAGGCACCCTTTTTTGCACTTTACAGCAAAACTGAGCAATTCCCTCAACCATCCCAATCAGAGGACCTTGAACTGAGAGCACATGTTTAATGATGCCCGGACTAGCTATTGATTAAACACTGACAATGTTCAGAGGAATTGAGAATCAAAAAGCTTCCCCCATGGCCAGCTCTGCCATGCTCACTTCTTAATAGGTGGCAAAGGAGGATTCTAAATGAGATCTGCGCCCTGCGCATCCTCAGAACTCCACAGGCAGTGGGATTAATTTCTGCTTTGCAGTTTTTTGGAACTACTATGTCTAAAATGTCCATCCTTCTCCAGAATTTACTACAGATGTCCCTCCCTTTTTATTTTTTTATTCCTCTTCTTTGAAGAAAAAAAGTTTTCATATGAATTTAAAGCATAGAACAATATCCTTTCAAATGTGGAATGAATTAAAAGCTCACTGTTAATTACTATATAAACAAATAAAAGAACAAATCCTGGAGAGTAATTCAGTCTGAAATATCATTCTCTAAATAAAACAAACAACAATATAAAAAAAGGCTAAAAGAAAATGAAAAGAAGAAAGGTTTCAGACAGAACGAATATTCTCATTGGCATTGCTCCGTTGAGTTGGTTGCTGCCCAGAGGCACAGATATTTTTAGGATATTCTTTTGTCTGGTAGGAGATTATGCCCAGAACTGGGAAGTAAGGCTGTTTCTACACTTAAAAAAATGTAATTTCCAATGGTGGAACCACCCAGCTGTTTTACCTTCAACAAACATTGATGGACCACCTAGAGGGTGTCAGGCATGTTGCTTGGTACTTTCTCTTTTAAAGTTATTTAATCCCTCCAACAATCCTGTGAAATACTCATTATAATCCTTTTAAAGATGTGAAAACTGAAGCTCAGAGGAATTAAATAAATCCTCTATTATCAAACAATCAGTAAATAGGTGAGAGCAAAGTCACACTGCTAGAAACTGTCAGAACAAGGATTAAAATCCAGATATCTTGATTAATATTATATTGGGATAATTACCGTATAATACCTTCCTTGGCTTAATAATTCACATTTAATGAAAGGTTCTGTGGAAAACTCAGATTTTTTTTAAATCGTTGTTTGCTCTTTTACTATTTTATTTCTGATTTTCTAAGGATTATATCCTTAGGGTGAATTTTTTTTTAATTACAAAAAAGGATAAATAAGGATAGAATAAAGCAACCATAATCCCACCACTCAGGAGCAACCATTGTTAATATTGCACTTATTTTGTTCCAGCGTTTTGTCTACATATTTGTTTCTTCATAATTGAAACTATGCTACCTTTTTATATATTCATATAGACACAGAACACATATTTTACATTCACGCGTGCTTCTCAATATACATTAAACTAAAATTATTTATTAAACTCACTATAATGGTGGTAAATACCTTTTGGTATGTATTTATTTATATAGTCATGTATATCATGGTATCTTTTTATTCTCTTCTAATCAATATAGATATTAATTTTAATTTGCATATATCATTTAGATATTTTGTTTCCTTGTGATGATTTTAACCAAAGGGATTAAAGTTTAAAAGAGTTAAAATAATAGATCTTAAAAAATGTTGATACCTATTGTCAAAATGTTTTTCCAAATTTTAAGACAATTTATTGATCCATCATCACTATATAATACTTCCTGTCTTATCCTCACTGGCATCAAGTTTTTCTTTGTCCCTTTCAGTCTTTACTAATTTGATAAGTAAAATTATGTATATTCTTTTAAACAAATTGGCACTTGTTTCAGTAAGTGCCAATTCTAAAAATGCATTCATCATTTGTATATCCTTTTATGAGTTTGCTGCTAAGGTACTTTGCCTGATTTTTTCTTAATCGTGAATTTCATGTTTTAGAAAGTTTACATGTAAATTACATATTATATAATATGTATAACTTTATAAAGCAAGCATAACAATTCTCTGTCATCTTTGCTACAAACATGTTGTTATGGTTTGCTATTTTTTAATTGAGCTCATATTTAAGCCATTTTTTTTTAAGCATAAAAGCAATATAGGGAGTGAAGTCACCAAGATGGTGGAATAGAAGGAAATGTGCTCATGTTCCATGACAAAAGTAAGAATTCTGTACCTATCTACAGTCAAAAGTTTCTCTGCAGGAGTTTTAGGATTCAGATAGGAGTTTCTGAGACCCTGGTGAAGCCCAAGACCTAGAAGGGTCATTTTGAGAGGACAGACCAGCACTTAGCTGGCTGATCTTCCCACTTGCTCCCAAGTTCAAGCCCAGAAATGGCCTAGTCCCCCAAGGGGGTTTGCTACAGCCACTTTTGGCCTTGAGTCTGCAACCAAAGCCATCTGCCAAGAGGTCTAGAAAGAATCACACATACTAGTGCCTTGGTGGGAAGGTTTGCTGATATTGCTTTTGGCAGTGAACCTGAAAGTTGCCCTGTGGCTCTGTTCCAATACTCCTTGTCTAACGTCTCAGTTCAGAGGTTCTTGCACAAGGACCTAGAAGGGGGATGCCTATATCTCACAGCCTGGAATTCTGCTGAATCTCTCTGATGGGATCTCCAACCTTTATTGCATAGCAGATCCCAAGGGGTCCCAGTCTCAGCACTAGCCCCTCTCAGTGCAATTGGGGAACTCTCCAATCTGTGCTGAGGCCTGCTAGGAGATACCTGTCTGCGCCAACAAGACAGGCTCTCCAGTGACTTCCCACAGCAGGTCTCAAGGGGGCCCAGTCTTAGCTCTAGTGCTTCTTGCTGCAGTTGGGGAAAAATCCCATATGTACAGCAACTTGCTAAGTGGCACACACCCCTCTGAGTCAATGATACCAGGCTCACTAGACACCCCCACAGCAGACTCCAAGGAAGCCACTCTCAGCTCCAGATTCTCTTGTTTCAGTTCAAGAATTATCCCGTCTGCACTGAGACCTGCTGGGAGATGTGTGCCTGTCTAAGCCAATGAGATAGGGTCTCCAGATTCTGTCCTACAACAGATCATGAAGGGGCCCAATCTCAGCTGTGGACCCTCCTGCTGAAGATGTACTCTCTGTACAAAGAGTACAGAAACAGGCTGGGAGGTATACACATCTGGGCCACAGGGGCAGTCTCCTGGACTCAGATCCCAGCCATCTCTACACAGCTCCAGTACTCTCCTTGGGTCTTCCCCAGCTCCATTTAGCCAGAAAGCCGCATCAAAATTGAAGCCCTCATGAGACTTGTGACAAACTTGGGCATAGAACTTCCTCTAGCGTTGGGACAGATGCAGTGATCACAGCCTCTGAGAACATAAGAGTCAGGCCGCTTAGAATTTCTAGAAGGCCTTCTGAAGAAAAACAGATACAAACAAATCCAGATTGCAAAGACTGAAATAAATACCTTATCTTTCAATGTGGAGGTATTGTCACAAATCAAGAACATTTAATATGACCTTACCAACTGGACAAAATAAGACATCAGAGGCCAACCATAAAGTAATGAAGATACATTAACTCTCAGACAAAGAATTCCAAATAGCTGTTTCAAGGAAACTCAGTGAACTAAGGAAGAACAAACAAACAACAACAACAACAAAAATTTTTGAAAAAAAATAACAGAGATATTGAAGTAATTTTAAAAGTCAAACAAATCTTGGAGGTTCAAAATATAATCAATGAAATAAAAAATACAGTGGAGAGCACCAACAGCAGAACTGATCAAACAGGAGAAAGAATAGTGAGCTCAAAACAGACTATTTAAGAATACACTGTAAAAGGAGAAAAAAGAATGAAAAGGAATGAAAAAAACTTACAAGATCTATGGGACAAAATCAGAAGATAAAATGTTTGGGTTATTGGAGTTAAAGAGGAAATTGAGAAAGATAAAAGATTAGAAAGTTTATTTGAAGAAATAATAACAGAAAAATTTCCAAACCTGGAGAAAGATATAAATATCCAGGTACAGGAAAGTCAAAAGTCACCAATCAGATTCAACCCAAATAAACATATGCCAAGAGATATCCTAATCAGACTCTAAAAAATCAAAGACAAAGAGACGATCCCTCAAGAGAAAAGCAAATACTATATAAGGGTGATCCAGCATGCCTGGCAGCAGACTTCTCAGCAGAAATCTTACAGACCAGGAAGGAGTTAGATAAAATATACAGAGTGCTGAAGGAAAAAAAATAAAAAATAAACTATGAATACTGTATTGAGCAAAGCTATCTTTTATAAACATACGAAATATAAATGCTTTCCCAGATGAACAAAAGCTAAGGGAATTTATCACTACCAGAACATTCTTACAAGAAGTGCTAAAGGAAATTCTTTAAACTGAAAGAAAAGGATGTTAACATGATTGTTATACTAATATTGTAATTATGGTATGTAAACCACTTAAATCCTTCATAAGAAGACTAAAAGACAAAACTATTAAGATAATAGTAACTACAACAATTTTAAAGAGATGGACAATACAAAAATGTAAATGGTGACAACAAAAATTTTAAATATGAGAGGACAAAGAAGTTAAAATGTACAGAGTTTGTCTGTGGTGTCATTTTTGCAATCAAAAAGTTAAGTTTGTATCAGTTACAAATAACTTGTAATAACTACAGAATGTTTTTTCTAATTCTCGTAATAATGTTTTTTTCTAATTATCATAATAATTACAAAGCAAAAACCTGTAATACATACACTAAAAAAAAAAAATTAAAACATATTACCAGAGAAAATCACTTAGCCACAATGGAAAATAGTAAGAAAGAAAGGAGTTAAAAATAAACAACTATAAAACAAGAAACAAAATGGTAGTAGTAAACCTTTACCAATCCCTAATAACACTGAATGTAGAAGAACTGAATTCTCTAATTAAAAAACATAGGGTGACTGAATTAATTAAAAAACACGACTCAACTATACACTGTCTTCAAGAAACTCACTTGACCTCTAAAGACACACATAGACTGAAAGTGAAGGGATGGGAAAGGGTATTCCATATAAATGAAAACCAAAAAAGAGCAAGACTAGCTATACTTGTATCAGATAAAATAGATTTTAACTCAAACACTAAAAAGAGACAAAGAAGGTCATTATAGAATGACAAAGGAGTCAATTCAGCAGGAGTACATTACAATGTACATATACCCAACACTGGAGCACCCAAATATATAAAGCAATAATAGATCTAACAGGGAGAGAAAGACTGCAATACAATAATAGTAGGGGATTTCAACACTCGACTTTCATCAATGTACAGATCACCCAGGCAGAATATTAGCAAAGAAACATTGAAGTTAAATTATACTCTAAACCAAATGAACCCAAAAGACATTTACAAAACATTTTATCCAATTATTTCAGAATACATTCTTCTTATTAGTACCTGGATCATTCTCCAAGATAGAATATATGTTAGGCCACAAAACAAGTCTCCACACAAAATCATATTAAGCATTTTTATAGACACATCAGAATAAAACTAGAAATCAATAACAAGAGGAACTTTGGAACTATAAAAGTATATAAAAAGTAAACAACATGCTCCTGAATGATCAATGATTCAATGAAGAAAACAAAAAGAAAATTTGAAAATTTCTTGAAACAAATGAAAATGGAAACACAGCATACCAGAGCCTATGGGATCCAGCAAAAGCAGTACTATGAGGAAAGTTTACAGCAGTAAATGCCTATACTGAAAAATATAAAGATTTCACATAAACAACCTACCTATACCTCAGAAGCCTAGAAAAGCAATAGTAAACCAAACCCAAAATTAGTAGAAGAAAAGTAATAATAAAGATAAAAGCAGATATAAAACAATTGAGAATAGAAAACAATATAAAATCTCTATGAAACTAAGTTCATTTTTACGAAAAGATCAAACAAAACCGACAAAATTTTAGCTATCCTAATTTTAAAAAGAGAAGATATCAATAATTAAATCAGAAACAAAGAAGGAGATATAGCAACTGATACCACAGAAATACAAAGAATTATTTAAAACTGTTATGAATAATTACATGCCAACAAATTAGAAAACCTAAATGAAAAGGATACATTTCTGGACACTTAAAATCCACTAAGATTGGACCATGAAGAAATAGAAAACCTGAACAGACCAACAGTGACTAACAATATCAAAATGGTAATAAAAAGTCTCCCCTCAAAGAAAAGCCCAGGACCAAATGGATTCACTGCTACAGTTTAAAATCATTTAAATAAAACTAACACCAATATGATAAAGGCCATATATGATTAATTCACCACTCAAACTATTTTACAAAATTGAAGAGGAGGGAACACTTCCAAACTTACTCTATAAGGCCAGCATTCCCCTGATACTAAAACCAGACAAGGCCACAACAACACCAAAAGTAATGGGCAATATCCCTGATAAACATAGATGCAAATATTCTCAACAAAATACCAGCAAACCAAATTCAACAACACACTAAAAAGATCATTACCATGATCAAGTGAGATTCATCCCAGGAATGGTTCAACATACAGAAATCAATAAATGCAATACATCACATCAACAAAATCAAAGATAAAACCATATTATCATTTCACTAGATGCTGCAAAGGCATTTGATAAAATTTAACATCCTTCATGATAAAAGTTAACAAATTGAGCACAAAAAAAAAATATTGCAACACAGTAAAGGCCATATATGACAAAGCCACTGCCAATGTTATGCTGAATTGGAAAAATTGAAAACCTTTCACTAAGTTCTGCAACAAATAAGAATACCCCACTTCCACTACCTTTATTTCACATAGTACTAGAACTTCTAGCCAGAGAAATTATGCAATAGAATGAAATAGAAGGCATCCAAATAAGCAAAGAGGAAGTAAAATTATTCTAGTTTGCAGATGACATGGTCTTTTATATAGAAAAATCTAAAGACTCCAGCAAAAAAACAGCTCTTAGGACTGATAAATGAATTCAGGAAACTAACAGGATATAAAATCAATGTACAAAAACTAGTAGCATTCTATACGCTAAGAGCAATCAATATGTAAAATAAATCAACAAAGTAATCCCATTTACAATAGCTACAAAAAATAAAATCTCTAAGAATAAATTTAACCAAAGAAATAAAAGATCTCTACAAGGAAAACTATAAAAGACTGATGAAATAAATTGAAGAAGACACAAAAAAAATTGGAAAGACATCTCATGTTCATGGCTTGAAATAATTAATATTGTTAAAATCTCTGTGCTACTCAAAGTGATCTAGAGATTTAATTCAGTCTCTATCAAAATTCCCCTGACTTTCTTCACAGAAATAAGAAAAACAATCATAAAATTCACAAGTAACCAGAAAAGACTCTGAATAGCTAAAGCAATTCTGAGAAAAACAGAACAAACCCAAAAGCTGGAGGCAGCACATTATCTGATTTCAAAGTATACTACAAAGCTTTAATAGCCAAAACAGCATGGTACTATCATAAAAACAGACATACAGAACAATGGAACAGAATAGAGAACTCAGAAATAAATCCACACTTAGAGTCAACTGATTAGCAAGAAAGGTGCATTTGGGAAAGGAGAGCTTGTTTAATAAATTGTGCTGGGAAACTGGATATCCATATGCAGAAAAATGAAACTAGATCCTCATCTTTCACCATTTACAAAACTCAACCCAAAATGGATTAAAGACTTAAATCTAAGACCTGAAACTTGATACTACTAGAAGAAAACATTGGGGTAATGCTACAGGTCATTGGCCAGGGCAAAGATTTTCAGGGACAGACCTCAAAAACACAGACAACACAAACCAAAATTTACAAATGGGATTACATCAAACTAAAAACCATCTGCAGAGCAAAGGAAGTAACGAACATAGGAAAGCAACAACCTACTGAATGGGGAAAAGTTGCAAACTATCTACCCAACAATAGATTAATAATCAGAATATATAATGCATTAAAACAACTCAATAGCAAACACCAAATAATCCAATTAAAATATGGTCGAAAGACTTGAATAGACATTCTCAAAAGACATACAAATGGCCAACAAATTTATGAGGAAATGCTAAACATTAATCATCAAGGAAATGTAAATCAAAACCAAAAAGAGATATCATCTCACCCCAGTTAGAAAAGCTATTATCAAAAAGACAACAACAAAAAAATCAGATGCTGGCAAGGATATGGGGAAGAGGAACACTTATACAGTGTTGCTGGCAATGTAAAGGAGTATAGCCATCATGGAAAACACTAGGGAGGTTCCTCAAGAAAATAGAACTACTGTATGATCCAGTAATTCCACTGCTGGGTACATCCAAAAAAAGGAAATTGGTATATTGAAGAGATATTTGTATTCTCATGTTTATTGCAGCACTATTCACAATAGTCAAGATATAGAATCAGCCTCGGTGCCACTCATTGAATAAATAGATAAAAAATGTTGTATGCATAGACAATGGAATATCATTCAGCTATGAAAAAGAATGGACTCCTGTCATTTGCAGCAACACGGAAGGAACTAAAGGTCATTCTGTTAAGTGAAATAAGCCAGGCCTAGAGAGACATATATTGCATGCTCTCACTCATTTCTGGAAGCTAAAGAAAAGTGGATCTCATGAAAGTAGAGACTAAAATGGTGGTTACCAGAAGCTCGGAGGGGAAAGGTGTTGGACATATGAAGAGAATTTGGTTAAAGTTGGATACAAACATACAGTCAGATAGAAGGAATAAGTTATCATATTTAATAGTACAATTGGGAAATTATAGTTAATGATAAATTATTGTATATTTAGAAGGGAATAATTGTAATGTTCTTAACACAAAAGATAAATGTTTGAGGTGAATGATATCTCAATTACCTTGGTTTGATCATTATACACTGCATAGATGTATCAAAATATTGCATGTGCCCCTAAAATATGTACAAATATTATATATCAGTAAAAAATTAAAACACAATATGTATGTATGTGTGTTTATATATGTACAGGTGTTTGTGTATGTTTATATATATGTATGACAATTTAGAATATATAAATTAAAAAAATTTAAACAGGGGAAAAATCATCAACACTACCACTCAGAGTTAGCCACTGTTTTTCATTATACTAGGTGGGAATTAGGGTACTTGGGCCTGGATAGATCTATGGGCCAGAACTACAAACAAATCTAATAAAGATACCGTGTACTTCCAGCACTTTTGCTGTCTATCGAAAGAAAAACTTGAGACAAAACAAGAATCAACAGTTCATTTGGGCAAAGAACAATTCATGAATTGGGAAGCACCAAATTGAAAGGAGATTATGGTCTCCACTCTAGTGGCTTAAGCAGCAAGTTTTTATAGGCTGACCACAGAAGCAAAGTAAAGAAGTTGGTTGGTTTATTAGCTACACCTAGGTGTTTACCTGATTTGGCTATGGTTCAGTGGGAAGTCACAGTTAACAAATCAGCTAGTTGATTGTTGTGGTAAGCTGAGGCTTGATTCAGCTTTTTCTTTAGTCAGTTACAAGAAATGTCTCCAAGTTTAACTTTTGATTTGCTTACATAAGAGCTCTGGGTACAGAGACAACCTCAAGCTAATGGTGTCTTTCTTATTTGCTTTACTACTGTCTGTCTATCATCACTGTATCACTATAGGGTTGTAAGAGCTTTCCAACTAGGGCTGCATTTCCTCCCTTCTCAGAAGATGACATTGTACCTCAGTCTTCTGGATTGTAATGAAATGTAAAGCAGGTGACTCCAAGGAAAAGAGATGCATCAAAATATTCCAGTTCTCTCTATTATCTAATCCTAACAATGCCACATTTCACAGTCCCTGACATAAATGTTACCTGACAGTGGATTTTCTCAGGGTCCCAGAGCTGGTATAGAAGTTCTTTGGCAGCTGGGCTGGTAAACACACAAGTTTTCTAGCAAGGACGTCCAAAGAACTGTTCAAATAAAGATAAAATTCTGACTTTTTGTCTGATTTTATTCAGGGCAAAAAAATTAAGGACCCATGGTGACATCAACTCAATGTATTTTTAAACTTTGGGACATGTGTAAATAATAATTTCCCTGACATTATGTAGAAATGTATACTAATCGCAAAGAGAAAATTCTGAAGATAATACTTAGACCAGAATGATTATCAATTTTCAAAAAGGACCACTCAGATTATACAGAATTCCCTGTGTTTACTGTACATGTAACAATTTCTTTTTACACGTACAAGCTTCTTAAATTTCTTAAGCAGTTTCTCAAGCAATACACATAAGCCTTGAGGAGACAGTGTCCTCAGTCTGTTAATCTCATTTGCTTCCCACAAGGAAGAAAAATGTCAGAGTTGAAGGGTTTGGGGTGTGAGTTAACATATCCTTTTTCTTTTCCAACAGAAACGAAATCCGCCTTTACAGGATTTTTAGAAACTCTTTTTAAAATTTAATACATTAGTCCCTCCATATCCTCAGGGGATTGGTTCTAGTATCTAATCCCTAGATTAGGGATAGGTAATCCATAGATATGGATATCCCTAGATTATCGATCCTGGAGTCCCTTATATAAAATGGTGCCGTATTTGCATATAACCTATGCAATCCTTCCGTGTACTTTAAATCACCTCCAGATTACTTATAATATGATGTAAATGCTATGTAAATAGTTGTTCTACTGTATTGCTCAGGGAATAATGACAAGAACAAAAGTCTGTACATGTTCAGTACAAATATAATCATCCATTTAAAAAACATTTTCTCCATTGGATGCAGAACCCAAGGATATAGAAAACTGGCTATATATGTTCTCTTCCTGCCATTATGTATTTTATAAAATTATTTTTAATGACATGTTCTACTTTATATCATTTTAGTGATGATTAACCTGTTTGCGGACTGTTTTGTCTGTTTTCTCTCTGTCTTTTGTATAATGAATAGTCACTTATAAGCACATTGATAGCCAAATCTTTGAATATCTTCAGGGTTATTTCCGTAGAATCAATCAGCACACATAGGATTACTACTACAGAAATAATCCTATTACAAATTGTCCTCCAGAAAGTATCTATTTAAATTTCCATCATCAATATATTAGAAAAATCTGTTCGTTTTTGTTTTTTTTTTTATTTTTCACAGAGATATGAGCTATGTTGCCTTTTTTATGTTCTTCACACAAAACCTATACATTGCCTATTATACTTGTTCCTCAACTTGAGACGGGACTATGTCTGGATAAACCCATTGTAAATTGAAAATACTGTAAGTTGAAGATACATTTTCACAGCCCCTGTACATTTTTGACTTATGATATTTTCAACTTATGATGGGTTTATCCAGATGTAGTCCTATCATAAGTCAAGGGGTGTGCTGAAGGTGTATCACCTTGTCAAGCCAAACGATTGTAAATCAAGCCATGTAAGTCAGAGACTGCCTGTCTTTTATTTTATCATTTTCCCCAATATAATAGGTGTCGTAGGTTGGATTTCCTAGAAAACAGATTCTAAAATTTTTCTACAAGAGGTTTACTGGGAATAACACAAGTGAGGGGTTAGAGAAGCAGGACAAGGCAGGGGGAGAAATAAAACTGCAGCGCAATTTCAACAAGGGCTCTGTTGATCTTTATGAAAACTCAAGAGCTGGGAAGTTGCTTCAAAATCATCCTGCCTTGAATTAAAGGGGGTAGGACTTCACATGCTTGTAACACCCTGCAAGTTGCCCTAGGATGGGTGTGACCTTGGATGAGGAGGCTGTTTTCAGCTGAAGGCAACTCTTGGAGAAAGATTTAGCCATGAGCTGCGTGCTGCCAACAGGGCCGGCACTTGAGAAACGCATGCTGTTCTGAAGAGAGAAATTGAGTGGTGTGCCAGAGCCCTTTCTACAAGAGATCCACTTACTTTCTATAGTAATTAGTGGGAACACTTGTGCCACTCGGATCCACTTACTTTGTATAATAATTACTGGGAACAGCACCTCTAAGATTCTGGTTGGTTTCGTTTTCAGGAAAATTTACAAGAGGAAGGTTAGTGAAGTGAACTACATACAGTCCCAGCCAGTGCATCTAGTCTTGAGGCTGCAACTGACACTAAACATATCTCATTACAAGTCTGTATTTCTCTTACCCTACTTCTATTACTGACTGTTCAGATAGGGCTCACTGAGAAACAGACTGAGATGTGCATACAGGATGTTTACTGAAGCATGTGTGCTTTTGGGAACAACACATGTGAGGGGCAGGGAAGCAGAATTGGGCAGAGAGATGAGTTGAATTGAAATACAGTTGCAACAGACCTCATCCAATTCTGTGAGAACTTCAGAGCTGCAACAGCTTTTCAGATTGACCCTACCATGGCACAAGGTAGTGGGACTATATACTCTTGCACTGGATCAGTCATTAGACACAGGCTGTTCTAATATAAGGATAGTGTGGCTCTCTTTAGTTAATGGCATTTCCTAGAGAGAGAAAGTAAGCTGAAATCTGTCGGTTGTCATACCATAGCAGCTGAGGGGGCATTTCAGTCCTGAAATGGAATCTGAGCAACACATCATGGTATCTATTACAATAGTTAAAAATGGCATCTCGGCCTAGCGCAGTGGCTCACGCCTGTAATCCCAGCACTTTGGGGGACGAAGCGGGTGGATCATGAGGTCGAGATATCGAGACCATCCTGGCCCACATGGTGAAACCCCATCTCTACTAAAAATACAAAAATCGGCTGGTGTGGTGGCGTGTGCCTGTAGTCCCAGCTACTCGGGGGGCTGAGGCAGGAGAATCGTTTGAACCTGGGAAGCAGAGGTTGCAGTGAGCTGAGATCATGCCATTACACTCCAGCCTGGCAACAGAGCGAACTCTGTCTCAAAAAAAAAAAAAAAGCATCTCATTATTATTGCGTATTGTTTGATATGTCATTGAACCACATGACTTCTTTTTGAATTGCCAGAATATTTCTTTCATTTTTCTGTGTTAATAATGTTATGTATGTTGAAGATATTTGCTCTGTTTTTCAATTGTCATTCTTTCTTTTATTTTTTAATTTATATGGGTACCTAGTAGGTGCATATATTTATGGGGTACATGAAATACTTTGATGCGGGCATGCAGTGTGTAACAGTTACATCATGGTCGTTGGGTATCTTCGTTTTGTTGATCCATCCGTGTTTATATTTTGCATGGTATATTTCCTTCCCTTTTGCATTTCTTTCTACCATTTGAGCTTTAAGAATTCTTTATCCTGATTATAAATAAATACAGATTATTTTATTTAGCAATTTGATAGTTTTACTTTACTATATTTAAATATTTTCTACTATTTGAAATTTATTTTAGTTCATGGTATAAGGCAAGAACATAAATTATGTGTATGTATATGTTTTCTGGATAGTTCAACGATTATCTCAGCACCATTCTTGAATGATCAGTCTCATCTTCAGTGATTTTATGCTTCCAGTATAATATATTCAGTTCTTTATATGCCAGGTTTTGTCTATGCAATAGTCTATTTATCATTAACCTTTTTATACATATGTCAAAAACACATTGCCTGAATTATTGTAGTTTTATAGTATTGCTTACTATCCAGTTGAACTAAGCCACAGTGTGATCAGCTTGTAGATACAGGAGTAGATTATTATTATCTTAGATGCCTAAATTTTTATGCCTTTTTCGCTTATGTGGAAACATCCATTTTTCTTCACTTCTGACCATCTGTTCTATGCATTTTGCCTTTTAACATATGTTTAAATGATGTTTGAAAGTGTCATATTCTTGTCTTCTTTCTTCTCCTCACCACCATTTTCCTTCGCAGATTGGCAACTTTTTAAAACAATCATTGAGCTGCATGTTTCTTTTCAAATTCCTTATCTCTTCTATCCCAGGCCTGAGCACATGGTACAATATAAATAAATATTTTTGAATGTTGAATGAATAAGATTATAATTTCATTTCTGTGTTATCTCTTTGGTTCTTGATTTCTCTACATTAAAAGTCCTATCTAGAATACATCACAAAGTGGTAGGAAAGTATGAAAAAAATTACATTGAAATACACTGAAATAGCATATGGATATGTACTTTTCATTCTTTTTTTCTAAAGAGAGATCATTCATGAGACTTTCAATATTTAGGGCTAGATTGACTTTCAGGGACATTATAGAGCCTAACTTTGAAGAGCTCAAAATATGGTTGAAAATTTTGGAGCTCGCAGTGAAAAATCTAGATAGTCACTGCTTTTGTTAATTAGCTTTTTATTCTTTCCACACAGGTACTAAGTGAGGAACCAGCTATATAATTTATAGGGACAAGTACAAAAATGAAAAGGTTGGGTTCCTTGTTCAAAATTTATTAAGAATTTCAAGATGGTGATAGCAAAGCATTTAACCAAATGTGAGACCTTTTGCAACTGCATAGTTTGAGCACCCACAAAGCTGGCCCGTGACTAAATACAAACCATATACACTATGCTGGGTATTAGTGCTGCAGTGGGGAGGAAACAAATATGGTTACTTCCCTTGAGCAACTCACAGATTCAATGTAGACAAACGCAGAAGAGTGACAATTTATTTCCTCAATAGTTCCTTACTATCTTCACTAATTCAAAATTGGTTTTAGAAATTTCACTACTTTGTACTTATTCCCAATCCCCAACATAGTTTTTCAACTGCCATGTCCTTGGATAATCACTTAGCAGAATTTATTAAATGACAACTGTTTGCAGGAAACTATAAACTAGGTGAAAATAAAATTAGAAACTTATTTTTATTATTAATAATATTTCTAATAAAGCAGTATAAAAGCCCTTTGGGAAGGGTATTTTCATATCTGTAGTGGGCATATATGTGCTACAATGTGTAGCAGCAGCTGGAAATTTTTTCTGTCATTACTGAGTTTTGAAAGGATATTTTTCTCAAAATGTGAGAAGCCCTGCCACTAAGGAAGAAATGCATCTTATTAGAATGAGAATGTTGTAGATAATGATTATATGGTTTGTCCTGAGATTTAGATTACTGTATATGTGATGGTTCTCTTTTGGGGAGGGAGATAATGTCAAAATATGTTAGCCAAAGACCTTCAGAAGTAGGTAGGAAATAGGCAGAAATGTATTCCCGTTAGCAATTGATTCCTCAGCATGCTAGTTAAGCCCAAACAAGCACAGGATTTTTTGACATCTGTTTTATTTTGGTTCTTGCCTCTTCCAGCATTCAAGCTGTCAGCTCTTGCTCTGTTAACAATGGGGGCCATGAGCTGAAGTATATTCAGATCACTGATGAACACTACAGGCACTGGTGCCTTCCACACCACCAGCTGACATGAGATGGCAAACACTGTGAAAGGAAGGCACAGTAAGCTCATATTACCTGCTGCAAAGGAACAACATGTTGAGAGCAATAAAACTTTTGCCAACAACATGTACCATTTTGTAAGATTGTGGGTTTGAAAGAATATTTTTCCCCTGCAATCTACTTCATGGATTGCTTTTGATTAACAGCTGTTTCCTTTTATCTCTGAATCCATTGGTGGCTCTAAGTTCGCATTCATTCTCTTTGGAGGGAGGGCACCCGACTATAGCAATATGATTCATGGTGGTGAGCTATGGCAGAATTCAAGAATTTAAAGTGATGTTAAGTATCTCATTGAGTTTATAAAAATCCCAAACAAAGATTTCTGGAAAATGCATAAATGCACAAACTAAGCAGGATGGGTGAGGGCTTTTATTCTCCACTATCAAAATGATTCTTCAGCATCAATATGTATTTTGATACTGAAGACTCATTAGAAACACTGTATATATTCATGGTAGTGTTTTGGATTAAAAATATGCCTTCTCTCTTTTATTTTTATTTAACTAATTAAAATTATCTGAAAAGACTTGGAAGGCTAAGTTCATATCCCCAGTAGAGGTGGCAAGGTGGGGCAGCTTTAGACCTCCTCCCATAACCGTCTGCTCCCCAGTGGCACCCACCAAATGATAAGTACATTCATTAGCACAAAAAGTACATTTTTATCAGTCCTAAGTAAAATGAAAATAAAATAGTTTTTTAAAATGTTGACATCTTTATTAATCTGTAACATACATTTGAAATATAAACTGTGCTTGCTAGAAAAATGCATCTTCAAGACTACTCCTTTCTGAACAGATTTTTTTTTAAAGATCCTTCTGTATAGAATTTCTGGGACTACTGCTGCTCATTCTCCAGATGTTTACAACTTTCTGTCTCAAATTACATCTTTTGGACTTTTTTTTTCCAAACTCCCCAACATTTTCTTCTCTTTTATTCTCCCAATCAGTGTATCTCCACCCTGGCAACATAGCTCTCCTTTACAAATCCCCATTGGGACTGTAGTTCTGTATCACTGCTCCCCCTTTTAATGCCTTCTTACTATCAAATATATGGTCTACATACCCTAGGGTTTCCTAAATTAGGCATCATTCTTATGCCACTTGTAGTTATACAAAAGAAGGACAGTTTTAATGAAGCCGTGTTTCATTCCACCAGGATTGTAAAAGTATCTTCTTATTCTCAGACCCACCCAAAGATACCTGTTTATTGTTCTTATTTACCTTTTGTTTTTTATACATGAGATTGAAATTTGTTTATGTATTTCTTGCCCATATGAACTCTTTTTGTATTTTATTGCCCCTTTATATCATTTTGCCATTTTTTATGGACATGTGCTTTTTGTTAATATACAGAAGCTTGTTATGTATTCTAAATATTAATGAACTCCTTAAATGTTAATATATTCAAATATTTTCCCCAATTTAACATTTGATTTCTTTACATAGGTGATGGAAATTTTTCTAGCCATTCTAAAGTTTTTTTGTGTGTGTAATGCCTTTTCCTTCACATTTTTCTCCAAATAGAATTTTTATAAAATATTTCATATTCACCAAAATATGAATCTTAAAATTAATTAAAATGCAGAAAGCTTTAACAATAAATTTAAAATATTTAAAACTTATTTGTAAAGATGAAATTATAAAGTTTTCTTTCAATGTTTTAAGTATATACAGTGTTCTATTGTATAGCTTGTCATCATTTATTTGACCAATATCAGTTAATGAAAACTTAAATCAATGTCCTAGTACATATTCCTCTAACAATGGTCAGATTTTTTTCTTAGAATAAATTTCTAAATGTGGAATTATTGAGTAGGAATCATGTAATTTCTCAGGCTTCTGAAATTATTTACTAGTCTTTCCTCAAGGAAGGATGACCCATTACATGACAATCATGTAAGAGGGCTAGTTTTTTCATATCTCCCAGCACAGAGGACTTTCATTGTTATTTATCTTTGCATATGGATAGACAGAAATCATTTTTAAAAATTATAATTTATAAATGCAAAAGTATGATGGGGAGGGTAGAAATACCCAAGTTTAGGAAGCCTTGGAATTCAGTTTGAGTGGACTGGATGTGAAAGAAAAAAAATGTTAGAGAAGCTTATCTCTGTTGTCAGGTTTGAAATGATACAGTGAAGTGTGCGTTTTAGGAAAATTAATGTGCTTGATGAAAATTAATGTGCTGTTGCAATGTTTCAGTTATGATTAAATAAGTTTTAGCAAAGATGTAACAGGAAGAGTTATAACTAAGTTTAGGAAGAAACTAGAAGATGTAGTGCGAGATTAAAAGTAAAGACAAGAGATTTTAAGGGTTTCCCATTTGGGAGTGAGGAATGACAAAAATATCATTGTGATGACTAGGAATTTGATAAAGAGAAGGTTATTGGACTGATTAGTTAAGATGATAGTGGTGAGGGAAGTGAAGGTAGGAGCCAAGCGGAGGGCCCATTACAAGTTAAATAATGGACAGGCATACAAGGCTCAAGAATATTTTCTTGTTGTTCCCAAGAAATCATCAAGAAATATCAGGCTTCCACTTCTGGCATTAGAAAAACCAAGGTATAAGATTAATGAGCTGAATATTGAAAGAATTAGAATGTAAGATCATGGTAATTGGTTGAGACTTGGAGAGTAGAAAGGAGAATAGCTGGACAATCTTTGTTGAGAGACCCAGAATCATAGAGTTTTAAAAATTGTCTAGTTCAGTTGTTATCAAATTAAGTGTTCTTAGGAAGTTAATTGGATTTAACAGACCAAAGAGGTTAAAGAAGGTACATCAGGGAAGACACTCTGTGTATATGTGTGTGTGGGTGTTCCTGTGTGTGTGTGTGCATGTGTATGTGTGCGCACACATGCCCATGCACACACGTCTGGGGAGGGGAGGATATAGATGTTTTCTTAGTCACTTCAGGCTGCTATAACAATATACTATGGAATGAGTAGTTTAAACAACATACATTTATTTCTTACAGTTCTGGAGGCTACATAGTTAAGGTTAAGTTGTTGGCAGATAGGGTTCCT
This sequence comes from Macaca nemestrina, assembly GCF_043159975.1. Lineage (NCBI taxonomy): Eukaryota > Metazoa > Chordata > Mammalia > Primates > Cercopithecidae > Macaca > Macaca nemestrina. The sequence continues at coordinate 81,376,140 of NC_092126.1, forward strand.
GGTAAGAAGACTTTTCTTACCTTGCAGACAGCCACCTTCTCCCTGCGTCCTCACATGGTGGAAGGAGAGAGTGCTGTGGTTTCTTCTTCTTCTTCTAACGACACTAATCTTATCATGGTGGCCCAACCTCATGATCTTGAGAGGTGAAGCCAGTTGGACTTCCTGGGTTGAATGGGAACTTGGAGAACTTTTCTGTCTTACAAGAGGATTGTAAAATGCACCAATAAGCGCTCCGTAAAAACGCAGCAATCAGCACTCTGTAGCTAGCAAGACGATTGTAAAACGCACCAATCAGCACTCTGTAAAATGCACCAATAAGCCCTCTGTAAAATGCAACAATTAGCAGGATTCTAAAAGTAGCCAATTGCAGGAAGGATTGAAAAAACAGCACTCTGATAGGACAAAAACAGAACATGGGAGGGTACAAATAAGGGAATAAAAGCTGGCCACCCCAGCCAGCAGCGGCAACCCACTCGTGTCCCCTTCCACACTGTGGAAGCTTTGTTCTTTCACTCTTCACAATAAACCTTGCTACCACTCACTCTTTGGGTCTGTGCCATCTTGAAGAGCTGTCGTACTCACCACAAAGGTCCGCGGCTTCATTCTTGAAGTCAGTGAGACCAGGAACCCACTGGCAGGAACCAACTCCGGACACAATCTCATCTAAACCTTATTACCTCCCCAAGGCCCCACTTTCAAATACCATCACATTAAGGATTAGAGTTTCAACCTGTGAATTTTCAGTGGACATTCAGTTCATAACTGAAGTGATCCTAGATCTGTAGCAATTTAGCTTAGAGATTCTCCCAGAATTGTGTCCCTCTACCTTCCACCATGGGAATGGACCTATCCAGACCTTGAAATGACCTCTAAAACAATTAAAGGTAACCCCAAGGAAGCATCGACAATTAATAAATTTATTCAGGACTTTACATATTTAACTCAAGGTAAAGGCACTGTATTTTCAAATCATTAAGAACAATCATTCTCTACTTCAATGGCAGTGGTCTTAAAGTTGAAATTGTACCTTTTGTATTTTCAGTGGAAATGGATTTTTTTTGGTCTTAATGTCATCAACCTCAAATTCCATTGCTTTATATTGAATACACTGAATTCCCCTCTACACCTCTCCTTTTCCAGGGGTCTTTTTGGTGTCATTAGCATCTCTTGCCTTGTAAACTATTGACATACTGATAGCAGCAACTTCTGCTGAGGTCCTTTTAACTTTGGCATTGATCAATTTATTTTATTTTCATGACTTTAGACTTTGTTATAAAAGTAAGAGGTATTCACCGAAGGAAATTTGAGATAAATTAGTTAATAAAATAACACAAATGAAAAATAATAAAACCACCCGTAATCTCATCACACAGAAGTAATAATTAACATATTGGTGTATATTTTTTCAAGTATTTTATTTGTATAAACTTTTATGAAATAGGATTATACTATATCTTCTGTTTTACAACTTGATTTATTAAAATATTTTTAAAACATTATGTGATGTTATATAATTTTCTATTATAATTTTCTATTGTATGATGCTAAATGATGGCATTAAAATATTAGCTTAAATTTATTTAGAAATTTTTGTGCTAGTCACCACTGAAATTACATACATATGCATTGTCTCACTGAAATTTCACAGCGACCATAGGAGATTGATACTGTTACTGTACTGTTTTATAAAAAGGGAAATGGAACACAGTACAGGTTTGACAATTGGCTCTGAGTTTCATACTGTGGAAGTTACAGACCAGGATTTGAAGCCAGGGACTTTAACTCTAGAACCCAAGATTTTTCAAGCTGACTGTATAAATAGATAGCATGCCACTGTTTTCACAATTGCACCATAACAATTTTCTAATGTTGGGTACTTAAAATTTATACCTTTTATTGTTTTAAAGAAACTTACAGTGAAAATTCTTCCAGTGAAATGTTTGGTTCCATTTACACTATTTTCCTAATGACAAATGCCAGTGATTAAAATTGTACGGTCCAACAGTTATTTGCACAATTTATGGCATCAATTTTTTATGCAAAAATCTAAAAGCAGCCAAGTCAAACCAGCATAGAGTAGAAACTGGAAGTAATGTAATACTAAATTCAAATTCTTTAATGATTTCCAGCGGATCTCAGCACCATTGTGTATCTTGTGGGAAATAAGCCTAATAATCCTTTTTTAACCTTAGAGTTATGAAATATTTTGAAAGTCTAAGACGTCTAAAGACGATTCTTATGAACTTAGATTTGACAAAATCTTTAAGAAGTAACTTTTAGAAAGTGTTTTAAGGTAAAACCTGCTACCTAGAAAACTGCTTTGAATATATATAATGCACTCTCAATAGAGGTTTGATGACCCATTAATCCAGATCTGGAAAGAATCCTGTGTTTTCTATTTTTGTGATATTTCACCTAAGGAAATGTTCACCTGAATCCTTTGATAATTACAGAAATTATCTGGAAGCTGAATACATGACATATTGGAGAATTAAGGTCAAATGGTCTTTGGTGACCTATTGTACCTTTTGCAAATACATCAACCATTTGTATCTACCATTGCCCTAATAGAATTTCCTGGCATGCATGTTTTCAATATTAGTATGTTTGCAAACACTTTAATACATGGAAATTATTGATGGCAGATACAAGGCTACAAAAACACATTGAAAACAATTTGGCCTTTTTACACTTTAACATTTTCGAAGCCAAAAATTAAAAATCTGACATCTATATATGAACCTGAAAATGTGACTTTTCTAGAAAAGTCTAGTTCCTAAGTTGCAAACCAGTACTCCACCATTCCTCCTGCACTGTTGAAAGAAAAACTCTTGTAAAATAATATCCACATTTAGGAACACTAAACAATAAAGACTTATATCCATTGTTTTTCTCATTTTTGAAATAAACTAATGTTATCAAATTCTCTCCAGATTATTTGTGTTCCAAAACCACCACCCACTATGCCACCTCCTTAAAAACATTCTGCACAATGCTGGAAATGTGTTTTCCCCAGCCAGCACTCCAACTGGGTACTTAGGGTTGGGGCTGCATACATAGTCAGTTTCAAATAACTGACCCCCTATTGTCCCTGCTACTATTGTTCTCAACCTCCTTTCTTCCTGTATGAATGCTCCATAATTGTGGGTTGGGTACAAAATTCTAAAACCTGTATTTTTCTTGTTGGTAAAATAGGATTATTAAAAAACAAAAAAGGTCTTATGGACATAGTGGTATGAAGGACTGTGGAATTGGAGAGATCTGGCTGGAATCCCAGCTCCCCCACTCACTGTCATGTTAAGCAGCTATTTCAACTCATTGATCCTGCCTGCCTGCCTGCCTGCCTGCCTGCCTTCCTTCCTTCCTTCCTTCCTTCCTTCCTTCCTTCCTTCCTTCCTTCCTTCCTTCCTTCCTTCCTTTCTCTCTTTTTGTATTATACTTTAAGTTCTAGGGTACATGTCCACAATGTGCAGGTTTGTTACATATGTATACATGTGCCATGTTGGTGTGCAGCACCCATTAACTCGTCATTACATTAGGTATATCGCCTAACGCTATCCTTCCCCCTCCCCCGACCCGACGACAGGCCCCGGTGTGTGATGTTCCCCACCCTGTGTGGAAGTGTTCTCATTGTTCAATTCCCACCTATGAATGAGAACATGCAGTGTTTGGCTTTCTGTTCTTGCGATAGTTTGCTATCATCAATCATGGTTTCCAGCTTCCTCCATGTCCCTACAAAGGACATGAACTCACCCTTTTTTATGCCTGCATAGTATTCCATGGTGTCTATGTGCCACATTTTCGTAATCCAGTTTATCATTGATGGACACTTGGGTTGATTCCAAGTCTTTGCTATTGTGAATAGTGCCACAATAAACATACGTGCGCATGTCTCTTTATAGTAGCATGATTTATAATCATTTGGGAAGTCACATAAATGGGACGGCTGGGTCAAATGGTATTTCTAATTCTAGATCCTTGAGGAATCGCCACATTGTCTTCCACAATGGTTGAACTTGTTTACAGTCCCACCAACAGTGTAAAAGCATTCCTATGTCTCTACATCTTCTCCAGTACCTGTTGTTTCCTGACTTTTTAATGATCGCCATTTTAACTGGTGTGAGATGGTATCTCATTGTGGTTATGATTTGCATTTCTCTGATGGCCAGTGATGATGAGCATTTTTTCGTGTGTCTGTTGGTTGTATAAATACCTTCTTTTGAGAAGTGTCTGTTCATATCCTTTGCCCACTTTTTGATGGGGTTGTTTGATTTTTTAATTTGTTTAAATTTGTTTAAGTTCTTTGTAGATTCTGGATATTAGCCCTTTGTCAGATGGATAGATTGTAAAAATTTTCTCCCATTCTGTAGGTTACCTGTTCACTCTGATGGTAGTTTCTTTTGCTGTGCAGAAGCTCTTTAGTTTAATTAGATCCCATTTGTCAATTTTGGCTTCTGTTGCTATTGCTTTTGGTGTTTTAGTCATGAAGTCCTTGCCCATGCCTATGGCCTGAATGGTATTGCCTAGGTTTTTTTCTAGGGTTTTTGTGGTTTTAGGTCTAACATTTAAGTCTTTAATCCATCTTGAATTAATTTTTGTATAAGGTGTAAGGAAGGGATCCAGTTTCAGCTTTCTACATATGGCTAGCCAGTTTTCCCAGCACCATTTATTAAATAGGGAATCCTTTCCCCATTTCTTGTTTTTGTCAGGTTTGTCAAAAATCAGATGTTTGTAGATGTGCGGTATTTTTCTGAGGACTCTGTTCTGTTCCATTGGTCTGTATGTCTGTTTTGGTACCAGTACCATGCTGTTTTGGTTACTGTAGCCTTGTAGTATAGTTTGAAGTCAGGTAGCCTGATGCCTCCAGCTTTGTTCTTTTGGCTTAGGATTGTCTTGGCAATGGGGGCTCTTTTTTGGTTCCATATGAACTTTAAAGTAGTTTTTTCCAAATCTGTGAAGAAAGTTATTGGTAGCTTGATGGTAATGGCATTGAATATATAAATTACCTTGGGCAGTATGACCATTTTCATGATATTGATTCTTCCTATCCATGAGCATGGAATGTTCTTCCATTTGTTTGTGTCCTCTTTTATTTCATTGAGCATTTATATCCTTGAAGAGGTCGTTCACATCCCTTGTAAGTTGAATTTCTAGGTATTTTATTCTCTTTGAAGCAATTGTGAATGGGAGTTCACTCATAATTTGACTCTCTGTTAGTCTGTTATTGGTGTATAGGAATGCTTGTGATTTGTGCACATTGATTTTGTATCCTGAGACTTTGCTGAGGTTGCTTACAGCTTAAGCAGATTTGGGGCTGAGATGATGGGGTTTTCTAAATATACAATCATGTCATCTGCAAACAGGGACAATTTGACTTCCTCTTTTCCTAATTGAATACCCTTTATTTCTTTCTCCTGCCTGATTGCCCTGGCCAGAACTTCCAACACTATGTTGAATAGGAGTGGTGAGAGAGGGCATCCCTGTCTTGTGCCAGTTTTCAAAGGGAAAGCTTCCAGTTTTTGCCCATTCAGTATGATATTGGCTGTGGGTTTGTCATAAATAGCTCATTATTTTGAGATACGTCCCACCAATACCTAGTTTATTGAGAGTTTTTAGCATGAAGGGCTGTTGAATTGTGTTGAAGTCCTTTTCTGCATCTATTGAGATAATCGTGTGATTTTTGGTTTTGGTTCTGTTTATATGATGGATTATGTTTATTGATTTGCATATGTTGAACCAGCCTTGCATCCCAAGGATGAAGTCAACTTGATCATAGTGGATAAACTTTTTGATGTGCTGCTGGATTCGGTTTGCTAGTATTTTATTGAAGATTTTTGCATCGATGTTTATCAGAGATATTGGTCTAAAATTCTCTTTTTTTGTTGTGTCTCTGCTAGGCTTTGGTATCAGGATGATACTGGCCTCATGAAATGAGTTAGGGAGGATTCCCTCTTTTTCTATTGATGGGAATAGTTTCAGAAGGAATGGTACAAGCTTCTCTTTGTGCCTCTGGTAGAATTCAACTGTGAATCCGTCTGGTCCTGGACTTTTTTTGGTTGGTAGGCAATTAATTATTGCCTCAATTTATTGGTTTATTCAGGGATACAACTTCTTCCTGGTTTAGTCTTGGAAGGGTGTATGTGTCCAGGAATTTATCCATTTCTTCTAGATTTTCTAGTTTATTTGCATAGAGATGTTTATAGTATTCTCTGATAGTAGTTTGTATTTCCATAGGATTGGTGGTGATATCCCCTTTATCATTTTTTATTGTGTCTCTTTCATTCTTCTCTCTTTTCTTCTTTATTAGTCTTGCAAGCAGTCCATCAATTTTGTTGATCTTTTCAAAAAACCAACTCCTGGATTCATTGATTTTTTGAAAGGTTTTTTGTGTCTCTATCTCCTTCAGTTTTGCTCTGATCTTAGTTATTTCTTGCCTTCTGCTAGCTTTTGAATGTGTTTTCTCTTGCTTCTCTAGTTCTTTTCATTGTGATGTTAGGGTGTCAATTTTTTATCTTTCCTGCATTCTCTTGTGGACTTTTAGTGCTATAAATTTCCCTCTACACACTGCTTCAAATGTGTCTCAGAGATTCTAGTATGTTGTGTCTTTGTTCTCGTTGGTTTCAAAGAACATCTTTGTTTCTGCCTTCATTTTGTTCTGTACCCAGTAGTCATTCAGGAACAGGTTGTTCACTTTCCATGTAGTTGAGCGGTTTTCAGTGAGTTTCATAATCCTGACTTCTAGTTTGATTGCACTGTGTTCTGAGAGACAGTTTGCTATAATTTCTATTCTTTTACATTTGCTGAGGACTGCTTTACTTCCAACTATGTGGTCAATTTTGGAATAAGTGCAATGTGGTGCTGAGAAGAATGTATACTCTGTTGATTTTGGGTGGAGAGTTCTGTCTGCTTGGTGCAGAGCTGAGTTCAATTCCTGGATATCCTTGTTAACGTTCTGTCTCATTGATCTGTCCAATGTTGACAGTGGGGTGTTAAAGTCTCCCATTATTATTCTGTGGGAGTCTAAGTCTCTTTGTAGGTCTGTAAGGGCTTGCTTTATGAATCTGGGGGCTCCTGTATTGGGTGCATATATATTTGTGACAGTTAGCTATTCTTGTTGAATTGATCCCTTTACCATTATGTAATGGCCTTATTTGTCTCTTCTGATATTTGTTGGTTTAAAGTCTGTTTTATCAGAGCCTAAGATTTCAACCCCTGCTTTTTTGTGTATTTTCCATTTGTTTGGTAGATCTTTCTCCATCCCTTTATTTTGAGCCTATGTGTGTCTCTGCACATGAGATGGGTCTCCTGAATACAGCACACTGATGGGTCTTGACTCATTATCCAATTTGCCAGTCTGTGTCTCTTAATTGGAGCATTTAAGCCCATTTACATTTAAGGTTAATATTGTTTTGTGTGAATTTGATCCTGTCATTATGATGTTAGCTTTTTGTTTTGCTTGTTAGTTGATGCAGTTTCTTCTTAGCATCGATGGTCTTTACAATTTGGCATGTTTTTGCAGTGGCTGGTACCAGTTGTTCCTTTCCATGTTTAGTGCTTCCTTCAGGAGCTCTTGTAAGGCAGGCCTCGTGGTGACAAAATCTTTCAGCATTTGTTTGTCTGTAAAGGATTTTATTTCTCCTTCACTTGTGAAGCTTAGTTTGGCTGGAAATGAAATTCTGGGTTGAAAATTCTTTTCTTTAAGAATGTTGAATATTGGCCCCCACTCTCTTCTGGCTTGGAGAGTTTCTGCCGAGATATCCATTGTTACTCTGATGGGCTTCCCTTTGTGGATAACCCTACCTTTCTCTCTGGCTGCTCTTAACATTTTTTCCTTCATTTCAACTTTGGTGAATCTTACAATTATGTGTCTTGGAGTTGCCCTTCTCGAGGAGTATCTTTGTGGCATTCTCTGTGTTTCCTGAATTTGAATGTTGGCCTGCCTTGCTAGGTTGGGGAAGTCCTCCTGGATAATATCATGAAGAGTGATTTCCAACTTGGTTCCCTTCTCCCCATCACTTTCAGGTACACCAATCAGATGTAGATTTGGTCTTTTCACATAGTCCCATATTTCTTAGAGGCTTTGTTAATTTCTTTTTACTCTTTTTTCTCTAAACTTCTTCTTCTTGCTTCATTTCACTCATTTGATCTTCAATCACTGATACCATTTCTTTCACTTGATCAAATCAGCTATTGAAGCTTGTGCTTGCGTCATGTAGTTCTCGTGCCATGGTTTTCTTCTCCATCAGGTCATTTAAGGTCTTCTCTACGCTGTTTATTCTAGTTAACCATTCATCTAATCTTTTTTCAAGGTTTTTAGCTTCTTTGCGATGGGTTTGAACATCCTCCTTTAGCTTGGAGAACTTTGTTTTTACCGATCGTCTGAAACCTTCTCTCAACTCGTCAAAGTCATTCTCCATCCAGCTTTGTTCCATTGCTGGTGAGGAACTGCGATCCTTTGGAGGACAAGAGGTGCTCTGATTTTCAGAATTTTCAGCTTTTCTGCTCTGGATTTTCCCCATCTTTGTGGTTTTATCTACCTTTGGTCTTTGATGATGGTGATGTACAGATGGGGTTTTGGTGTGGACATCCTTTCTGTTTGTTAATTTTCCTTCTAACAGTCAGGACCCTTAGCTGCAGGTCTGTTGGAGTTTGCTGGAAGTCCACTCCAGACCCTGTTTGCCTAGGTATAACCAGCGGAGGCTGCAGAACAGCAAATATTGCAGAACAGCAAATGTTGCTGCCTTATCCTTCCTCTAGAAGCTTCGTCTCAGAGGGGCACCCAGCTGTATGAGGTGTCAGTTGGTCCCAGTTGTCTCCCAGTTAGGCTATTTGGGAGTCAGGGACCCACTTGAGGAGGCAATCTATCTGTTCTCAGATCTCAAACTCCGTGCTGGGAGAACCAGTACTCTCTTCAAAACTGTCAGACAGGGATGTTTAAGGCTGCAGAAGTTTCTGCTGCCTTTGGTTCAGCTATGCCCAGCCCCCAAAGGTGGAGTCTACAGAGGCTGGAACGCCTACTTGAGCTGTGGTGGGCTTTACTCAGTTCAAGCTTCCTGGTCACTTTGTTTACCAACTCAAGTCTCAGCAATGGTGGGCGCTCCTCCCCTAGCCTTGCTGCCACCTTGCAGTTTGATCTCAGATTGCTGTGCTAGCAGTGAGTGAGGCTCCATGGGTGTGGGACTCTCCGAGCTAGGCACGGGATATAATCTCCTTGTGTTTCATTTGCTAAGACCATTGGAAAAGCACAGTATTAGGGTGGGAGTGTCCTGATTTTCCAGGTACCATCTGTCATGGCTTCCCTTTGCTAAGAAAGGGAATTCCCCAACCCCTTGCACTTGCCAGGTGAGACGATGCCCCACTCTGTTCCATGGGCTGCACCCACTGTCTGACAAGCCCCAGTGAGATGAATCCGGTACCTCAGTTGGAAATGCAGAAATCACTCACCTTCTGCATTGCTCATGCTGGGAGTGGTAGACTGGAGTTGATCCTATTCGGCTATCTTGGAACCTCAGCCTCCTTTTTTTCTTTATCTGTGATTTGGAGATAATCATGATACATATATCATAAGGCTGTGAATGAACCTTGAATAAGACAATGCATGTAAAGAGCTTAATAAGTTGCTTGACTCATGATAAATTGCTTGAAACCTAAAGCACAGAGTAGTATATTTTTGCTATAGTGTTACCAAGATGTTTCTTGGCAAAGTCAAGGTTGGAATCCAAACATATCCATAACACCAAATCTGATGTTCAAAATTCATATCCTCTATCCAGTACAACCTTCTCAGGATCTCCTTGCTGGCTCTCAATGCTTGCTTACTGAGTTTTAGGAATCAAATTCTGTACAACCAAAAACATTGACTATAGTGTCATTTCTCCTATCTCCCAGGAGCAAAGCTTCATTTCCCCTTTAACATTTGGGTCCTTTTTAGTCATCACTGCCATCCCAATTTAATTCTGTCTTCTTATCACTTATCTTCTGAAGCTCTTATCAGTTAGGTACACTACCCTTTATAATCTGTCTTTTAACCATCCTATCTTTACAGGTATCATGAGAGAGCCCAGGACCCTCCTCCACTATAGTGTAGGAGTTAAAAAAAAAAGGCTCTGAAGCCAGACTTCTTAAGTCTGAAGTTCTCTATTTCCACAAATCCCAGTTTTTAGCTTGGGGACCTTGAATACATTTTCTGCTTTCAGTTTCTTATCTGTGAAATGGAGATTAAAATTATACTTACCTAACTGAGTTGTTGATAAGATTAAATGAATGAATGCATGTTAAGTACTTGCAAATAGCACCTGAAACCTATGAAGCGTATTATAAACCTATAAATATTATCTGTTGTTATTATTTGTTAAAGAATTCCAAACATAGCTCAGTTATCATGTCCAAATTCATCCTTTTGTTCCCTGCTACCATCCAATAAAAGGATCTTACCTAAATGATGTATTGAATAAAATGTGAAAAGCCTGAAACTATACCTGGCACAGGGAAGCACTCATAAACTCCTAGCCCTTTTTGTTGATTCTCAGTCCCTCAGCACTTGACCTAATTTGCCCTAGACTTTCTTCCTGAAAGTCCCTTTCTTCAGATTTTGAGACCCTATTCATTCCTAGTTTTGGTTATTTTTCTAATTCTTAATCTTCTTCTATATCTCTTCCTATGTGAATACACTTGTTCACCTTTCCACATCATGTAAACTTTTTGAGGGCAGTAGGAATATCTTATTTACTTTTTTCTCCTAGTATCTTGTACATAGTAGGAATCTAGGAAATCTTTTCTGACTTTAGTATTTTTTAATTTTTTTAACTCTTTTATAAATTAATTTTTTATTTTATTTTAAGCTCTGAGATACATGTGCTGAACGTGCAGATTCGTTACGTAGGTATTCATGTGCCGTGGTGGTTTGCTGCACCTATTAACCCTTCATCTAGGTTTTAAGCCCCACATGCATTAGGTGTTTGTCCTAATGCTCTCTCTCTCCTTTCCCCCCACCCCAGACAGGCCCCGTGTGTGATGTTCCCCTCCCTGTGTCCATGTGTTCTCATTTTTCAGTTCCCACTTATGAGTTAGAACATGCAGTGTTTGTTTATCTGTTCCTGTGTTAGTTTTCTGAGGATGATGGTTTCCAGCTTCATCAATGCCCCTGCAAAGGACATAAACTCATTCTTTTTTATAAGAATTTGGTTTCTAAATTTCCTCAACTCCACTGAGGTTTTGCTGTACACAAACCTGAATTCACTTTAGATTTTCATGCCACTCATAGTTGTTTTATTTCAAATATCTCAAATTGTAAAATCTGTCTTTCTAATGCTAACTCATTATTTATCTATTTTAATTCCTCTCTATTTATTTACTATACTTACACGAATAATGTCTAACATTTATCAAGTGCCTAGAATATTCCAGATACTGTGTTTGTTGTTTTACCTGCATTATTTCACTCAATATTTACATAATCCTATGAAATATTGTTATTATGCTTATTTCACAGATAAAGGACTTAAGACCCTAGGAAGTCAAGTTATTGTCCCAAGATCTCAGAGCTACTGGCTCTGCCAGAATCAGGCTACGAATTCATGTCTCCTTGATCTTTTCTCTATGCCATTTTAAAAGTTTACCATATTAAAGGTAAACATGAATATTCTAGATGATAATTTTTTTTTTTTTTTTTTTTTTTGAGACAGAGTCTCGCTCTGTCGCCCAGGCTGGAGTGCAGTGGCGCAATCTCAGCTCACTGCAAGCTCCGCCTCCCAGGTTCATGCCATTCTCCTGCCTCAGCCTCCCAAGTAGCTGGTATTACAGGTGCCCACCACCACGCCCGGCTATATAAAATATATATATATATTTGTATTTTTAGTAGAGACAGGGCTTCACGTGTTAGCCAGGATGGTCTCGATCTCCTGACCTCGTGATCCGCCCACCTCGACCTCCAAAAGTGTTGGGATTACAGGCATAAGCCACCACGCCAAGCTTCTAGATGATAATTATTATAGCATTCTGAGGAATATAATTTTTTAGTAATATGTCTTAACTTTTCTTTGAAAGTCTAGTTTCTATCCATTGGTTCTCTAACTGCATTTATTAATACTTCTCAAAGCACATAGTCTCCTTGTACCTCAGAGAATGTGGCATTTGCCGACCAGATTTCTTGTCTGAGCTGGCTGCAATTGTGTTGGAAATTGGCTCTGCAACTGGGCTGGACTGCAGTTTAGGAAACATGATTGTAGATGGTGAACTGTCACTGCTGGAGTGTGAACCAGACATGAATGCTAAGCAATAGTGTCCACAATTTGCAACCCAGGAACTGCCAAATTGACAGCTAGACTAAACTGTAGCAGCACAGGAAAATGTGACTAGTTTCTCCAGTCAGTCAATACAAAGTCTTATATTGTACTATAATGAATAGAATCTTACTGTCCCATAAACTGAGATGCTGTCAATTATGAATCTCAGTTAGATTCTTAGCAAGTATTTCATGTCTGAACACCCGTGTAAGCCTCATAATGGCCCTAACTCTAGTTGGTTCGGATTAGCCTTTACAGTGAACATGCAGTTCATCAAGTTTACAGAAACTCCAACAGTAGCTGCACATCTCTCCATGAACTATATAGGTTTTTTTGCATTTTATCTAGGACTAGATGAAAGGGATCCATAAGGCTGTGCTAGAAATAAGTCTTGACTCTCTGAGGGACTTGAATAGATATAGAGTGTATATGAAATGAATAATATTAGTAATGAGCAAACCTTGAAAGGAAAATCTAAAGGTTTGAGGGGGGGTTCTGTTTCCTTTTAAGGAAGTTGTGCCAATTATTGTTTTATAATATTTTTGCTTTGAGGATTTCTTCACGCTTGGGATATTCATTTGTTATTTCACTAGACAGAACATCTGCTTACCTTCCTCACCGTTCTCTCACATATTTCTTTGTCATTCATTTCCTTTATGCAAGGGACTTCTGCAAGTTCCCATTATGTTCCAAGCACTGGGGCTGGAAATGAGGAGTTCTTTGATACAAAAAAAAAAAAAAAAAAAAAGGTCTCTGCCCTCAAGAAGCTCATAGTCTAGTGGGGGAGATAATTGCATAAAAAGAGAATATACCAACACAGTGGTAAAGATGTGCATATTATATTAAAGAAACCCCAGTGGGTAGTGTCTAAGCCACCTGAAAGGGGGTTCAGAAAAGACTTTTAAGAGAAAACACTTGAGTTGAACTTTAAGAGAAGGAGGAATCAGTCCAAAGAAGAAAAATGCCAATGTCTAGACATCCCCCAATATATAGGATTACTGCACAGATAAAGAGCCCATTATAATTCAAATATCAACAATTAAAGAAGTTACTGGGATTTTAGAGTAGATATTTTTATTTGCAATATATCCAACTATTTTTTCTTAGGACTAGAACATATTCTCTGGTAAAATGCCACTGTATCTTCAGATATGAAAATGTGCATTGTTTAGGTACATGAGGGCTTTGTTAAACATAGACACCTCAACTTTATGAGTAGAATCACTGGCTTTAGAGAATCTTTGAAGATCAAAAAGTGAGAATTGAGAGAGATGAAATCAAGAGACTCTGATCAGTGACACATCTTCGCAAATGCTCTGGGGCTTATGGAGGTATGCATGGAGGCTACCAGCATATGTTTTAAAGCAAGTGATTTGAAAAAGCATTACATGAGTGTGTTGGGAGGTAGTCATGCTGAGGTCAGAACTAGTCAGATCCTTTCCATGGCATCTGCAATCCTTTCATCTAACTTCCAAAAGAATGGTTGCTGGAAAACCTAAAGAAATGTTTAATTTTAATTTCTTTCTTTAAATTTAGAGATAAGGTCTCTCTCTGTGCCCCAGCCTGGAGTGCAGGGGGCAATCATCATTCACTGCAGCCTGGACCTCGTAGGCTCAAACAATTCTCCTGCCTCAGCCTGGAGTACCTGGACTACAAGTGCATGCCACCATGCCCAACTAGGTTTTTAAAAATTTTTAAAAATGGGGTCTCACTATGTTGCCCAAGCTAGTCTCACACTACTGGCCTCAACTGTTTCTCCTGCCTTGACCTCCCAAAGTGCTGGAATTACAGGCATGAGCCACTGTGCCCAGCGCTAAGGAAAAATGTAATACAGCATCTTTTAGGAAAAAACATTCTGGACTTAACCTTGAAATGTGTGCTACTGATTTTAATAAAATAACATTTAGCTGCCTCCAGTGTAAACCTTGCACAGATTCTAAAAGAGGTTTTTTTTTTGTTTGTTTGTTTGTTTTTTTTTGCAACTTCAGAATGTAAATTGGCGATGATAGTTTGCAAGGTAGGTACATGTTCTATAAATAACTCAGAAATATCTCTCTGGCTCTTCATGCAGTACAATCTTCGCAAAGTAAAAATATATGATGAAGACTAAGTGAAATAAATATAATCATAGCCAAGTTTCGATTTTAAAAAAAATTCAATGTTTTTATTAGACTCAAAGGTATTTACATCCCCTGCATGCCCCAAGCTTTATTAAGGTATCATTGATAAATTAAAATTGTGTATTTTTACAGTGTACAACGTGGTTTTGATACATGTATATTTTGTGAAATGATTAAATCAAGTTAATTAACATACCTATCACCTGAAATATTTATCATTTTTTGTGATGAGACCATTTATGATCTATTTACTTAGCAATTTTTAAAATTTACAATATATTATTATTGACTGTAGTCAACATAACTCTCCAGAAATTATTTATCCTTTCTAACAGAAATATCTCAACCAACATCTCATTTCTCCCTTACCTCCCTTCCCAGGCCCTGGAAACCACCATTCTCCTCTCTGCTTATACAAATTCAAATTTTTTAATTCCACATATAAATAAAATAATACAATATTTCTTTCTGAACCTAATGTTCGCTTAGTATAATGTCCCCCAAGTTCATCCGTGTTGCTGCACATGATGGGATTTTCTTCTTTTAAAAGACTGAACAGTATTCTATTGTGGGTGTGTTTTCTCCTTATTCATTTCTTTATGCATTCATCTGTCAATGGGCACTTACATTGAACATGGAAGTACAGTTATCTCTTTGACATACTGATTTAATTGCCCTTGAATATATACCCTGAAGTGTGAATAACGGATCATAAATAAATTCCATTTTTGAAAATAAATTACCCAGTTTCAGGTATTCTGTTATAAGCAAAGAAAATGAACTAAGACAGATATTAACCTTTTATCATAAGTATAATTTGCAAATATTTTCTTTCATTCCATAGATTGTCTTTTCATTCTGTTCATTGTTTGTTGTTGTTGTTGTTGTTGTTGTTGTTGTTGTTTCTGTGCAGGAGGTTTTTAGTTTGACTCAGTCTGTTTGTGTATTTTTGCTTTTTTGGCCTGTGCTTTTGAGGGCATATTCAAAAAATAACTGTTCAGACCAATGTCAAGAAGCTTTTCCTCTATGTTTACAGTTCAGGTCTTACACTTAAACCTTTAATTCATTCTGGTTTGATTTTGTATATGCGGTGAGATAAGGGTCCAATTTCATTAGTACACATATGGATAGTTATTGAAGATACTGTCTATTCTCTATTAGGTGTTCTTGACACCTTTGTCAAGGATCAATTAACCATAAATTTGTGGATTAGTTTATTGATTCTCTATTCTGTCCCATTGGTTTATTTGTGTATTTTATGCCAGTACCATGTTGTTTTGATTAGTATAGATTTGTAGTATATTTTGAAATCAATTAGTGTGATATATCCGCTTTATTCCTTTTGATCAAAATTGCTTTGGCTATTGAAGGTCTTCTGTGGTTCTCTATGAATCTTAGGATTTCTTTCTATGTCCATGGTATGTATACATTTTCCTATATAACAAACCTGCACATCCTGCACATGTATCCTTGAGCTTAAAATAAAATTTGGAAATAAAACAATTAAAAATGTGGGAAATATTTTAAAATGCCATGAGAATTTTGATAGGAACCACATTGAATCTGTAGATTTCTTTGGATAGTAGGGGCTTTTCAGTAGTATTAATTCTTTTAATCCATGAACACAGGATATCTTTCTATTTATTTGTGTTGTCTTCAGTTTCTCTCATCAATGTTTTATACTTTTCGGTGGACAGACCTTTCACCTCCTTCGTTACATTTCTTGCCAAGTATTTCATTTTTTATTGGTGCTATTATATAAGGAATTGCTATCTTGATTTATTTTTTGAATAATTTTCTGTTGGAGAATAAAAATGCAACTGATTTTTTATTCTGATTTTGCATCCTGCAATTTTATTTAATTTGTTTTTTAGTTCTAGTAGTTTCTGGTGGAGTCTGCAAGATTTCCTATATATAAGATCTTGTCATCTGCAGACAGAGACAATTTTATTTCTTCCTTTAAATTTTGGATTTCTTTCTTTCTCTCTCTCTCTCTCTTTTCCCAATTTATCTGTCTAGGAATTCCAACACTATATTGAATAGATATGGTGAGAGTGAACATCTTTATCTTGTTTTTGATCTTAGAAGAAAAGCCTTTAGCTTTTCATTGGTTAGTTTGATGTTAGCTGTGGGCTTGTTATATACAGCCTGTACTTAGTTGAGATACATTTCTTCTACACATAATTTGTTGAAAGTTTTTTCATGAAAGGATATTGAATTTTTTCCAATGTTTTTACTTCATCTAATGAGGTGATCATATGACTTTTATCCTTCAGTCTGTTAATGTGGTACATCTTATTTGTTAATTTGTGTATATTAAACAATTCTTGCATTCCAATGATAAATCCTGCTTGTCCATGGTGTATGATCCTTTTAATTTTACTAGTACGTTTTGTTTGCTAGTGTTTTGTTCAGGATTTTGCATCGTTCATCAAGAATATTGGCCTGTAATTTTTGTTTGTTTGTTTGTTTGTTTTGTTTCTTTGGTGAGACGAAGTCTCTCTGTCACCCAGGCTGGAGTGCAGTGCCGTGATGTCAGCTCACTGCAACCTCCGCCTCCCAGGTTCAAGTGATTCTCCTGCCTCAGCCTCCCGAGTAGCTGGAATTACAGGTGTGAGCCATTATGCCCTGTAATTTTCTTTTATTGAAGTGTCCTTGTCTGATTTTTCTATCAGGATTATGTTGGCTTTATAAAATGAGTTTGGAATTGTTTCTTCCTCTTCACCTTTTTGGAAGCATTTGAGAGGAATAGGTGTCAGTTTTTTAAAAATTTAATAAAATGTACCAATGAAGCCATCAAATGTGGGACTTTTCTTTTTTGGAAAATTTCTATTTACTGATTCAATCTCTTTATCCTATATTAGTGTGTTCAGATTTTCTATTTCTGAGATGATCCAGTCTTGATAGATTGTGTGTTTCTAGGAATTTATCCATTTCTTCTAGGATATTGCATTCGTTGGAGTATAATTGTTCATAGTAGTCTCTCATGATCCTTTGTGGTACTGTTCTATAAATTGTAATGTCTCTCTTTCATTTATAATTTTGTGTACATACTCTTTTTTTGGTGTAGCTAAAGGTTCATCATCTTATCAAAACAGCAAATATTAGTTTTATTAGCTTTTTCTATTGTTTTTCTAGTTTTAATTTTATTTATATCTGTTCTGATCTTTCTCATTTTCCTCCTGCTGCTGAATTAGGGCTTACTTTGTTGTTCTTTTTCTATTTCCTTGATGTATACATTAGGTTATTTATTTGAGATCTTTTTTCTCTCTCAATGTGTATCTTTTTTGCTATAAACATCTCTCTTAGCACTGCTTTTGCTGCATGCCCACATGTTTTGTTAAGTTGTGTGTCCATTTTCATTTTCCTCAAGATATTTTTTTATTTCCCTTTTCATTTATTCTTGACTCATTGATTGTTGAGAAAGGTGTTGTTTAATTTCCACTTTTTTGTGAATTTTCTGATTTTCTTCCTGTTAGTGTTTTCAAGTTTTAAAACATTATAGTCAGGAAAGATAATGGATATGATTTCAGTCTTCTTAAATTTCTTAATACTTGTTTTGTGACCTAATATGATCTACTTGGACAGTGTTCCATATGCACCTGAAAAGATTGTGTATTTTGCTGCGGTTGGATAAAGTGTTCTGCATATGTCTAATAGGTCTATTTGCTTTATAGTATTGTTCAAGCCCACTGTTATCTTATTGATTTTCTATCTAGATGATCTATCCATTGTTGAAAGTTGGCTATTGAAGTCTTCTATTATTGTATTACAGTCTACTTCTCCCAGCATTCATGTTAGTATTTGCCCTATACATTTACATGCTGCCTTTTGGGGTACATATATATTTATAATCATTCTGTAATCTTAGTGAGTTGACTATCATGACCTCCTTTGTATTTTGTAATAGTTTTCGTCTTAATGTCTATTTTCTCTGATACAAGTATAGCCGCCTTTGCTCTCTTTTGTTTACATATAATATGTTTTTCCATTCCTTCACTTTCAGTACATATAGGTTTTAAAACTCAAGTTAATCTCTTATAGGCAGCACATAATTTAATCTTATCTTTTTATTTATGTAGCCACTTTGTCTTTTGATTAGAGAATTTAATCAATTTACATCTAAAGTAATTATTGATAGGCAAAGACTTACTACTACCATTTTGTTAATATTGTCCTGACTACTTTGTTCCATTCTGCCTCTCTTGTCTTTCTTTGTGATTTTCTCTAGTGGTATTATTTGTTTCCTTTTTCTTAACTTTTTGTGAATTTTCTACAGGTTTTTTTTTTTCTTGCAGCTACCATGAGGCTTATGTAAAACATCTAATAACTATATCAGACTATTTTAAGCTGATAACAATTTAATTTCATTGGCATTCCAAAACTACACTTTACCTTTTCCTCCCTCCATGTTTGACATTATTTATGTCTCAATTTACATTTTTAATTTATCCTGTCCATTAACAAATTATTGTAAATACAGTTATTTTAATACATTTTTTGTATTTATAAACCACCAGGTTTATTTACATACCACCATTACAGTATCAGAGTAGTCTGAATTTGACCATATTCTTACTTTATAATGAGTTATACTTTCATATTTTTCATGTTGTTGGTTAATATCCTTTTGTTTTAAGTTGGAAAATTCACTTTAGCATTTCTTATAAGACAATTCCAGTGGTAGTAATCTCACGTGGCTTTTCTTTGTCTTGGAAAGTCCTTACTTATCTCTCATTTATTTCTGAAAATTAGCTTTGCTGGATATAGTATTCTTTGTTGACAGGCATTTTCTCTTTCTTTCTTTCTTTCTTTCTTTCTTTCTTTCTTTCTTTCTTTCTTTCTTTCTTTCTTTCATGTTAACATATTGAATATATCAGCCCACTCTCTTCTCACCTATAATGTTTTTGCTGAAAAACTGCTGATAATCTTATGGACGTTCCCTTGTATGTAGTAAGTTGTCTTTCTCTTGTTTTCTAACTTCTGTCTTATGTTTGACTTTTGAAAATTTTATTATTATGTGTCTTGATGGAGATCTCTCCATATGTAATCTATTTGGGTTATTTGGGCTTCATGGATATGGAGGTTCATTTTCATCTCCAGATTTGGGAGGATTTTTTATCATTATTTCTTCTGGCTCCTTTATCCTTCTCTGCCCCTTCTGGAACTACCATGATGCATACATTGTTTCACTTGATCTTTTCTCAGAATTCCTGTAGGCTTTCTTTACTCTTTTTCATTCTTTATTTCTTTTCATTTCCCTGTCTGGTTAATTTCAAATATGCTTTCTTTGAGCTTGCTGATTCTTTCACTGCTTTATTGAGTCCACTGTTGAAGTTTTCTATAAAATTTTCAGTTCAGTCATTGATTTGTAGTGCCACAATTTTTGTTTGGTTATTTTTTATGGCATATCTTTGTTCTACTTTTTATTCTGTGCATGCATTTTTTTCCTAATTTTATTTTTCTTTTTCATTTGTGTTCATTTGTAGCTAAGTGGGCTTCTTTAAAATTATTTTGAATTCTTCGTCAGGAAGTTCATAGACCTCTATTTTTTAGGGATCAGTTACTGGTGCTTTACTTTTTTTTCCTTTGGTGGTATTATGTTTTCCTGATGTTTATGATTCTGTGGACATAAATTAGTGTGTGCACATATGAAAAAGCACCTATTTCAGTCTTTACAGACAGGCTTTGAACAGGAAAGTTCCACTAGTCAGTTTATCCAAAGATTCTTGGAAGACCATCTTGCAGGGTTCATGGGTAGACTTGCTGCTGGAGTCCTAGGGCCTAGTGCAGGGACAGAAGTTTGGCAGGCCTAGCACCTGGGTCCACAGGTGTAGGCTTAGTGCCTGGGTCCACAGGGTTGAACCCAGAGCCTGAGTCCACTCTGGAGTCTGGACCTTGAATCTGCTGGGGTGGGTTTGAATTCTGAATCCCTGGGGTTCAGCTTGTGGCTGAGATTCACTGAGGTGGGCTTGTTTACTGGGTCTGTGGGAGTGGTCATATCGGAGTTTGGATCCTCAGGGGCAGGCCTTGAAGCTATATTCACAAGTCCTGAGTTGGTATGGACTATCCTGAAGCCAGAGTTACTGGGATTATTGCTTGGCACCTAGGTCCATAGGGGCAGGCCCAGGGCCTGCTTCCATGGGAATAGACCTGGAGCCTAGGTCCACAGGGGCTGGCCTAGTTCTGGATCTAGCCTAGAGTCCAAGTTCACAAGGGTGGTTCTGGAGTCTGGGATTATAGGGGCCAGCCTAGTGCTAAGGTCTACTGGGGTGGACCTGGACCCTGGTGTACTATAGCCAGAGGCAGAAGCCTAGATTCATTAATGCTAGTCTGAGGCCTGAGACAACAACTGGGGCCTACCTGGCTCTAGGATACATCCTGAAACCTGGGACTGTAGGGTCCTGCCTGGCATTGGAGTGGGCCTGGAGACTTGGCCTGTAGGTGCTGGTCTGGAACTTGGGGCTATGGCAGCCAACCTGATGCCAGGGTTCACAATCTCCCCAGCATCTGTTATTTTTTGACTTTTCAGTAATAGCCATTCTGACTGGTGTGAATGCTGTCTCATTGTGGTTTTGATTTGCATTTCTCTTGGGATTAGTGATATTGAGCTTTTTTTCATGTGCTTTTTGGCCACATGTATATCTTTTCTCCCATTCTATAGGTTGTCTGTTTGCTCTATTCATAGTTTTCTTTTGTTGTGCAGACGCCCCTTAGTTGAGTTAGATCCCATTTGTCAATTTTGGCTTTTGTTGCAATTGCTTTTGGTGTCTTCATCATGAAAATCTGTTCCTATGTTCAGAATGGTATTGCCTTGGTTGTCTTCCAGGGTTCTTACAGTTTTGGGTTTTACATTTAAGCCTTTAATCCATCTTGAGTTGATTTTCATGTAAGGACGGGGTACATTTTCAATCTTCCACATATGGCTAGTCAGTTATCCCAGCACTATTTATTGAACAGATGGTCCTTTCCCATTGCTTGTATTTGTCAGGTTGGTCAAAGATCAGATGGTTGTAGGTGTGTGGCCTCATGTGGTGCTTTTCTTCTCATATTTATCCTCCTTGGGTTCATTGGATATGTGGATTTAGTTACCATCAAATTTAGAAAATGTTTGATCATTATCTATCAATACGTTTTCCTTCTCTTACTGTCTTCTCTCCTTTAGATATTCTAGTTATGTGACATTTTCTTCTTGCTACTTTCCACTGGTCACTGGGGCTCTGATTGTTTTGTCTTCATTAAACTTTTGTGATATAATTTTAGATTTGCATGCAGTTGGAAGAAATAATATAGAGAGAGCCTATGTATGATTTACTCAATCCCCTTTAATGCTAACATCCTGCAAAATTATAATACATATAACAACCAGAATGTTGAAATTGGTGTAATCAAGATACAGAATATTTCAATCATTGCAATGGTCTCTCATGTTGCCATTTAATAGCCACAATCACTTTTCTCCATCCCTACTCCCTCCGTAACTCCTGAAAGCTACCAATGTATTCCCCATTTATATAATTTTGTCATTTCAAGAATGTTATATAAATAAAATCATGCAGGATGTAACATATATGGGCTGGAATTTTTTCATCCAGCATAATTCCCTGCAGATTAGGTTTTTACATGTAACAGTTCATTTTTATGGCTGAGTAGTATTCCATGATATAGATGTATCACAGTTTGCTTAAACATTTTTCGTTTGGATTGATATCAGTTGCAGCAGTTATGAATAAAGCTGCTTTTTTCTATGAAAAGTTTTTAATACTTTTACATTTAAGTTAGTGATCCATCTTTAGTTAATTTTTTGTCAAGCATAAGATATATTCTTGCTGATGCATCTGTTGAAAAGGTTATCCTTCTTTATTGAATTCCTTTTGCACCTTTCCCGTTAATCAAGTGGGAATATTTCTGTGAGTTTTCTTATGGGCTCTCCATTATATTCCATTTATTGATGCATATATCTCTTCACCAATATGACATAGACTTGATTAGTCTTGAAATCAGGTAAATGATCTTACCTTATTCTTATTTATTATAACTGTTTTAGCTATTGTACTTTTTGCCTTTTCATATATTTTTTGGAAAAACTTGCTTATATATACAAATAATGTTGCTTGGATTTTGCTAAGAATTGTATTAATCCCATATATCAATTCTGGGAAAATATTCATCTTTTTATTACATTGAGTCTTCCAATCCACAAATACAATATATCTCTCAATTTTCCTATCTTTAATTGTATTTATCAGTATTTTATAGATTTTAGTATAGATGATTTATAAATATCTTGTTAGATTTACATCTTATTTTTTCTCTTTTTGAGCTGTGGTAAATATTATTGCCTTTTAATTTTATTGTCCATGTGTTTGTCACTAATATATAGAATATAACTGATTTTTTATGTTTATCTTTTATTCTGCTAACTTGAAGTCATTTTTTAGTTTTGTAGTTTATCAATTCCTTAGGATTTTCTGACAATTATGTTATATGCAAATTGAAACCATTTCATTGCTTTTCTGATCTGTTGTTATTTTATTTATTTTTCTTGCCTTTATACACTGGCTAGAACTTCCAACCCTGTGTTGAATAGTTATGAGAGTAAATATTCTTGCCTTGCTTTCAATCATAGAAGGAAAGAATCTGGTCTTTTACCATTAAATGTACAGACAGTCCTTCATATCTGTGGCATTTTATCCGTGGATCTTATCAACAATGGAACAAAAATTTTTAAAGAAACTGAATGGTTGTGTCTGTGCTGAACATGTGTACAGAACTTTTTCTTGTCATTACTCCCTAAAAATGCAGTATAACAATTATTTACATAGCATTTATACTGTTCTAGGTATTATAAGTAATCCAGAGATGATTTAAAGTATATGAAAAAAATTTGCAGAGGCTATATGCAAATACTACATCACTTTATATAAAGGACTTGAGCATCCATGGATTTTTGTATTCATGAGGGGTCCTGGGACCAATCTCCCACGGATATTGAGGAACAACTGTAATGTTAGCTTTAGGTTTCTTGAATATACTGTTTGTCAAGTTGAAGAAGTTTTCAATACTCTCATTTTTTCTGAGATTTTAAAAAAGTTATGAATGGGTGTTGAATTATGTCAAATGGTTTTTTTCTGCATTGATTAATTATCGTATTAATTGTTTTCTTTATTCTATCATTATGGTGAATTAGATTGATTGATTTTTTAATATTGACCTGTTTTGCATGGTACAATAAATTCCATTTGATCATGTTGCATATTTTTTGTGCATATATATATATATATAAAAGTTTCATTCATATTTTGTTAAGGATTTTTGCATCTTTATTCATGAATGACCTTGGTGTATTCTGATGATACACAAATCATCACTCATAAGAATTAATTTCTTTCTTTCTTTCTTTCTTTCTTTCTTTCTTTCTTTCTTTCTTTCTTTCTTTCTTCTCTCTCTGTCCATCTGTCTGTCTTTTTTCCTTTCTTTCTTTCTTTCTCTTTTAATATCTTTGCCTGATTTTGGTATCAGGAAAATACTAGCTACACTGTTTTCTGGAAGAAATTGTAGAACTATTATTAATTGTTCTTTAAGCATTTGGTAGAATTATTTGGTGAAACCATCTGGGTCTATATATTTTTCTTTTGAAACTATTTAAATGATGAATTATTTGTTTCATAGTTATAGGGCTATAAAAATTGTCTATTTCTTATGAGTGAGTTGTGGTAGCTTATGTTTTTTGAGGAATTAGCCCATTTTGTCTATGTTGTCAAATTTATGTGTTTAATTATTTGTAGTAGTTCCTTATTATAGTTTTGTTATCATCAAGGTCTGTAGTAATATCCCCGTTTTATTACTGATATGGGTAATTTGTGTCTTCTCTTTTTTTTCATTGTTAATCTTTTGTTGTCAATTTTATTGATATTTTCAAAGAATCAACTTTGTATTGCAATAGTGCTCTGTATTGCTTTTCTGTTTTCAATTTTATTGATTTCTTCTATTATCTTTATTTCTTCATTTTGCTTTCTTTGGGTTGATTTTGCTCTTCTTATTTTAAATTCTTAAAGTAGAAGTTAAAATTATTGATTTAAGACTGTTCCTCTTTTTCAATGCAAGCATTTAATGCTGTACATTTTCCTCTCATCACTGTTTTAGCTGTGAGTTCAAATTTTTGATATTGTATTTTTATTTTTATTTAGCTAAGTGTAAGTGTATTTATTTTTCCTTGATACTTCCTTTTTGACTCATGAATTACATAGAAATCTCCTGCTTAGTTATCATGTATTTGGAGATTTTCCTATTATCTCTGTTATTGATTTGTCATTTGATCCCATTGTGGTTTGATTTTAATTCCTTTACATTTTTTAGGTTTGCTTTATGGTTCAAGATGTAATCTATCTTGGTATATATTCTGTGAGCACTTGACAAGAATGTGTATTCTGCTGTCACTGAGTAGAGTAGTTAATGTCAAGTAGATCCTATTGTCTTATGGTATTGAGTCTTATGGTATTTTTAATTGGTGCAAGAGTGCTGTTGAAGTTCCCAACTATAATTATTCATTTGTCTATTTCTCCTCCATTTCTAACAGATTTTTCCTCACATATTTCACAATTGTATTTGTTGGTGCACATGTATTTAGGGTTGTTATCTCTCATTGGTAGATTGACTCGTTTATTATTATAAAATGTCCCTTCCTATTTCTGGTATTTTTTCCCCCTAATATCTAATTTATCTGATATAGCCACAGATATAACTTGTCCCCATCAAAATCTCATCTTCAATTCCCACATGTTGTAGAAGGGACCTGGTGGGAGATAATTTAATCATGGGGGAAAGTCTTTCCCATGCTGTTCTCACGATAGTGAACAAGTCTCACAAGATCTGATAGTTTTATAAGGGGGATTTTCCCTGCACAAACTCTCTCTTTGCCTGTTGCCACCCATGTAAGATGTGACTTGCTCCTCCTTGCCTTCTGCCATGATTGTGAGGCTTCCCCAGCCACATGGAGCTATAAGTCCATTAAACTCTTTTTCCTGTATAAATTGTTCAGTTTGGGGTATGTCTTTATCAGCAGCCTGAAAATGGACTAATACAGTAAATTGGTATTTGTAGTGGGGTGCTGCTAAAAAGATACCCAAAAATGTGGAAGCCACTTTAAAGCTGGGTAATGGGCAGAGTTTGGAACAGTTTGGGGTGCTCAGAAGAAGACAGGAAAATGTGGGACAGTTTGGAACTTCCTAGAGACCTGTTGAATGGCTTTGACCAAAATGCTCATAACGATATGGACAATGAAATCCAGGCTGAAATAGTCTCAGATGGAGATGAGGAGCTTGTTGGGAACCACAGCAAAGGTGACTCTTGTTATGTTTTAGCAAAGCGACTGGTGGCATTTTGCCCCTACCCTAGAGATTTATGGAACTTTGAACTTGAGAGAGATGATTTAGGGAATCTGGTGGAAGAAAATTCCAAGCAGTAAAGCATTCAAGAGTTGACTTGGGTGCAGTTAAAGGCATTCAGTTTTATAAGGGAAGCAAGCATAAAAGTTTGAAAAATTTGCAGCCTGACAATGTGATAGAAAAGAAAATCCCATTTTCTGAAAAGAAATCCAAGCTGGCTGCAGAAATTTGCATAAGTAATGAGGAGCCAAATGTTAATCTCCAAGACAATGGGGAAAATGTCTTCAGGGCCTGTCAGAGGTCTTCATGGCAACCTCTCCTATTACAGGCCTGGAAGCCTAGGAGGAAAAAGTGGGTTCATGGGGTGGACCCAGGGTCCCCATTCTGTGTACAGCCTAGGTACTTTGTGCCCTGCATCCGAGCTGCTCTAGTGATGGCAGAAAGGGGCCAAGGTAGAGCCTATTTAACCTGTTTTGATTTAGAGAAGCACAGAAAATGAGGCATACAGAGATTCACATAGAGAAGCCCTGTATTTTGGAAGCAATCTGCCTGTGTGGTAATAGAGAAGGAGAGAGCTTTTAGACTATGAAGGCTGGAAGTTTAATGGGCCCTTACCCTGACTAGAACTTCCTGAAAAAAAATTAGCAAAGGAAATAGTAAATGAAGTAAATATATACTAGTAAATAAAGGCTGCTATTAAATAAAGGATGCTATTGAAGAATCTGAAAAGCATCAGTAAAAATTTATTGTAAGAGAAGAGTATAGAAGTGGGAAACAATATTTACCATCAAATAAAAAGTAATTGCCAATAGGAAAATTTTGCACAGAACACATTAAAGAAAACCCTTTGAAAAATTCAAATTAAAGAGACTTTTTATAAAGATCATATATAAAAATAAACAAAAAATGATAATTTTGAAAAAGAGCAATTAAGGGGAGTTAGCTCTTTCAGATATTAAAATATTTTATAAAGCCTAATATTTAAATTTATGCAATATTAGGATATAGTGAGAAAGAATAAAGGAATAAAATAGAAAGTATGAAAATTAATATGAATATATACATACATTAGCATATGATAAAGGTGATATCTCAGTTTTCTTGGGAAATTGGATAGCCACTTGGAAAAACTTAAGTTGAATCTCTACTTTATATCCTAACAAGATATACCTAAAATGGATCATATTTAATATTAAAACATAAAGAAATCTTAAATGTACTAGAAGAAAAATAGAATACCTCCTATAAAATCTAAAAGGCAAGACAGAGCATTTCTCAACAGCGAAATGTACCATCAGATAATGTCAAAAGAACAAGTTAGGAATGCATTTGCCATACAATTCATATCAAAAAGGGCTAATCCCTTTATATAAAAAATCAGAGAAAAAGATAATGTAATCGAGGGGGAGGAGCAAGATGGCCGAATAGGAACAACTCCAGTCTCCAACTCCCAGAGCGAGTGACACAGAAGACCAGTGATTTCTGCATTTTCAACTGAGGTACTGGGTTAATCTCAATGGGAAGTGCCGGACGATCGGTGCTGGTCAGCTGCTGCAGCCCGACCAGCGAGAGCTGAAGCAGGGCGAGGCATTGCCTCACCTGGGAAGCGCAACGGGGAAGGGAATCCCTTTTCCTAGCCAGGGGAACTGAGACACACAACACCTGGAAAATCGGGTAACTCCCACCCCAATACTGCACTTTAAGCAAATAGGCACACCAGGAGATCATATCCCACACCTGGCCGGGAGGGTCCCACACCAACGGAACCTCCCTCATTGCTAGCACAGCAGTCTGCGATCTCGTGGCAAGGCAGCAGCGAGGCTGGGGGAGGGGCGCCCGCCATTGCTAAGGCTTAAGTAGGTAAACAAAGCTTCTGGGAAGCTCGAACTGGGTGGAGCTCACAGCAGCTCAAGGAAACCTGCCTGTCTCTGTAGACTCCACCTCTGGGGACAGGGCACAGTAAACAATAACAAACGCAGCAGAAACCTCTGCAGGCGCAAATGACTCTGTCTGACAGCTTTGAAGAGAGCAGTGGATTTCCCAACACGGAGGTTGAGATCTGAGAAGGGACAGACTGCCTGCTCCAGTGGGTCCCTGACCCCTGAGCAGCCTAACTGGGAGACATCCCCCACTAGGGGCAGTCTGACACCCCACACCTCACGGGGTGGAGTACACCCCTGAGAGGAAGCTTCCGAAGCTTCCAAAGCAAGAATCAGACAGGTACACTCACTGTTCAGAAATATTCTATCTTCTGCAGCCTCTGCTGCTGATACCCAGCAAACAGGGTCTGGAGTGGACCTCAAGCAATCTCCAACAGACCTACAGCTGAGGGTCCTGACTGTTAGAAGGAAAACTATCAAACAGGAAGGACACCTACACCAAAACCACATCAGTACATCACCATCATCAAAGACCAGAGGCAGATAAAACCACAAAGATGGGGAAAAAGCAGGGCAGAAAAGCTGGAAATTCAAAAAATAAGAGCGCATCTCCCCTGGCAAAGGAGCGCAGCTCATCGCCAGCAACGCATCAAAGCTGGACGGAGAATGATTTTGATGAGATGAGAGAAGAAGGCTTCAGTCCATCAAATTTCTCAGAGCTAAAGGAGGAATTACGTACCCAGTGCAAAGAAACTAAAAATCTTGAAAAAAAAGTGGAAGAATTGATGGCTAGAGTAATCAATGCAGAGAAGGTCATAAACGAAATGAAAGAGATCAAAACCATGACGCGAGAAATACATGACAAATGCACAAGCTTCAGTAACCGACTCGAACAACTGGAAGAAAGAGTATCAGCGATTGAGGATCAAATGAATGAAATGAAGCGAGAAGAGAAACCAAAAGAAAAAAGAAGAAAAAGAAATGAACAAAGCCTGCAAGAAGTATGGGATTATGTAAAAAGACCAAATCTACGTCTGATTGGGGTGCCTGAAAGTGAGGGGGAAAATGGAACCAAGTTGGAAAACACTCTTCAGGATATCATCCAGGAGAACTTCCCCAACCTAGTAGGGCAGGCCAACATTCAAATCCAGGAAATACAGAGAATGCCACAAAGATACTCCTCGAGAAGAGCAACTCCAAGACACATAATTGCCAGATTCACCAAAGTTGAAATGAAGGAAAAAATCTTAAGGGCAGCCAGAGAGAAAGGTTGGGTTACCCACAAAGGGAAGCCCATCAGACTAACAGCAGATCTCTCGGCAGAAACTCTACAAGCCAGAAGAGAGTGGGGGCCAATATTCAACATTCTTAAAGAAAAGAATTTTAAGAAATGTCTGTTCATATCCTTTGCCCACTTTTTGATGGGGTTGTTTGTTTTTTTCTTGTAAATGTGTTTGAGTTCAGACATTCATACAGCCAACAGACACATGAAAAAATGCTCATCATCACTGCCATCAGAGAAATGCAAATCAAAACCACAATGAGATACCATCTCACACCAGTTAGAATGGCGATCATTAAAAAGTCAGGAAACAACAGATGCTGGAGAGGATGTGGAGAAATAGGAACACTTTTACACTGTTGGTGGGATTATAAACTAGTTCAACCATTATGGAAAACAGTATGGCGATTCCTCAAGGATCTAGAACTAGATGTACCATAGGACCCAGCCATCCCATTACTGGGTATATACCCAAAGGATTATAAATTATGCTGCTATAAAGACACATGCACACGTATGTTTATTGCGGCACTATTCACAATAGCAAAGACTTGGAATCAACCCAAATGTCCATCAGTGACAGATTGGATTAAGAAAATGTGGCACATATACACCATGGGATACTATGCAGCCATCAAAAAGGATGAGTTTGTGTCCTTTGTAGGGACATGGATGCAGCTGGAAACCATCATTCTTAGCAAACTATCACAAGAACAGAAAACCAAACACCGCATGTTCTCACTCATAGGTGGGAACTGAACAATGAGATCACTTGGACTCAGGAAGGGGAACATCACACACCGGGGCCTATCATGGGGAGGGGGGAGGGGGAAGGGGGGAGGGATTGCATTGGGAGTTATACCTGATGTAAATGACGAGTTGATGGGTGCAGCACACCAACATGGCACAAGTATACATATGTAACAAACCTGCACGTTATGCACATGTACCCTACAACTTAAAGTATAATAATAATAAATAAAAAAAAATTATAAAAACAAAACACAAGAAAAGAATTTTAAACCCAGAATTTCATATCCAGGCAAACTAAGTTTCATAAGTGAAGGAGAAATAAAATCCTTTCCAGATAAGCAAATGCTTAGAGATTTTGTCACCACCGGGCCTGCCTTACAAGAGACCCTGAAGGAAGCACTAAACATGGAAAGGAACAACCGGTACCAGCCATTGCAAAAACATGCCAAAATGTAAAGACCATCGAGGCTAGGAAGAAACTGCATCAACTAACGAGCAAAATAACCAGTTAATATCATAATGGCAGGATCAAGTTCACACATAACAATCTTAACCTTAAATGTAAATGGACTAAATGCTCCAATTAAAAGACACAGACTGGCAAACTGGATAAAGAGTCAAGACCCATCAGTCTGCTGTATTCAGGAGACCCATCTCACATGCAGAGACATACATAGGCTCAAAATAAAGGGATGGAGGAAGATTTACCAAGCAAATGGAGAACATAAAAAAAGCGGGGGTTGCAATACTAGTCTCTAATAAAACAGACTTTAAACCATCAAAGATCAAAAGAGACAAGGCCATTACATAATGGTAAAGGGATCAATTCAACAGGAAGAGCTAACTATCCTAAATATATATGCACCCAATACAGGAGCACCCAGATTCATCAAGCAAGTCCTTAGAGACTTACAAAGAGACTTAGACTCCCATACAATAATAATGGGAGACTTCAACACTCCACTGTCAACATTAGACAGATCAACGAGACAGAAAGTTAACAAGGATATCCAGGAATTGAACTCATCTCTGCAGCAAGCAGACCTAATAGGCATCTATAGAACTCTCCACCCCAAATCAACAGAATATACATTCTTCTCAGCACCACATTGTACTTACTCCAAAATTGACCACGTAATTGGAAGTAAAGCACTCCTCAGCAAATGTACAAGAACAGAAATTATAACAAACTGTCTCTCAGACCACAGTGCAATCAAACTAGAACTCAGGACTAAGAAACTCAATCAAAACCGCTCAACTACATGGAAACTGAACAACCTGCTCCTGAATGACTACTGGGTACATAACGAAATGAAGGCAGAAATAAAGATGTTCTTTGAAACCAATGAGAACAAAGATACAACATATCAGAATCTCTGGGACACATTTAAAGCAGTGTGTGATCTAAAATTGACACTCTAACATCGCAATTAAAAGAACTAGAGAAGCAAGAGCAAACACATTTGAAAGCTAGCAGAAGCAAGAAATAACTAAGATCAGAGCAGAACTGAAGGAGATAGAAACACAAAAACCCTCCAAAAAATCCATGAATCCAGGAGTTTCTTTTTTGAAAAGATCAACAAAATTGACAGACCACTAGCAAGACTAATAAAGAAGAAAAGAGAGAAGAATCAAATCGACGCAATTAAAAATGATAAAGGGGATATCACCACCGACCCCACAGAAATACAAACTACCATCAGAGAATACTATAAACACCTCTACGCAAATAAACTGGAAAATCTAGAAGAAGTGGATAATTTCCTGGACACTTACACTCTTCCAAGACTAAACCAGGAAGAAGTTGAATCCCTGAATAGACCAATAGCAGGCTCTGAAATTGAGGCAATAATTAATAGCCTACCAACCAAAAAAAGTCCAGGACCAGATGGATTCACAGCTGAATTCTACCAGAGGTACAAGGAGGAGTTGGTACCATTCCTTCTGAAACTATTCCAATCAATAGAAAAAGAGGGAATCCTCCCTAACTCATTTTATGAGGCCAACATCATCCTGATACCAAAGCCTGGCAGAGACACAACAAAAAAAGAGAATTTTAGACCAATATCCCTGATGAACATCGATGCAAAAATCCTCAATAAAATACTGGCAAACCGGATTCAGCAGCACATCAAAAAGCTTATCCACCATGATCAAGTGAGCTTCATCCCTGGGATGCAAGGCTGGTTCAACATTCGCAAGTCAATAAACATAATCCAGCATATAAACAGAACCAAAGACAAAAACCACATGATTATCTCAATAGATGCAGAAAAGGCTTTTGACAAAATTCAACAGCCCTTCATGCTAAAAACGCTCAATAAATTCGGTATTGATGGAACGTACCTCAAAATAATAAGAGCTATTTTTGACAAACCCACAGCCAATATCATACTGAATGGGCAAAAACTGGAAAAATTCCCTTTGAAAACTGGCACAAGACAGGGATGCCCTCTCTCACCACTCCTATTCAACATAGTGTTGGAAGTTCTGGCTAGGGCAATTAGGCAAGAGAAAGAAATCAAGGGTATTCAGTTAGGAAAAGAAGAAGTCAAATTGTCCCTCTTTGCAGATGACATGATTGTATATTTAGAAAACCCCATTGTCTCAGCCCAAAATCTCCTTAAGCTGATAAGCAACTTCAGCAAAGTCTCAGGATACAAAATTAATGTGCAAAAATCACAAGCATTCTTATACACCAGTGACAGACAAACAGAGAGCCAAATCAGGATTGAACTTCCATTCACAATTGCTTCAAAGAGAATAAAATACCTAGGAATCCAACTTACAAGGGATGTAAAGGACTTCTTCAAGGAGAACTACAAACCACTGCTCAGTGAAATCAAAGAGGACACAAACAAATGGAAGAACATACCATGCTCATGGATAGGAAGAATCAATATCATGAAAATGGCCATACTGCCCAAGGTAATTTATAGATTCAATGCCATCCCCATCAAGCTACCAATGAGTTTCTTCACAGAATTGGAAAAAACTGCTTTAAAGTTCATATGGAACCAAAAAAGAGCCCGCATCTCCAAGACAATCCTAAGTCAAAAGAACAAAGCTGGAGGCATCACGCTACCTGACTTCAAACTATACTACAAGGCTACAGTAACCAAAACAGCATGGTACTGGTACCAAAACAGAGATATAGACCAATGGAACAGAACAGAGTCCTCAGAAATAATACCACACATCTACAGCCATCTGATCTTTGACAAACCTGAGAGAAACAAGAAATGGGGAAAGGATTCCCTATTTAATAAATGGTGCTGGGAAAATTGGCTAGCCGTAAGTAGAAAGCTGAAACTGGATCCTTTCCTTACTCCTTATACGAAAATTAATTCAAGATGGATTAGAGACTTAAATGTTAGGCCTAATACCATAAAAATCCTAGAGGAAAACCTAGGTAGTACCATTCAGGACATAGGCATGGGCAAAGACTTCATGTCTAAAACACCAAAAGCAACAGCAGCAAAAGCCAAAATTGACAAATGGGATCTCATTAAACTAAAGAGCTTCTGCACAGCAAAAGAAACCACCATCAGAGTGAACAGGCAACCTACAGAATGGGAGAAAATTTTTGCAATCTACTCATCTGACAAAGGGCTAATATCCAGAACCTACAAAGAACTCAAACAAATTTACAAGAAAAAAACAAACAACCCCATCAAAAAGTGGGCAAAGGATATGAACAGACATTTCTCAAAAGAAGACATTCATACAGCCAACAGACACATGAAAAAATGCTCATCATCACTGGCCATCAGAGAAATGCAAATCAAAAGCACAATGAGATACCATCTCACACCAGTTAGAATGGCGATCATTAAAAAGTCAGGAAACAACAGGTGCTGGAGAGGATGTGGAGAAATAGGAACACTTTTACACTGTTGGTGGGATTGTAAACTAGTTCAACCATTATGGAAAACAGTATGGCGATTCCTCAAGGATCTAGAACTAGATGTACCATATGACCCAGCCATCCCATTACTGGGTATATACCCAAAGGACTATAAATTATGCTGCTATAAAGACACATGAACACGTATGTTTATTGCGGCACTATTCACAATAGCAAAGACTTGGAATCAACCCAAATGTCCATCAGTGACAGATTGGATTAAGAAAATGTGGCACATATACACCATGGAATACTATGCAGCCATCAAAAAGGATGAGTTTGTGTCCTTTGTAGGGACATGGATGCAGCTGGAAACCATCATTCTTAGCAAACTATCACAAGAACAGAAAACCAAACACCGCATGTTCTCACTCATAGGTGGGAACTGAACAATGAGATCACTTGGACTCAGGAAGGGGAACATCACACACCGGGGCCTATCATGGGGAAGGGGTAGGGGGGAGGGATTGCATTGGGAGTTATACCTGATGTAAATGACGAGTTGATGGGTGCAGCACACCAACAAGGCACAAGTATACATATGTAACAAACCTGCACGTTATGCACATGTACCCTACAACTTAAAGTATAATAATAATAAATAAATTTAAAAAAAAAAAGATAATGTAATCAATGGAACAAGATGCAAAAGACACCAAGAGGCATACAGTGGAAATAAAAATAACTATTAGATGTATGAGTTCTATGTCACTCCAAATATATGACTTACGAATTGGAACTACCATGAAATATCTTTTTATTTATTAGATGTTTAATACCACAAAATTTTAATAACAGAATCTGTCGAAATGTGGGAAAACACTTACTTTGCTAATGGAAAGGTCAACATGTACAGTCACAAGCAAGAGAAATTCAAACTTTCAAACATCTAATTGCAAACATGTATGTCCTCTGATGTTCGACCTAGGAATTTAATTTATGTACATTTCCACCTATGTAAAATTACATCTAGACATATCTATTCTTTCAACCACTGTTTGTAATAGCAAAAGACTGGGAACAACCCAAATATCCATTAAAAGGTGAAGGTTTAAATAAATGATGATATATTCATACAACAGAAGGTAATAAAAATATAAAAACAGACTAAAACAAAGTATTCTTTATGCTCTAAAGTGAAAGGATCTCCACAATATATTATGTAAGGAAGCAAGGAGAAGGATTTAACGGTTTTTAAATCTACTTTTAATACTCCATATAAGGAGCCTGGAAGTCTCTGCTCCATCCAGTTTTCTAACAAGTTAAAAAACTGAACAGACTGAAAAATAACAAATTTTCTAGGATTCATCAGAGAGGTGAGGATACAGAACAAACTGCTACCCACAAGACTGGAGAGACAGTAAGATGAATACAGGGACTCATGGCTTACCATAGCAGAGACTTACAAGCAGTACTGCTGCAGGAACCAGTGCCAGGTATAAAAACCTGAACTATGATTGATAAATTGCTGGAGGCTCAGAGAGGACAAATCTGAGACTTGTATATCCCAATGGAATCCTGTCAAGAAGAGGTGGGGTATATGAGTTTAACCTGCAAGAGTAATGACCAGGTTCTCATAGTAAATACTGGAGGAAGACTTCCCTTGTGTTTCAAGTACAGGGAGAGGAAATACACCAGAGTACTCTGCTCTTTAACAAGGCCTGCCCTCAGGAGAAGCTATTCAAACAGAGCCTTGCCTGCTGAGGTTTCGTCAGAGCCTAACTGACATGTGGGAAGGGAAATACCCAAATCTAGCCATCTTATCTCATGGAAAGGAAGGGGGACTGAGAAATTGAGACTATTGGGAGGTTCACAGTCCAGAGACATAGTCCAGAGGCTCACTAAAACATTGAGATCTAATCATAAGTCCACAGAATGCTTTCCCACCCCTCGTCCCTTAACGAGATATTACTGAAGGCCTATTTTCAGCAGTTCCATTTACATGGTAAATCATTTCTAACTATGAAGAAAAAATTACTAGGAAAAAAAAAAGAATTTGAAGAAATAGAGTAAGCATCAGAACCAGATATGGCAGGGATTTTGAAATGATTGAACCTGAAATTTTAAACAACAATGAAAAACACGCTAAGGGCTCTAATAGATCAAGTAGACAGCATGCAAGAACAGATGGGCAAATGTAAGCTTAGAGATGGAAATCCTAGGAAAGAAGCAAAGACAAATGCTACAGATCAAAAACACTGTGACAGAAGTGAAGAATGCTTTTGATGAGCTTATTAGTAGACTGGACACAGCTGAGGAAAGAATCTCTGAGCTTGAGGCTATAACAATAAAAACCTTCAAAACGACAAGTAATGAGAATGATACAGTAGCTTAAAAGAAATTATTTAGGCAGTTAGGGTAAGTGTATTAGGGTTCTCTAGAGGGACCAACTAGTAGGTTATACATACATATACATATATATATATATATGAGTTTATTAAGTAGTATTAACTCACATGATCACAAGGTACCACAATAGGCCATCTGCAAGCTGAGAAGCAAGGAAGCCAGTCTGAGTCCCAAAGCTGCAGAACTTGGAGTCTGATGTTTGAGGGCAGAAGCATACAGCACAGGAGAAAGCACAGGAGAAGGATGAAGGCTGCATACAGCACAGATGGTGCCCACCCAGATTAAGGGTGGGTCTGCCTTTCCTAGCCCACTGACTCAAATGTTAATCTCCTTGGCAACACCAACACCCTCACAGACATACCCAGGATCAATACTTTGCATGCTTCAATCCAATCAAGTTGACACTCAGTATTAACCATCACAGTAAGAAAGTCCTCTATAAGGCTTCCCTTTTAACAAAAAGCAACCTCAAATCATTTTTTTTTTTTCAAACAAAATGCAGCCTGAAAAATCGAACTGCAGATATAGAAAAGCAAGCTAGAAGCTTTCACAGGTAAATGCCAGCAGCTTTGACAATAGGAAAAGGCCACCTGGAGACCAGACATGTTCAACATGGGACTCCATCTTCCCTTTCTTTGTCAACCGTGTGAACAGTAAGGAAAAGACCTAATGTCACAGGACAGGTAGAGAACTCATTTGCATGATAAAAGATTACGGTGGGGTAGCCAGCTTCTTCACCTGCTATGTAAATGGCACATCTGGTCCAATGACCAACCTTTTGGGCCCTATGTAAATCAGACACCACCTCCTCAAGCTTGTCTATAAAACCCGGTGCATTTCATCACAGAACTGGAGGACCTGCTCGGGAGCACGTCTCTCTCTGCAGAAGAGAAAGCTATTCTCTTTCTTTTGCCTATTAAACATCCACTCTTTTTTTTTTTTTAATTTATTTATTATTATTATACTTTAAGTTGTAGGGTACATGTGCATAACGTGCAGGTTTGTTACATATGTATACTTGTGCCTTGTTGGTGTGCTGCACCCATCAACTTGTCATTTACATCAGGTATAACTCCCAATGCAATCCCTCCCCCCTCCCCCCTCCCCCCTCCCCATGATAGGCCCCGGTGTGTGATGTTCCCCTTCCTGAGTCCAAGTGATCTCATTGTTCAGTTCCCACCTATGAGTGAGAACATGCGGTGTTTGGTTTTCTGTTCTTGTGATAGTTTGCTAAGAATGATGGTTTCCAGCTGCATCCATGTCCCTACAAAGGACACAAACTCATCCTTTTTGATGGCTGCATAGTATTCCATGGTGTATATGTGCCACATTTTCTTAATCCAATCTGTCACTGATGGACATTTGGGTTGATTCCAAGTCTTTGCTATTGTGAATAGTGCCGCAATAAACATACGTGTTCATGTGTCTTTATAGCAGCATAATTTATAGTCCTTTGGGTATATACCCAGTAATGGGATGGCTGGGTCATATGGTACATCTAGTTCTAGATCCTTGAGGAATCGCCATACTGTTTTCCATAATGGTTGAACTAGTTTACAATCCCACCAACAGTGTAAAAGTGTTCCTATTTCTCCACATCCTCTCCAGCACCTGTTGTTTCCTGACTTTTTAATGATCGCCATTCTAACTGGTGTGAGATGGTATCTCATTGTGCTTTTGATTTGCATTTCTCTGATGGCCAGTGATGATGAGCATTTTTTCATGTGTCTGTTGGCTGTATGAATGTCTTCTTTTGAGAAATGTCTGTTCATATCCTTTGCCCACTTTTTGATGGGGTTGTTTGTTTTTTTCTTGTAAATTTGTTTGAGTTCTTTGTAGGTTCTGGATATTAGCCCTTTGTCAGATGAGTAGATTGCAAAAATTTTCTCCCATTCTGTAGGTTGCCTGTTCACTCTGATGGTGGTTTCTTTTGCTGTGCAGAAGCTCTTTAGTTTAATGAGATCCCATTTGTCAATTTTGGCTTTTGCTGCTGTTGCTTTTGGTGTTTTAGACATGAAGTCTTTGCCCATGCCTATGTCCTGAATGGTACTACCTAGGTTTTCCTCTAGGATTTTTATGGTATTAGGCCTAACATTTAAGTCTCTAATCCATCTTGAATTAATTTTCGTATAAGGAGTAAGGAAAGGATCCAGTTTCAGCTTTCTACTTACGGCTAGCCAATTTTCCCAGCACCATTTATTAAATAGGGAATCCTTTCCCCATTTCTTGTTTCTCTCAGGTTTGTCAAAGATCAGATGGCTGTAGATGTGTGGTATTATTTCTGAGGACTCTGTTCTGTTCCATTGGTCTATATCTCTGTTTTGGTACCAGTACCATGCTGTTTTGGTTACTGTAGCCTTGTAGTATAGTTTGAAGTCAGGTAGCGTGATGCCTCCAGCTTTGTTCTTTTGACTTAGGATTGTCTTGGAGATGTGGGCTCTTTTTTGGTTCCATATGAACTTTAAACCAGTTTTTTCCAATTCTGTGAAGAAACTCGTTGGTAGCTTGATGGGGATGGTATTGAATCTATAGATTAACTTGGGCAGTATGGCCATTTTCATGATATTGATTCTTCCTATCCATGAGCATGGTATGTTCTTCCATTTGTTTGTGTCCTCTTTGATTTCACTGAGCAGTAGTTTGTAGTTCTCCTTGAAGAGGTCCTTTACATCCCTTGCAAGTTGGATTCCTAGGTATTTTATTCTCTTTGAAGCAATTGTGAATGGAAGTTCATTCCTGATTTGGCTCTCTGTCTGTTACTGGTGTATAAGAATGCTTGTGATTTTTGCACATTAATTTTGTATCCTGAGACTTTGCTGAAGTTGCTTATCAGCTTAAGGAGATTTTGGGCTGAGACAATGGGGTTTTCTAAATATACAATCATGTCATCTGCAAAGAGGGACAATTTGACTTCTTCTTTTCCTAACTGAATACCCTTGATTTCTTTTTCTTGCCTAATTGCCCTAGCCAGAACTTCCAACACTATGTTGAATAGGAGTGGTGAGAGAGGGCATCCCTGTCTTGTGCCAGTTTTCAAAGGGAATTTTTCCAGTTTTTGCCCATTCAGTATGATATTGGCTGTGGGTTTGTCATAGATAGCTCTTATTATTTTGAGGTACGTTCCATCAATACCGAATTTATTGAGCATTTTTAGCATGAAGGGCTGTTGAATTTTGTCAAAAGCCTTTTCTGCATCTATTGAGATAATCATGTGGTTCTTGTCTTTGGTTCTGTTTATATGCTGGATTATGTTTATTGACTTGCGAATGTTGAACCAGCCTTGCATCCCAGGGATGAAGCTCACTTGATCATGGTGGATAAGCTTTTTGATGTGCTGCTGAATCCGGTTTGCCAGTATTTTATTGAGGATTTTTGCATCGATGTTCATCAGGGATATTGGTCTAAAATTCTCTTTTTTTGTTGTGTCTCTGCCAGGCTTTGGTATCATGATGATGTTGGCCTCATAAAATGAGTTAGGGAGGATTCCCTCTTTTTCTATTGATTGGAATAGTTTCAGAAGGAATGGTACCAACTCCTCCTTGTACCTCTGGTAGAATTCAGCTGTGAATCCATCTGGTCCTGGACTTTTTTTGGTTGGTAGGCTATTAATTATTGCCTCAATTTCAGAGCCTGCTATTGGTCTATTCAGGGATTCAACTTCTTCCTGGTTTAGTCTTGGAAGAGTGTAGGTGTCCAGGAAATTATCCATTTCTTCTAGATTTTCCAGTTTATTTGCGTAGAGGTGTTTATAGTATTCTCTGATGGTAGTTTGTATTTCTGTGGGGTCGGTGGTGATATCCCCTTTATCATTTTTAATTGCATCGATTTGATTCTTCTCTCTTTTCTTCTTTATTAGTCTTGCTAGTGGTCTGTCAATTTTGTTGATCTTTTCAAAAAACCAACTCCTGGATTCATGGATTTTTTGGAGGGTTTTTGTGTTTCTATCTCCTTCAGTTCTGCTCTGATCTTAGTTATTTCTTGCCTTCTGCTAGCTTTCGAATGTGTTTGCTCTTGCTTCTCTAGTTCTTTTAATTGCGATGTTAGAGTGTCAATTTTAGATCACACACTGCTTTCTCTTGTGCGCATTTAGTACTATAAATTTCCCTCTACACACTGCTTTAAATGTGTCCCAGAGATTCTGGTATGTTGTATCTTTATTCTCATTGGCTTCAAAGAACATCTTTATTTCTGCCTTCATTTCGTTATGTACCCAGTGGTCATTCAGGAGTAGGTTGTTCAGTTTCCATGGAGTTGAGTGGTTTTGATTGAGTTTCCTAGTCCTGAGTTCTAGTTTGATTGCACTGTGGTCTGAGAGACAGTTTGTTATAATTTCTGTTCTTGTACATTTGCTGAGGAGTGCTTTTCTTCCAATTACATGGTCAATTTTGGAGTAAGTACAATGTGGTGCTGAGAAGAATGTATATTCTGTTGATTTGGGGTGGAGAGTTCTATAGATGTCTATTAGGTCTGCTTGCTGCAGAGATGAGTTCAATTCCTGGATATCCTTGTTAACTTTCTGTCTCGTTGATCTGTCTAATGTTGACAGTGGAGTGTTGAAGTCTCCCATTATTATTGTATGGGAGTCTAAGTCTCTTTGTAAGTCTCTAAGGACTTGCTTGATGAATCTGGGTGCTCCTGTATTGGGTGCATATATATTTAGGATCGTTAGCTCTTCCTGTTGAATTGATCCCTTTACCATTATGTAATGGCCTTCTTTGTCTCTTTTGATCTTTGATGGTTTAAAGTCTGTTTTATCAGAGACTAGTATTGCAACCCCCGCTTTTTTTTGTTCTCATTTGCTTGGTAAATCTTCCTCCATCCCTTTATTTTGAGCCTATGTATGTCTCTGCATGTGAGATGGGTCTCCTGAATACAGCAGACTGATGGGTCTTGACTCTTTATCCAGTTTGCCAGTCTGTGTCTTTTAATTGGAGCATTTAGTCCATTTACATTTAAGGTTAAGATTGTTATGTGTGAACTTGATCCTGCCATTATGATATTAACTGGTTATTTTGCTCGTTAGTTGATGCAGTTTCTTCCTAGCCTCGATGGTCTTTACATTTTGGCATGTTTTTGCAATGGCTGGTACCGGTTGTTCCTTTCCATGTTTAGTGCTTCCTTCAGGGTCTCTTGTAAGGCAGGCCCGGTGGTGACAAAATCTCTAAGCATTTGCTTATCTGGAAAGGATTTTATTTCTCCTTCACTTATGAAACTTAGTTTGCCTGGATATGAAATTCTGGGTTTAAAATTCTTTTCTTTAAGAATGTTGAATATTGGCCCCCACTCTCTTCTGGCTTGTAGAGTTTCTGCCGAGAGATCTGCTGTTAGTCTGATGGGCTTCCCTTTGTTGGTAACCCAACCTTTCTCTCTGGCTGCCCTTAAGTTTTTTTCCTTCATTTCAACTTTGGTGAATCTGGCAATTATGTGTCTTGGAGTTGCTCTTCTCGAGGAGTATCTTTGTGGCGTTCTCTGTATTTCCTGGATTTGAATGTTGGCCTGCCCTACTAGGTTGGGGAAGTTCTCCTGGATGATATCCTGAAGAGTGTTTTCCAACTTGGTTCCATTTTCCCCCTCACTTTCAGGCACCCCAATCAGACGTAGATTTGGTCTTTTTACATAATCCCATACTTCTTGCAGGCTTTGTTCATTTCTTTTTCTTCTTTTTTCTTTTGGTTTCTCTTCTCGCTTCATTTCATTCATTTGATCCTCAATCGCTGATACTCTTTCTTCCAGTTGATCGAGTTGGTTACTGAAGCTTGTGCATTTGTCACGTATTTCTCGTGTCATGGTTTTGATCTCTTTCATTTCGTTTATGACCTTCTCT
The DNA here is from genome assembly GCF_043159975.1 of Macaca nemestrina. Taxonomy (NCBI): domain Eukaryota; kingdom Metazoa; phylum Chordata; class Mammalia; order Primates; family Cercopithecidae; genus Macaca; species Macaca nemestrina. The sequence continues at coordinate 81,417,926 of NC_092126.1, forward strand.
GCATTGATTACTCTAGCCATCAATTCTTCCACTTTTTTTTCAAGATTTTTAGTTTCTTTGCGCTGGGTACGTAATTCCTCCTTTAGCTCTGAGAAATTTGATGGACTGAAGCCTTCTTCTCCCATCTCGTCAAAGTCATTTTCCGTCCAGCTTTGATGCGTTGCTGGCGATGAGCTGCGCTCCTTTGCCAGGGGAGATGTGCTCTTATTTTTTGAATTTCCAGCTTTTCTGCCCTGCTTTTTCCCCATCTTTGTGGTTTTATCTGCCTCTGGTCTTTGATGATGGTGATGTACTGATGTGGTTTTGGTGTAGGTGTCCTTCCTGTTTGATAGTTTTCCTTCTAACAGTCAGGACCCTCAGCTGTAGGTCTGTTGGAGATTGCTTGAGGTCCACTCCAGACCCTGTTTGCCTAGGTATCAGCAGCAGAGGCTGCAGAAGATAGAATATTTCTGAACAGCGAGTGTACCTGTCTGATTCTTGCTTTGGAAGCTTCCTCTCAGGGGTGTACTCCACCCTGTGAGGTGTGGGGTGTCAGACTGCCCCTAGTGGGGGATGTCTCCCAGTTAGGCTGCTCAGGGGTCAGGGACCCACTTGAGCAGGGAGTCTGTCCCTTCTCAGATCTCAGCCTCCATGTTGGGAGATCCACTGCTCTCTTCAAAGCTGTCAGAGTCGTTTGTGTCTGCAGAGTTTTCTGCTGCGATTGTTATTGTTTACTGTTCCCTGTCCCCAGAGGTGGAGTCTACAGAGACAGGCAGGTTTCCTTGAGCTGCTGTGAGCTCCACCCAGTTCGAGCTTCCCAGCAGCTTTGTTTACCTACTTAAGCCTCAACAATGGCGGGCGCCCCTCCCCCAGCCTCACTGCTGCCTTGCCGGTAGATCACAGACTGCTGTGCTAGCAATGAGGGAGGCTCCGTGGGTGTGGGACCCTCCCAGCCAGGTGTGGGATATGATCTCCTGGTGTGCCTGTTTGCTTAAAGTGCAGTATTGGGGTGGGAGTTACCCGATTTTCCAGGTGTTGTGTGTCTCAGTTCCCCTGGCTAGGAAAAGGGATTCCCTTCCCCGTTGCGCTTCCCAGGTGAGGCAATGCCTCGCCCTGCTTCAGCTCTCGCTGGTAGCTGGTCGGGCTGCAGCAGCTGACCAGCACCGATCGTCCGGCACTCCCCAGTGAGATGAACCCAGTACCTCAGTTGAAAATGCAGAAATCACCGGTCTTCTGTGTCGCTCGCGCTGGGAGTTGGAGACTGGAGCTGTTCCTATTCGGCCATCTTCTAAACTGCCACTCTTAAACTCACTTCTTGTCCTAGATTTCCCTGGCATGAGACAACGAACCTTAAGTATTTACCCCAGACAATGATGCTGCTTCAAGAACAGACCAAAAAGTAGAAAACAAAAAACAAAAAACAAAAAAAAACCAGAACAGAATATTCAGAGAGTGTGTGACAACTATAAAAGGTATAACATAAACATAAACAGAACACTAGAAGGAGAAAAAAAGTGAAATAAATGGAGAAATATTTAAAACAATAATGCTTTACATTTTTTTTCCAAATTAATGTGGGATACCAAATCACAGATCCAGAAGGCTAAGGGAAAATGAATCAGGATAAGTGCTAAAATGAAATATAAAAGAAAAATTCTGAAAGAAGTGAGAGGAAAAAAATCACCTTATTTCTAGAGGAACAAAGGTAAGAATTATATCCAACTTCTCCTCTGAAACCAGGCAAGCAAGAGGAGAGTAGGGTAAAATTTTTCATGTCTTGAGAGGAAAAAAAAAAAAAATCTCACCAACCTAGAATTCTGTACTCTGTGAAATTATGCTACAAAAGTGAAGGAGAAAAAAACACTTTCTCAGATAAAGAAAAATTACAGTGGTTTATTGCTACTAGACCTGCTTTGCAAGAAAAGGATAGGGAAGGAAAGTAATATAGCTCAAAAACTTGGATCATCATAAAGAAAGAAATAACATTGGAAAATAATAACTAACAGTAAAATAAAAACATTTATTTTTCTTATTCTTAAAGATAATAGTTTGTTCAAAATAATAGCAATAGTGTATTCACTTACGTATGCTAATATGTGTATAGATTTTTTACATGCTTATATATAATTGGAATGAATCACAGCAATTATACAAGTAATGGAAAGGAAATATCAAGATTATTTTGTTATTATAGGGTACTCATACTACCTGTGAAGCAGAATAGTGTTATTCGAAAGTGGACTTGGATTTGGTGTAAATGTATATTGCAAACTAGGGCAACCACTAAAAAGTGTAAAAAGAAAGAAGCAAAACTGATATGCTCAGAAAGAAGAGAAAATGGAACATAAAATGCTCAATGAACCACAAAAGGCAAAGAGCAGAAAACAAACATAGGAACAAAGAACAAAGGCAGCAAAAGGAAATAGCAACAAATATGACAAACATTAATTCAAGTATACAAATAATCACTTGGAACATCCATAGTCTAACACAACTTAATATATTTACACAGTTGGATATTAAAATAACACATCTTATTAGAACGTGTGGGATATAGCAAAAGCAGTGCTTAGGGAGATATTTATAGCATTGAATGCATATATAAGAAAAAAGGAAAGATCTAAACTCAAACATCTAAGTTTCCACTTTCGAAAACTTGAAAAAAAAGAGCAAATTAAATCCAAAGTAAGCAGAAAAATAGAATTAAAAAGTTAGAGGAGTCATTAATGAAATTCAAAACATAAAATCAATAGAAAAAAACAATGTAACCAAAAGCTGGTTCTTGAAAAGATCAATAAAATCGCTAAGCTGTAGTCAAGATAGCTAAAAACAAAGAGAGAAGACATCAATTACTATTATCAAAAAAGAATAGGGAATATCACTATATATTGCATGAACATTAAAAGGATAATTAAAGAATACTACGAACACACCAGGCGCAGTGGCTGATGCCTGTAATCCCAGCACTTTGAGAGGCCAACGCAAGCAGATCACAAGGTCAGGAGATCAAGACCATCCTGGCTAACACAGTGAAACCCCGTCTCTACTAAAAATACTATATATATGTGTATGTATATATATATACACATACATATACACACACACACACACACACACACACACATATATATGTAAGTTGGGCGTGGTGGCGGGCGCCTGTAGTCCCAGCTACTCAAGAGGCTGAGGCAGGAGAATGGCGTGAACCCAGGAGGTGGAGCTTGCAGTGAGCCGAGATCGCGCCACTGCACTCCAACCTGGGTGACAGAGTGAGACTCCGTGTCAAAAAAAAAAAAAAAAAAAAAAAGAGTACTATGAACAACTTTATATGCACAAATTTGCTAACTAACATTAAATGAACTAATTCCTTGAAAGACATAGTTTGCCAAAACTCACACAAGAAGAAACAGACAATCTGAATAGTCCCAGGTCTAGCAAAAAATTGAATCAATTAATAACCTTCCAAAACAGAAAGCAGCAGGCCAGATGTGTTCTGGTGAATTCTACCAAACATTTAAAGAAGAAATTATACAAATTATCTTTAATATTTTTAGAAGTCATTAGCAGAATGAATACAGCCTAATTCTTCCAATAAGACCAGCATTACCCTAACAACAATACCAGATAGTTATTACAAGAAAACTAAAGAGCAAACCAATATCTTTCATAAACACAAATGCAAAAATCCTCAACAAAGTATTAGTAAATAAAATCCAACAATATATAAAAAATTATATGCCACAATCAAGTGGGATTTATTCCATGTAGGCAAGACAGGTTCATATCTGAAAATAAATTATTGCAATACATCACATTGACAGACTAAAAAAGAAAAATCACATGATCATATCAATAGACTGGGGGAAAGCATTTGACAAAACCAGCATGATGAAAACTCTCAGTCAACTAGGAATAAAGGAAAACTTTGTCAACTTGATGAAAACAATCTACAAAAATCTTACAGCTAACATCATACTTAATGGTAAGAAACTGTAAACTTTCTCACTAATATCAAAAACAAACCAAGGATCCCGTCTCACCACTTCTTTGCAATGTTGTGCTGGAATTCCTAGCCGATGCAATAAAATATGAAAGGGAGATAAAAAGTATACAGATTGGAAAGTAAGAAATAAAATTGTCTTCTTTCACAGATGGTATGATCATCAATGTTGAAAATTCAAAATAACAATAAAAAACTCTCCTGGAACTAATAAGTGATTATACTAAGATTGCAGAATATATATGAAGAATAAGCTTAATAAATTGTTTTCCTATATATAGCAATGAATAAGTGAAATTTTAATTTAACAGTATAATACCAAATCTACATGCAGAAAACTACAAAACTGATGAACATCAAAGAACTAAGTAATTAAATATTTTATGTTCATGAATAGAAAGACTCAAAATAGTCAAGATGTTAGTTCTTCCCAATGTGATGAAGACCCAATGCAATTTCAATAAAAATTCCAGGAAATTATTTTGTGGATATTGAAAAACTAATTCTAAATTGTAAATAGAAAGGGAAAAGACCCCAAATACCCAATGTAATATTGAAGGAGAAAAACAAAATTGGAGGACTGACAAGACCCAACTTAAAGACTTACAATAAAGCTATAGTATTTTAGATAACCTGGTACTGGTAAAAGAATAGCTCAGTGAAGCAGAGCAGGGAGTCCAGACACAGACCCACACAAAGACATCAACTGACCTTTGACAAATGAGCAAAGGCAATACAATGAAGAAAATATAGTCTTTTCAACAAATAAGGTTCAAACAAGTAGACATTCACATGCAAATAATAATAATAAAAGACAGATAAAATAAGAGATGTAGACCTTACACTCTTCACAAAAATTAACTCAAAATAGATCATGGATCTAAATGTAAAATGCAAAACTATAAAACTCCTTGAAGAAAACACAGGAGAAAATCTAAATTGCCTTGGCTTTGGCGATCACATTTTAGATACAACAAAACATCTTCCATGAGAGAAATAATTGATAAGCTAAACCGTATTAAAATTGAAATTTTCTGCTCTACAAAAGGCAATGTTAAGAGAATGAGAAGATAAGCTAATACTAAAGTAAAATATTTACAAAATACTTATCTGATTAAAAAGCTGTTACCTAAAATATACAAAGAACACTTGAAAGTCAATGATAAGCAAATAACCCAATTAAAAATGTTATTTAAGGATCTTAAGAAGCACCCCACCAAAGAATATACACAGATGAAAAATGAGCATATAAAAAGATACTTCACATCATATCATTTGGGAGACACAAATTAAAACAATGAAATACCACTACACACTTGTTAGAATGGCCAAATTTCAAAACAGTGATTATATCAATTGCTGATGAGGATGTGGAGCTACTGGAACTCTTATTCATGGCTGGTGGGAATGCAAAATAATATAGGCACTTTGAAAAACAATTTGAAAACAATTTGAAAAAAAATTACAAAACTAAACATACTCCTACCATATGATCCAGCAACAATCATCCAGTAATAATGCTCCTTAGTATCCAATCAAAGGAGCTGAAAACTTACATCCACAGAAAAATATGCACATAGATGTTTAATGCCGCTTTACTCATAATTGCCAAAACTTGGAGGCAATCGCATGTCCTTCAATAGGTGATTATATCAATGAACCGTGGTACATCCAAACAATGGAATATTATACAACCCTAAAAAGAAATGAGCTGCAAGCTATAAAAACCATGGAGGAATCTTAAATGAATATTACTAAGTGACAGAAGCCAATCTGAAAAGGCTATATATCACGTGATTCCAACTATACTGTATTCTGGAAAAGGCAAAACTGTAGAGATATTAAAAAGATCAGTGATTGGCAAGGGTTGGAACAGAGAGGCAGAACAGAGAATTTTCAGAATAATGAAAATACTCTGTATGATATTATGATGGTGGATACATTGCATTATATATTTATCCCAACCCAAAGAATGTTCAACACCAAGAGTGAACCCTGATGTAAACTACGGACTTTGGGTGACCATAATGCATCAATGTAGGTTCATCAGTTATAACAAATGTACCATACTGGTGGGTAATGTTGATAATAAGGAAGATTATGTATGTGTGTATCTATGTGTGACAAGAGGGGTTGTATGGGAAATATCTGTACCTTCCTCACAATTTTGCTGCAAAACTAAAAGTGCTCTAAAAAAAAAAAACCTAAGAAAAGTAACTTGCACACTTTAAAATAAGCAATGAGTCAAAGAAAAAATCATGAAAAAATTAGACAATACTTATGAAATGTAGCTATACAGTGATAAAGGGAAATTATAGCTGCCAATGCCTGTAGTAAAAAAAAAAAAGATTCTACGTCAATCAATTCACTTCCCACCTTAAGCAAGATCAAACTAAACCTAAAACAAGTAGAAGGATAGCAATAATAAAGATTAGTATAGATATATAATAATAAAGTAAAAAACAGACAAACAACAGAGAAAATCAATGATAGCAAAATTACATTCTTTGAAAAGGTCAATAAAATGACAAAACCTCAAGTTAGATGTATGTTTAAAAACTGGGAAGATTCAAATTACTGAAATCAAAAATGAAAGAAAGGACCTCTTTACTGACCCTACAGAATAAAAAAGAGGAAAAGGGAATCCTTTGAGCAATTGTAGGATAACAAATTAGATAACAGATGAACAAATTACTAGAATGACATGAATTACTGAAACTACCTTCTCAAGAAATAGAAAATCTGAGAAGTTAGTTTCTCAAATTAGACATATCATAAGTAGAGATTGGATTAGTTATTTTAAAACTTCCCACAAAGAAAAACCCAGGCCCAAATTGTTTTAGTGAATTATATCAAATTTTTAAAGAAAAATTCATATAAAGTGTTCACAATTTCTCCAAAATATAGAAGAGAGACCACTTCCTACCTCATTCCATTAGGCCAAAGTTGCCATGATACAAAATAATATGAAGATAACACAAGAAAAAAAAAAAACTACAGGATAATATTTCTTATAAGTATAGATGTAAAGATCTTCTACAAAATACTAGGAAACTAAATCTAACAACATATGCAAAGGATTAATTATACACTACGGTCAGGTGGATTTTATCTCAGGAAAACAGGTTGATTCAACATCCAAAAACAATGTAATACACCATGTCAATAGAATAAAGGACAAAAACCACATGATCATCTCAATAGACACAGAAAAAAGCACTTGAAAAAATCCAACAACCTTTCACAATAAGATCGCTGAACAAACTAGAAATATAAAAGAACTTCCTCACCTGGTAAGGGGAATCTACTAAAAACCCACAGCTCAAATCACACTTAATTGTGAAATAGTCAAAGCTTTCCCCCTAAAATCAAGAATAAGACAGGATGTCTGTTCACATCACTTCTATTCAACCTTGTACTAGAGGTTCCAGGCAGAGCAATGAGATAAGAAAATAAAAAGCATGTAGCTGAGCAGGGTGGCCATGGCTGTAATCCCAGCAATTTGGGAGGCCAAAGTAGGCGGATCACTTGAGACCAGGAGTTCGAGACCAGCCTGGGCAACATGAAGAAAACTCGTCTCTACAAAAAATACAAAAATTATCTGGGCATGGTGACACATGTCTGTAGTCCCAGCTTGTCAGGAGGCTGAGGTGGAAGGATTGCTGGAGCCCTGAAGATCGAGGCTGCAGTGAGCCATGATCGCACCACTGAACTTCAGCCTAGGCAAGAGAATGAGACCCTGTGTCAAAATAAACAAATAAATAAACAAACAGCAGGCATCACTATTGAAAGAAATGTAAAATATCTATTTGCAGATGACATGATTTTGTGTGTAGAAAATTCTTAAAAATACGCTTTTAAAAACTATTAGAACTAATAAAAATCAACAAATGTGCATGATACAAGATCAACACATAAAAATATATTTTCATATACTAGCATAAAACATGCAGAAGTGAAATTAAGGAACAATTCCATTTAAAACAGCATCAAAAAGAAAAAAAATGCATAAGAACAAATTTAATGAGAGCAAAAGTGATATACTGAAAACTGGGAAACATTGCTGAAATAAAAATCTAAACAAATGGAATGATATCTCATGTCCATAGATCAGACATCCTATTGTTTAAATGACAATGCTCCCCATATTAATCTACAGATTCAACTCAATCCCTCTCTATCAAAAAAAACAAGGAGTAGAACAATGTATATTGTTCTGTATTATTTATATTTCCATAAAGAATGTCTAGAAACATTCACAAGAAACTAATGAAAGCATTTATATATCATAATGGTTGGGTTGAAACTGGATAAATGTGGGGCAGGGTAACTATATATATTGTTTTTCTTTTTATACCTTGTATTATTTTTTTAAAGTATGGGAAGAGGAGCAGGAGTGGAAATTATCTTACCCCACTCTAGCAGTGTGTAAGATAGACAAGCCTGGATTCATAGAATCATACCAGAATGACTGACAAATAAGCAATGTATGGAGGTAGTCCTCATATAGGATGTGTGGCCACCCATTACTTTGAACTTTTAGAGAATATTACTAACATCCATTGAAACAGGAACAAGTAAAGGGGAGAAAGGCCAGCTTACTTAATACCAATGGGATTTTAATTTCTTTATTACTATCCCCACAGGAGCTGTAGCGAGGGCCCTCCCACATCTCTCCAGTCTTCCTTCTCCTCACACTATCAACTCTTATCCAAAGTCAGAGGGAACCTAGAGAAGGTAGTAGGTTTTACCTATGAATGATCCTGCTGTGCAAAGGAGAAAAGGTAGGGAAAGAAGGGGCAAAAGAGCAGAGGAGTCTGCAGGAGTTCCTGCTGATTCTTTACTTAACTTGGGTACCACAGGGCAGGAGATAAACTTTGGAGAAGAGTGCAATTAAGCTAACTCCACTTTGGCTTTTATCTACATTTAATTTGTTCACATTTGAGGGTTCAGATCCAAAATGAAAAAGGATTTTATGGATGAATGATATTTCATTGTATATGTAAACCACATTTTCTTTGTCTGTTTATCCACTGATAGACACTTAGTTTGATTCCATATCTTGGCTGTTGTGAATAGTGCTATAATAAAGGTGGGAGTACTGGTACCTCTTCAACGTACTGATTTCCTTTTTATGAATATATATACCCAGCAGTGGGACTGCTGGATCATATGGCAGTTCTATTTTCAGTTTATTGAGGAACTTCCACACTGTTTTCTACAGTTACTGTCCTACTTTAGATTCCTCTCAACAGTGTAGTGGCATTCCCCCATCTCCACATCCTCACTAGCATTTGTTACTTTTTGTCTTTTTGATAACAGCCATTCTAACTGGGGTAGGTAATACCTTCTAGTGATTTTCATTTGTATTTCCCCGATGATCAGTGAAATTGAATAGTTTTTCATATACTTCTTGGCCATTTGTATATCTTCTTTTGAGAAATGTCCATTCAGGCCTTTTGCCCATTTTTAATTGCATTGATTTTTTGTTTTTTTGCTATTGATTTTTTAGTTCCTTACATATCCTGGTTATTCATCTCTTGTCAGATCGATAGATTGTAAGTATTTTCTCACATTCTGTAGGTTGTCTTTTCACTTTATTAATTGTTTTCTTTGCGGTGCCAAAGTTTTTTAGCTTATTGTAATTCTGTTTGTCTATTTTTGTTTTGTTGTCTGTGCTTTTGAGGTCTTTGAGGTCTTACCCCCCAAAATCTTTGCTCAGACCAACGTCCTGTAGCATTCTCCTAGTGTTTTAGTAGTTTCATAGTTTCAAGTCTTATAATGAAGTCTTTAACCCATTGTTAGTTGATTTTTGCGTGTGGTAGAAGATAAAGATCCAGTTTCGTTTTTCTGCATATGAATATCCAGTTTATCCAGCACCATTTATTAAAGAGACTGTCCTTTCCCCCAATGCGTATTCGTGGTATCTGTGTCAAAAACAACTGAGTGTAAGTGTGGGGATTTATTTCTGGATTTTCTATTCTGTTCCATTCATCTAGGTGTCTGTTTTATGCCAATATCATGCTGTTTGGGTTATTTTAGCTGTGTAGTATAATTTGAAATCAGAGAGTGTGATGCTTCCAGCTTTCTTCTTTTCGATCAGGATTATTTTAGCTATTCAGAGACATTTGTGGTTCCATATATATTTTATGATTATTTTTTCTATTTCTGTTAAGAATGTCATTGGAATCAAGCTTGGGCTTGTATAGAGATTTTAACAATATTAAGTCTCTCAACCCATGGGCATGAGATAACTTTCCACCTTATCATTTGCAGTATGATGCGTGGAACTGGAGGCCATTATGTTAAGTGAAATAAGCCAGGCTCACAACAACAGACATCATATCTTATGTGGGAGCTATAAAAGGGGGTCTCATGGAGGTAGAGAGTAGACTGGGAAGGGAAGAGGGGTGGGGAGATGAAGAGAAGTTGGTTATGGAATAGAAAGACATGGTTGGATAGAAGGAATATGCTCTAGTGTACAAGAGTACAGTAGGGAAATTATAGTTAACAATAATTTATTGTATATTTAAAAATAGCTAGAAGAAAAGAGCTTTAATATTCCCAAAACAAATAAAATATAAATGTTTTGAGGTGAGGGATATCCCAATTACCTTGATTTGATCATTATTCATTGTATACAGTTTTCAAAATATCACATGTACCCCCAAAATATGTAAAACTGTTATATACAATTAAATAACAAAAATAGAAACAACAGCTGTACAAACATTTTTTAAAGGCTTTCTTTAAATGAGTTTCACATGAAAGTAGGAAAGGACTCTCTGGAGTCCTTACCATCTTTATGTGAGAAACACATTGGTCCCAGTGCTCTCTTTACTTTTCTTAGTCCATCCTTTCACTCTGTACATCTTTCTGAGCTCAATGAATTATACATTATCGTTGCTTAATTGCTTTCAGAGATGGACCCCTGCACAGGTGGGAATGGATGTGTTCACATATGTCAGAGTGAGAATGGCACGGCCAGGTGTGCCTGCCATGCAGGGTACCAGCTGTCTGAAGACAAAAACATTTGTGAAGGTAGGAAACTGAAACTGATGACTTAATTGTGTAATTGTTTGAAATTTTGTGGTAATTCAGTTTTGAATAGTCAGAACAGCTAGGAAAAAAGGTGTTTTCATTTATTCTTAAAAAGGAACATTTAAATTCTTATTTGATCATTTGAAAGCTATTTTTATACCATCAAACTTCAGTGAAATTCTTAGTAACATTTTATAAAATGACATAGGATAGTTCCAGACTTAATACTTTTTGTTTCTCATTCTGAAGTGAATTCCAGAATTAATATTTCAAAATCTTCTATAACCACACATGAAGCTTTTTATTATAGGCTACAGAAGGTGGGGATAACCTTTGAAAAGCAAGTATATGCAGATAAGTGTTTTCAGAAGTCAGGAATAATTAAAACAAAAAGGAAGGAACTCTATAAATACAAAATTACACATTTCTCTTTCCTAGAAATAGCAAAACAGACATACTTTAATTCAAAGATAAAAGTGATAAATTCTTCCCTCACAAGAACTGATAAATTAACTCATTTCTCTGGGGCAGTCTTTGTTTTAATAACTTTTGAGAAATCACTTTTTTATCATGATATTTTCATGAAATGAGAAACCATTAATTTGGAGTAATTACAAAAGTAATTATGACTTATGGGACTGATAAAAACTATGAAAAACAATTAGTAATGGAAATTTGTGTTTTCATTTTTTCTTTAGGTCAAAATTAAGATGATAATTTCTGTGGCTTTTTTAAACACACTTTTCTAACAGAGAACATTTCTGCTTTGGTCCTCTGTTTCCACAGCACCTATCTAGCTCAGCACTTGGTACAGAATAGGATCATCTTAAATAAATATTTGAGGAAAATTGACAAATGTTTGCATACATAGATATAGATATGTATATTTATCTGTCTACTGCCTTTCAAACTTCTATTTTAACATCTGATACATTATTTATAGAAAATCTATCCTCAGAATTACTGCTTGCCTGTTCTATTACAAATACATCAGAAGAATTAGTATTTCTCTTAAGCACCCTGGTGGGGATGATATATAGTATGGAGGAAGAACCAGTTTAAAAAAAAAAAAATGGTGAGACCTGTCCCCTTAAAGGGAGGAAGGAGAGATCACCTGAGCCACACAACTGAAGTTACACTGAATAGAATTGACTATTGGTATCAGGAGAGAGAGAGGGTATCAGGGTCTAAGTGGCATTCCCTTGTGACAATCATATGTATAACACAAACCATGGATTGCTAAATATGAAGGCCCCTTATCTGCCTTGCCATGGCCACACATACTAATCTAAATCAAGGAGATAGTCCTAAAGACAAATTACAATGACTTCTTCCCTGTATTATTAAGGAATAGATTAGGCCCATTTTTGTTTCATTTTCTCTTTTTCCTTATTAATGGATACTAGTAAGTTCTAATAGAAGTGTTTGAGAACATAAGACCAACACTAGCGGTAATGTCAGAAGCAGTCAGCTTATTTACAAATGCTCCTTTATATAAAGAATATGGAACCTATGTGGTACTTACTGTTACAGTGACTGTTGGGGGTGGGGGGTTAAGTGGGCGCAGGTGCATAAGTCCATTATTGTAGTTTGTCAGTAAGCCATCATTACAGCTCCTAAGACATAGCTGTGGTGTCTGTCTTCCTGCAGATATAAATGAGTGTGCTGAAGGTCTTTCTTACGGTGGCCACCACTGTGTAAACTCTATGGGATCTTTCACTTGTGCCTGCCACACTGGCTTTGAGCTGGGAGCTGATAGAAAACAATGTTACAGTGAGTGGCAACAGTCAAAGCCCAGGGAATATGTGGCATTTTACAGGTATTAAACATGAGTAATAAACAAAAGAATTACATTGTGTGTCTTGCTAAAGCAAGGGCTCCTGAGAAGGATGTGGATGAAGGCTTAAAAATCCAACCCTTTTATTTTATAGATGAGAAAACAGAGGCCCAGAGTCAATGGAAAATGGTTTGAATAACAATCTGTAGTGTCGTTAGCAAGGATTAAACCTCAGGTTTTCTGACTTGGGGCTCTGTTAGGTTCATAGATCTTTGTAAAAAGTCTGCCTTCCTTTGTCAGTTCTGCCACGCAATATTTATTGAACACTAATAACTCCAATGTAAAACTCAAAAAAAAAAAAAAAAAGGAATGAGCAGGAGTGAAGGAACCACCGTACAAGAAGCAGCTCTAAGCTGCAATACTATGCCTCATGCATTGGATGTTCTAATGAGAATCTTCCACATTGGCCCTCTCCCTCCCTCCGTCATTGCCTTTCATCATGCCTATTGAGCAACTCCTTCCCTGCTTTGTCTTTTCTTCCACTGATTCATTTCCCTATCCCTTCTCTTCAAAAAATTTATGATCCATGTCATATAACCTTAGCATCTTCCTCCCTAGGCTCAGTTATACAACTACATATATCCCTTTTTAGGAACGTATTAAAATGTTAATATGCTGAGCTATTAGCTATAGTTACTATTACAACTATGTTCTCTTCACACGTCATCCCCACTGGTCCATTACTTAATCTGCAGATGAGCACACTTTCTACTTTACTAAGCTTTAATCTATCTGATATCTCAAGTTCAATGTTTTCTACCTCAACATTTCCCATTCTCACCCATCTCTACTTCTGTCCTTTTTTGAATGACAGATTTTTTTTTTCTTATTTTTATGGCTGATGTATCCATCTCTGACTCTTGGTACATCAAGAGACAGAGGTCTTGGTACATCAAAAATTCATTTTTCTTCTTCATCTTCAGACTCTATCTTTCTCTCAGTGACTTCTTCCCTTCTTTCTCCAGTTCACAACTATACCTTACAAGGTAAATTTTACTATGTTGAAAACAACCATACTAACTGGTTTTGCTTTAAATTCAGGATCATAAATCTTAAATGATTAAGCAGCGTGGGTGGACAAACATATACTATCAGAATATGTCTATCTACTTTTACCGTCATCAAAATAAGTGTTTAACACCTCTTTCTCTTCCAAAGCTTTATATCACCCTCCTTTTGACCTTTGTCCTCATCTCATCTCTTAGGTCATCAAATAATAAATGCAAACTATCATCCAAGGTAGCAATTAAAACAAAGTCTCCTGTAGAATCACATGGAAAGGCTTCAGTCCTATTAATATGAAGCAGGTAGCCCTATTACTATCAAAGGTCATCTTCTCCATGGAGCTTTGGATTCCATTCTCTCTTCACATCTGAAGATCTTTGCTTCTGCAATTATCTCCCTCTTTTCTGAATTATCAGTTCTTTCTTCTGCATCATTTTCACCAGCATAACAACATGACCAAGTGTCTTCTGTCTTTAAAGTACTTTCACATGAGTCCATATTTCATAAAAGCTAGTATCTGACTTTAGCCAATATCTCCTTTCTCATTCTCTTATCAGCCCATACTAATCAAGTTTTCACCTCTACTCTGCCGCTTGTCACCCATGACCGCTATGCTACCAGATTGGATGGTAGCTTCTTCAATTTTATCCTAATTGACCTCTCAGTAGTTTTCAACACTTCTGATTACCCTCATTCTTGAAACACTCTTCACTTCTGTGTTATTACACTTTTCTAGTATTTCTTTACATCTCTGGCCCTTCTTTCAATGTAAAATTTATTGAACTGCTCTCCTTTTAACTACACGTGAATATACCAAACTAACTATTCGGCATCACTACCTGCATGACTGGTAGGCATTTCCCACTTGGTAGAACCAAAACAGAAATGCTGATTTTGAGTCTCAATCCCAAAGAGCCTCTTCTCAGTTCTTCACATATTAATCAATCATCCATTTAGTGCCAAAGTCAACAACTCAATGACAGAAAATTAATAAGTGACTGAACTAGGATTTGAACTAGAGTCTTCCTGCGTCAGATATAATATCCTTTCAACTTCATCATGTGTTTATAAACATTATGTCTCTTTATTAGTTTTAATGAAGGAACAAATAAAGATGGTGATATATAAAATAAATATTTAAGCTTTCTTACCTGAGCTCTTTCATGAAGAGATATTATTAGGGTAACTAAATTCCTCATTCTTCCTTCCGACATAAAATTCTATGTGTCTTTAATTCTATACTCCTTAAGGTCTGTTGGTATATTTTTATTGCTTAAAGACTGCATTTTTGCTACAGTGATATTTTCCTTTTAAAGAGCAAACTAAATAAGATGGGAGAGAAATTTGACTACTAATTAAGGTACAACTTCCTCTGAAGTCAGGGGTTTTTTTTGTTTTGTTTTGTTTTCTTCAAATGCCTGAAGGAGTCCCTTCAGGCCGAGAAAAGCGTGGAAGGATTTTTCTTTGCCTTAAATCTTTTGGCTTTTTAATGTGACCAGAGGTATAGGGGATGAGTATATTTTACAAATGTATGAAATTAAACATCTTACAATCTGACTGGTGCTCCCTCAGTTATCAGGAAAGAGGGAGTCATTAATGATAATAAGTTTGGAGGTACATACATGCTCTCTGTAGAATTTACTTGGGAAAGAAATTAGCTCTACAGTTGAATACATTTGGTAGAAGTTTATTTTTACATTTATTTTCCTTTTGTGAATATTTGGCTAAGCTCTTTCTGTAGTCCTCAACAGACCTCAATATTTACTAACTGAAATACAAATCTTTCCTAGTGAAAACTGGTCTTTTGAGTTGTTTCAAAACCCGTAGACGGAGTAAGTCCTTTTAGACTCTGATTATATATATATATATATATATATATATGTATTTTTGTTGTTGTTGTTTTTTAGACGGAGTCTGCCGCTGTCGCCCAGGCTGGAGTGCAGTGGCGTGATCTCTTCCCACTCACTGTAAGCTCAGCCTCCTGGGTTCACGCCATTCTCCTGCCTCAGCCTCACGAGTAGCTGGGACTACAGGCGCCCGCCACCACGCCCGGCTAATTTTTTGTATTTTTAGTAGAGACGGGGTTTCACTTTGTTAGCCAGGATGGTCTCAATCTCCTGACCTCGTGATCCGCCCTCCTCGGCCTCCCAAAGTGCTGGGATTACAGGCGTGAGCCACCACGCCCGGCCGAGCCTGATGATATTTAACAATGAATTTTGTGCCCATCATCTAAAGTACATTTTGAAATGATACTTTTTTTTTAGAGAACAGTGTGTTATATTTATGTGGTTTTTTCTCAGCAGGTCTCAAAACACCTTGCAGTATAACCACTGAATCTTCACAGTGTACTATGAATTAGCTATCAGTGTCTTGTAATTAGAAATTGGAAAATTCCACGTACAGCATGCTTCCTTCATATTACCAAGCAATATGTAATATAGTTTAACATATTTCACACATATTTAATGTACATCTTATCTATCAAGCAAACAATATATTTGCTACTTATGAGAATGTTTTAAGTATGATTTTTAAAGTACTATAATAAAAACATTTTTTATCATCTGAATCAAAGAATCAAAATCTCAGCTTGCATCTAGTAGGTAGTTATAGATCTGAGTTTGCACTTTTTTTAGTCCCATATGTCTTTAAAGAAGTAACCATGGTATTTCTTATATTTAAATCAAATTACCACCAGCAGTCTAAAGCTGCATTGATGCAGTATCACTGGAAAATAGCAAGAATAAGAGAAGCCTATGTAAAAATTTTGAAATGGATACTTTTACCTGTCTTCCCCCCTAAAAAATCAATTAATATTACAAATTTATTATAGTTTTCAGTATTTTAAATATAACCTAATCCAGGGATCAAAACTCTAACACCAACACAAGACAGGCAATAAATATAAATGTGTAAGGCAGACTAAGCATAAAAGATAGGAAATTGTAGGGATTGTTTTGAACTGGCGAGGGAGTTTTGGGCCTGGAGAGGACAGCTATTGCTTGATTGCTTGCCTCCAGCTAACTGTCACCTAGAGGGTGTGTGATGCCAGTGTACTAGACCCACTGATTTATTCAACAAATGCTTACTGAATACCTACCATGTGCCAGGCACTGTTCCTAACACTATAGATACAACGATGAACAAGTCAGGCAAAGTTCCTGCCTTTAAGGAACTTAAATTCCTACAGAGGAGATAGAAAACAGGAAATCAATCAAAGAAATGTATACTATCATCTTATATAGTGTTAATATTCAGTGAGAAGATCAAAGAAAAAGGAGCAGTAATAACTAAGACCCTAAGGTAGGGCTGAACTTGATGGTTTAGGAAACAGAAAACCAGTGTGGACTGGAAAAGAATGAACAAGTCATAGAGATAGTCGATGAGAGCAGTAGGCAGAGAAAGGGAAGAATCAAATTGTACTAGACTTGGCCACCACAAGGGGTTTGGATTTTATTCCAAATGTGATGAGAAGGCATTGGGTGGTTTTGAACAAACAGTAATATCATATGATTTTCACTGTTTAAGAACTACTGTGGCTACTCTGTAGGGAATGGGCAGTAGGGAGTGTCTGTAAAAGCAAGATTAGAGTCATTCAGGTGAGCTATGGTGGTGGCTTCAATTAAGCTAGTAGCAGTAGATTTGAGATTTATTTTGCAGAGAGAGCTGAGATGAATTGCTGATTTGGATGTGAGGAAAAGAAAAATCAAGAAGAATTCTTGGTTTTAGAAAACAGGTGAATTAGAATGTTTTTTACCAAAATGGGGAGTCCAATAGAAGAACAGGTTTTGAAGTGAAATATAGGGTATGTTTAGAAATCATGAGTTCTATTTCTGCCGTGTGAAGTTTAAGGAGCCAAGTAGAAATAACATGTAGGTAGTTTCTATCTATTTTCTAACTAAATAGAAAAGTCTACAAGTTTATGGTGGTCAGAGCTTGAGTGAGCAGCTTGTCAACATGTAAATGTCAGTATTTAAGCCATGAGCAAGAATGGGGTCACCTACAAAGGGAGGGTGTCTGGAGGAGTGAGCAGGAGGGAACTGAGACTGTAGACTCCAACATTTAGTAACTAGAATGTGACACAGAGACAGGAAAGACTGAAAAAGAATGTCCAGTAAGGTTTAAGGACAACTTGGATAATGTGATTTTCTGAAGAAAAAAATTGGGGAGAAGTAAATGGTCAACGGTATCAAGTGCTTCTAAGAATTCGGCAATGTGGCAGTAAATGGAGAAAAATGTGGAATCTAGGGAGGGTTATATTGCCTCTTAATTTATTTTTTTACTTAGTAAATTTAACATTTTCAGTATATAATCATAACAATTTTAACAAATATGTAGATTTCTGTAACCACCATTGCAATCAGGATTAAGAACAGTTTTGTCAACCCCAGAAAACTCCCTGTGCTCCCCATGGCTTGTCACTTATTTCCCACCTCTAACCTTCGACATCTACTTGATGTGTTCTCCCTCACTGGAATTTTGTTTTCTTGGGAATGTCATATAAATGGAATTAAACTGTGTGTATTCTTTTATTCAATATAATGCCATTAAGATTCAGCCAAGTTGTTGCTCATATGAAGAGTTCTATTCTTCAATGAGTAGTATTCTATTGTATGGATATACTACAGTTGGTTTAAGGACATTTAAGTTGTTTCCAGGTTTTGGCAATTATGAAGAGACTGCTATAAACATTTGTATACAGGTTTTTATATGAACATAGCTTTAAAAAACCTTTTTCTCTTCAGTAAAAACCTAGGGCTGGCATCACAAGGTCATATGATAGGTGTATTTTTAAGTTTATAAGAGACTCTCAAGCTATATTTTGGAATGGATGTAACATGGACTATTGGCTTAAAAAAAATAGGAGACCTTTAATTTGTGATAAAATGGTGGAAATCCTAAAATTTTCTCAACTTTTGTAACACCTTGATAATCAAATCCCATATAATTGCAGGCCACTAGTTTCCAAACCTTAGTGCAACTCGATCCCTCTGTTAACAGTGGAAAAAAAATCTGAGGATCAGAGATTTAAAATAATTGAAGATTACACAGCTACAAAGTGTCAGATCTTCCACCTTTAAATGTTGTGTTTTTTCTATTATGTCACATTAACTTCTCTTAGGAAAAATATTACACTACATTTCAGTGAAATAGATTATATTGCTAGTCGAATTATTTTCTCTTTTTCTTTCCTTTTTTTTTTTTTTTTTTTTTTTTTTTGACAGGGGTTTGTTCTATCACCCAGGCTAGAGTGCAATGGCAAGATCACAGCTCACTGCAGCCTCGACCTCCCCGGCCCAAGCAATCCTCCCACCTCTCAGCCTTCTGAGTAGCTGGGACTACAAGAATGTGCCACCATGCCCAGCTAATTTTTTGTATTTTTTTATAGAGACAGGGTTTCACTGTGTAACTCAAGCTTGTCTCAAACTCCTGGGCTCTAGTGATCTGCACACATTGGCCTCCCAAAGTGCTGGGATTAGAGGTGTAAGCCACCACACCTAGCTATTTTCACTTTACAAATGATATTATATAGGAAAACGTCTCTGGATTAGAAAGCTTTGATTCTTACCAGCTCTGCTACCTTAGGCAAGTCTTTTATCCTTTCTGAACCTCAGTTTTCTGATCCTAAGCAAAAATTATGTTACTTTAAAGACATAATATTTAGATTAATAAGTACATATGATACCTTGCATAATATAGACTGGCTTTTAAAACTAACAATGCCATAAATGTTAATGATTTCATGTCAATTGACCTTACTTTTCTCTCTAAGAAATGATGAAGATTAATTTGATAGACTCTAAGATACCAAATATAGTTCATAAATACTTAAAAATGTCTCTTTGTAAGAATGGCAATAGCAAGCATATGTCAGAAAAAAACTTCAATTCTGTATCAGAAATATCTGTGTGTCCCAATCACCACAACCAGAGACATCATTTGAAATAGGTTCCCTTGAAGAGTATAAGTTAATGTATCGTGAAAAATATCAATTCCCTTCACTAAGCTTTCCTTTAGCTTTCTGATTTTGATTAGTCCTAAACTAGCTGTTTCTAAACCCAAAGGAGTTCTTATTTTTAACAATAAATTGATTAGCATACTCCTTCTTTTGGTTATTCAATCATTCGAAACCTATTTTGAACATCTGTTATGAGCTGGGGAGTGCAAGACGATGGTGGCACAATGGGATGGGCACAATGACAGGGATGTGCCCTGGGTGCTTGTGAGCATCTGAGGCTGCTCTGTGCCCTGGACTGGATGCCGGGGATTAGGCCGGATGATTTCTGGAATTGTAGCAGATGTCTAGGCAGTTTATGAGGTGACATATGCTTTCAAGGAGTGTCACAATCCCAAATACTCTTGTCTTGTTGTTGCTTTTTTTCCCCCAGCTTTTTTTCTTCTAAATGATTCATGAGTTAAGACTTAGAGGAAATGAATCAGTGTAGGCACTCTCAGTAAGAAGGGGTATGTTCAAACAACATAAATAAAGACCGGTAGACCTTCAGTGGTAAAAATGCCATTCAGAGTATCTAAATTCCATATTTTAACACGGATTCTAAACATTTTTGTAATTCTCATTTTGTCACTTAGAAAATGAGAGACTATAATGCCCGTGTGCTCAGGACAATTGGCAGTTATCTGCTGAAGCTCATGCCCACCAATACGCCTGAAATTAGTAGCATGTACCAGCCAAACTGATTTGCACAGTAACAATTTGTTTATGTAATAAGTGATTCTCATATAAATCAAAGCTGATTAGTGCATCAACATGACCCTAGTTACACATGATCAACTAAATCACTGGGTTTATGTTTACACCTTTGCTCCGAGGTTACTTTGTAACAGTATTTTCATGTGCTCATAGACCCTAAAAATCACAAATAATAACATTCTATTAGCTCGAGAACAGAAATGTCAGCTGGCAAACAACCTATTTGATTTCTGATTATTGATTTAATATATATGTATATATATTACACCTATTATACCCTGAAAATACTGAAAATTCCCAAAACATGTTTCCTTTAAGGTGTTTAATAACCAGTGGTGGATTCATCGTTACCTTTCTGTATCACTTACTCAACATTATTTATATGTTTATTAGTATATAATATGGTATAGGCATTTACAATGCTTAATAACCCTCAGACTTTTACTTTTATATGTATGGAGTGTTGATGGATTTCTAATAAAGTTTGTCATCCTCTCAATAGAGAAAACATTATTGACATATATTCAGGTTTCTCTGTTGTTATGCTAATAATCCTATTTTGCTCTTTTTGGAAAGGGATTGAATTGGAAATTGTCAATAGCTGTGAAAAGAACAATGGTGGTTGTTCCCATCACCATGAACATGCAATTGGTACTCCCCGTTGTTCCTGTAACCATGGACACCAGCTTGATTCTGATGAGAAAATGTGCATAGGTAATGTTTGGTAAATGCCATCTTCATTCAAAAGTTGCTCTGGATTCATTTAGCCCTTTAATCTGTAGTACTTATGGCTATACTGTGAGCCACATCTCTCAAACTGTAAAGATAAATAAATTGAAGAGTGTCTCTGGCTACTGAATAAATGGAAAAGAAGGATTACCTGGTAGAAGATACCATTACATTTAGATATTTACCTTGAAGTTAAAGGAGATTTAAAACACTTTAATGAAATATATGCCCTTAATAGATTTATTTCAGGAAAATATTCCGTGATCTATCCAACTATTTAATGTAATTTGTAATTCCAACAACAAATGCTATCACATACCCCAGTGTTCTCTATCTCAAGCAGAAACTAAATTATTTGCATTCATTTTCAGCTTGATAATGTTTGGGATGTATGTTCAACTTTGATATGGCAAGTAGCTGTATTCTAAAAGATGACAAAAAAATTCATTCTTTGGAATTCCCAGCTCAAATCCATTTTGAATAGCTAACTTTCTCAACATATTAATAGAATTTATATCATTTGAGACAATGAAGAAAATAAAATTGCACCGCAGTTTTGCTTCATAATGAAACATTCCTGAGAAAAAGGAATATCTACTATAAATAGGAAAGCAAGTATCAAACTACCTTACTATGTGCCCTGATTCTGAGAACACCTCCAAGTCCCTAAAGCAGTGATTTGTCATCATTCAGGAATTCTGACACCTTATTTGCTTGTTTTCTTTTGTTATGCGTAATATTTCCTCTGTTAAAAATAACAATACAAAATCCTTTGACCATTTCATGCTACTCAATATGGTTAGATAGAGAAAATTTGAAGTACAAAAAACTCAATGGTTTAAATATTTAGGACATTTTACTTCGGCAGTATGATGACACAGAATGAAACTCAAGAAATTTTGCAGTATTCTGGTTTTATAAATTCAAAAGAATGCCATTGTATTTATTTGTCCAACATTGCTTTCAATATTGTTCTCGAGTCTACAGTGGTTAACATATTGAAGCCAATTGCTTTCCTCACCTCTTATTATTTAATGAAAACTATGCTTACTATTTTTTACCTACCTTGATAAGATTTGTATCCATAGAAAAAATTAAGGCTTTTCTTCCTTGATTGCTTCTTTTTCCCTCCCTTTTCCTTCCTTCCTTCTATGTCTCTGTGTTTGTTCCTCTTTTGAGTATTGATAAGAGAAACTGGAATTTTGCCAAACCTTTTCTTTGCAACTTAAATTTGGTGTTTTCTTTATTCTTTGAAAAATACCATTCAGTAAAGTTCTTATTTATAACTAGAAAAAAATAGCATCTGCCAGGGTCAAAATGTAGAAAAGTGCATATTTATGAAATTTCAGCCGTCACTATGACAATGTTATATTGTTTATGGCTCAAGTTAATTTCATTTTTCCAACAATAAAAAGAAAACCCAAGCCAAACACTGAGTCTCATGCCTGTAATCCTAGCACTTTGGGGGACTGAGGTGGGAGGATTGTTTGAGTCCAGCAGTTTGAGACCAGCCTGAGCAACATCAGGAGACTCCATCTCTACAAAATATTTAAAAATTAGCCAGGCATGGTGGTACACTCCCAGCTACTTGGGAGGCTGAAGTGAGAGGATCACTCGAGCCCAGGATATTGAGGCTGCAGTGAGCTCTGATTGCACCACTGCACTCCAGCCTGGGTGACAGGGCAAGACCCTGTCTCAAAAATCAGTAAATAAAGAATTCAATTTCATTTCATCTAAAACATTATTTTTTAAGCTTTTTAAAAGTTTTTCAGATTTTTAAAAAGTCTTCTCAGATACCACCAGAGCCTTCAAACATACAGGACTCAAAAATGCCCTGTTCTCAAATAGCAAGGAGCAACACTGCATCACACAATTGGAAAATAAGTCCCTCAGTCTATCATTTTGTGATCCATTTTGGATTCTTTTTCTATTAACAGTCCTCTGGGGCTATTTCTAGTTTGTCCCATGTATGCCATCCTCATTTGGAACTCATCTGAAACGCCATTCTTCCTACATCACAAGCCTTTCTTAAAATGTCTTGCCATTTCCACTGTTAACATCATCTGTTTTCTAAATTTCCTTTTAAATTTTATTTTGTTAGATCTTTGCTTCCCTCTATAAATAGGAATAGCAAGTATTAACCTACGTTACTATGTGTCCTGATTCTGAAAATACTTCCAAGTTCCTAAAGCAGTGATTTGTCATCATTGAGGAATTATGATACCTTATTTGCTTGTTTTTGTTTGTTATGCTTAATATTTCCTCAATATTCTTTAATCTTTCATTTTCTTTTGTTTTGCTTAACTTTCTCTTCTAATTGTCCTTCTCTCTAAAGATCATATTTTTCCTAAATTGGCCAATATGCCAAATATTTTACCATTGTACCGAAATTAATCCATACATAAAAATTTAGCCTTAATCAAAAGTAGAGGACCAATTGCAGCCAGGTAAAACACAGAAACATTTCAGCTCTGATTTCAGAAAAGCATCAAAAGAGAAAAACTTGATCTTCTGTATCTCTTCCCTATACATAGTCACTGAATAAAGTTAGAAATAATAAATATTTTCTAATAACTGGCTAATTGTTAAATTTAGTGACTTCATTGTTAGTAAGACACTTGCATTTTATGTACCTATCTTTCAAATTGTGTTAACACATCTCTAGGTTTTAGCCTTAATAAGTTTTTGCCTTTGGATAGGTTTAATTATCTATGTGCTGACTGGCTGACTTATTTTCACAATTTTTGTATATTCTCGTATATATTTTTTCAAAGTTGATACTAATATAAGATAAAAAGAAAATCCTTTGATTTCCCTCATGCATGACTGTTTTTTATGAAGCAGCTGTGACATTAATCTGTTCTCAGACAAATAAGTAAAATATGTATATGTACATTCCAAATGAATAATTACCTTTACACTAGTGAATAATTGGTCTTTAGAAATTACTAGATGTTGTTTGTTTGTTTGTTTGTTTGTTTGTTTGTTTTTTGAAACAGGATCTCGTCCTGTCACCCAGGCTGGAGTGCAGGTAGTAAAATCACTGCTCACTGCAACCTTGAACTTCTCGGCTCAAGTGATCCTCCCACCTCAGTCTCCCAAACTGCTGGGATTATAAGCATGAACCATTATGCCCAGCCTTGAAAATGAATTTTTTAATACGTTTTTTATTCTCTACATCATGGTATTTAATCAAAAGGATTAATAAAAGGAAGGTTTAATATTAAAAAGGAAAAAATATTTATAATTTTGTGAGTAGCTCTGCTTTTGACATTTTGTGGGAAAAAGAATGTTTTATGTCTAAATGACCTCCATTTAGATATTTTATGGTGACCTTTCACCTTGATTGACTGATTGTATTTTCTTTCCTTTCTTTCTCTTGTCTTCATTTTCTTGAGTTGATACCCTTTCCAGGGTTAATTGAGACACTGACCCTTTTTATCTGTGACTGCTTATGTAGTTATGGAACAATAGGATTTTGTAAACTCAGCACTGACAGGCCACTCACCTTAACAGCTCAACAAACAGAGGGGTTTGAATTGAACCAAGGCCTAGAGCCAAAAATACCCTGACCAAGTAATTCCCAGGTGTTCAGCCTAAGGAAAGCAGGGGCAAAGTGTCCGTTGCTACTTCCTTGGCCAATTATGTTGGAAATGATCGCCTCAAAACTCAGGTTAAATAGGTTATCCTTTGGCTGAAAACTTACAATTTGACACCTTCTGGTGCGTTTCTATTTTCCCCAGGGCAGTTATATCTTAATAAGAAGCATTCAGGATTGTAGAATTCTGAAATAACAGAGCTAAAGAAGGCTTAAAGATCCTTACTTAGAAAACTGCTCACCTAACAGGACATTTCAGGGTAATGATGTCACAGATGGAATAAAAAACCCCAGACCTCACTCATCCCAGTCCCAGTATAATCTAAATATTCAAACAAATGCTCTGAAATGTTCTATAATTTAAAACATAATACTTAAAATAAGTCTTCTCCCCTCTCTCAGAACTGTAGTTACCACTTGCCTTCCCAGTCAGGCAGTTGGGAACATTTGCTTGCGAATACTCTTTGATCTGAAGTTCTGGAAGAACAAACATGTTATGGAGTCTAAGACTGTCTCCTCTTTGCAGCTGTCAAATGTTCACTAAATGGAATTTTTTGGCTCTTTTTTCTTAGGCTGTTTTTTTGTTCTTCAACTTCTCTGTTTATTCAGTCCAATTACTGTTTAAACTGGAAAAATAGCAGAGATCACTTTTCCTATGCCTATAGATGCATTTGGAGATTATTTACATTCTTTTAAAATAAATAACAGGCATAGACGAAGCATGAAGAAACATAAACCAAAAGTGGGTCTCCTTATTTTTGTGTTAAGGTTTCTTCGCTGTTTATATTACATGGCCTGAGAAATAGAAAATGATTAGTAAAACGGTTTTAATTTAGAAGTGTAGCTTCTCAGTGCTTCTATAGGATCGTTAAATTCCTGTCTCTGCAGTAACAGCAGTGTTCTTTTCGCCTTCAGATCTTGATGAATGTGAGAATGGAGAAGCCTGCTGTGACCAGCTCTGCATCAGCTATTTAGGAGGCTACGAATGCAGATGTCAGGAAGGCTTTCAGATCAGTTCCGATGGTTGTGGATGTGATGGGAAATTCCTGAGATTTAACAAGAAATAATTGATGTGATAGGGCAATAAAGCAGGAGAAATGTTTGAGGTGGAGGGCTAGGGTGGGCAAGGGAAGGCTTTCACAGTAAAGAGACTTGAATTTCTATGTGGCTGTACCATTTACATTCATATAAACTTGGGTGACTTTAATTGCTATGAACCTTAGCTCCTCATCAGTAAAGTGATGACAATAATAGGATTAGTGGGGAAATTAAGGAAAATAATAAATGTAAAGTGCCTAGTGCAGTGGCCGACATAGAAAAATTACTCAACTAAAAGTAGCTATTATTATTATCATATTTATTGGTCCATAATCCCTTTCACACAATTTAATATATATTAAAGGCAAATGAGAGATTCTGGAAGGCACACTGCCCAAGGAACCACCTATGGCAAACTTGACTGGAATAAGAAAGTTGGTTACTGGAAGACATTTTGAATGAGTTGTTTTTTTGTTTTGTTTTGTTTTTTTTAGTTAAAGAGCAAAAGGATCATCAGTTCACAAGCCACAGTCCAAATCTGTACCAGAATCCCTTACATATCTAATATTAATATAACTAATGCAAGTTTTAAAATGAGTCGTTTATATTTCTTAACTTGCATGTTAAAATTAGTTCACCTACCTTTCAGGTGATTTTTTGCTTGTATTTTTTTTAATATAAGACTTTGAATTTAGTGAGTAGAGTTTGTTGACTTTGTTTATACAATTAGGAATAGCTCATGTAACCATTGCTGTAATTTACTTTAAAAGTTTACCTTAATTGTTTAATCTTTAAATTTTCATTTTATATTATTGTTACCATTATTTTGAACCATATTTTTCTTAAAATCAAAGATTAGAAGATTGATATCTATTTCAATAACAATCAAATTACATAAGACTGTAATGCCTCTGAGAAATTAGTTTTTCTTTGCTTAAAGAAACACATTTCAGAATTCTGTCAAAGGTGATAGATAGCCAAGTTCCCCAGCCTTGCAATGAAGATAACAGCAATGAACACACAACTATGATATCTATATATACTAAACACAGTAGAGTATATTGCCATTTACCACATTACATTCAATTAACAGAGCCAAAAACATTTTTAAAATTTCATGTACCATCTGCTCTTAAGCAGAATGAGCCAAGAGATGATTGTATAGCATGAACATACATACTTGCATACACGCATGCAAATGGAAAAGGCATCAACAATCTGAGGTAAAGCTTAGAAGCTCATACATGAACTTATAGTATTGCGAACATATTGACCAAAGTCTGGACTCAGACTTGGTCATAAACCAGTGAGTCGCATGCAATCAAGGCCTAAAATTCTTTCTTCTCTAAAATTGTCCACAAAGCTTGTACTGACTTACACCTAGAATAAGTTTTCTATCATGTATGTTGAGTAATTCGAGAGTGAATGAACATTCTACAAAAGGGTACACAGCCTGAGACCATTGAATGAATTTATTTATTTATTTATTTATTTTTGAGATGGAGTCTGCCTCTGTCGTCCAGGCTAGAGTGCAGTAGCGCAATCTCAGCTCACTGCAAGCTCCGCCTCCCGGGTTCACGCCATTCTCCTGCCTTAGCCTCCCAAGCAGCCGGGACTAGAGGAACCGGCTACCACGCCAGGCTAATTTTTTTGTATTTTTTAGTAGAGACGGGGTTTCACCATGTTAGCCAGGAAGGTCTCGATCTCTTGACCTTGTGATCCGCCCGCCTCGGCCTCCCAAAGTTCTGGGATTACAGGCGTGAGCCACCGCGCCCGGCCTGAATTTATTTTAAGTTTTTCATCTAAACCTTACAAACAAGGTCTCAGAAATACCTTGTCTGTGTAGTACAATAAACTTGAAAATGAGTGAAGGAAAAATAATTGGCCGAGTGTACTTGAGAAAGAGTTTAGGGGGCTATGCTTGCTGTCTATGTGGCAGTGCATTGTTATTGTTTAA
The DNA here is from genome assembly GCF_043159975.1 of Macaca nemestrina. NCBI lineage: Eukaryota > Metazoa > Chordata > Mammalia > Primates > Cercopithecidae > Macaca > Macaca nemestrina. The sequence continues at coordinate 81,445,819 of NC_092126.1, forward strand.
TAAAGGTCACAAGAGGAACACAAATATGTCTATTACTTCATAAAATATATCATATCTCTCAATGCCTAAAAGCAGATACTGTTTAAATTTTCTTAGATGTGGATGAGTGTCTGGATGTCAGTATAATCTGTGACCAACTACATTAATTCTGTGGGAACATACGAATGTAGTTGTGAAGAAGGTTACAGAATTGGAAATGACAGAAAAACTTGCACCTGTAAGTCACTGAAGAATTTTATTGTATTAATATCTTTTCTAAACTACTTCCACCTTCATCTTGTTCTTCTGGAGCAATGGAGGCCACATATTTCTTAACTCAACCTGCCGTCCCCTTTCTGCCTTCACAGACTAAGATCTTTCCTTATTTTCTTTTGTTCTCTCTGCTACAGTTTTAACTGTGTGCCGGCAGCTTCTCACCTTCATTTACAATAGACTTTTGAAATGGCCATCTCAAAGCATTTTACCTTTCTGTCACCCCCTGCCTTGGCTGTCTAGTTCAAACTCTCTCATTTCTCTATCAACCTTTGCACAGTATTTCCTTCTTTTAACCAGGTTGAAACCTCACATTTTCTTCTATGGCCTTAGCTTTAGATGATGATGAGCTAGAGGAAGAAGAAGAGGAATGAGAAGTTGTGAGGTTTCCAGGTCTTCTATTCAAGAGCCCACCTCAACAGCTTCATTATGTTGCTACCTTTCTGCCTCCCACCTACAAAGATGAAGAAGATGAGGAGGAAGAGGAAAAAGATACTTGTAGAGAACTGACTGCTTTGCACAAATTTGGTGTGTAAAAGAATTTACCTTACTATACTCACTTTTATTTTTAGATAACTTGCTACATTTTTGTAGACAATTTTACTATCAATATTTAATGCTATCGTGTGTTTTAATATGAAGTTTGCAAGAAAAGTAGGGCCAAAGTCACTTCTTCAGAGCTTTCTATGAAATCCATCATCTTTTGTCTTTTTTATTTCCTTTTTTACAATAAAGGAGTGCTGTGTAGGTACTTGTAGAACTGAGGGTGCAGTGCGGAGGGGTGTTCTTGAAGTTAATACAGGAAAATGGAGCAGAAAAATATCTTTAAATTAGCATAATGGGGAGAAAAATTGAGATCTTTTAATTCTTCTATTAAAATCTCACTAGAAATCACTTTAGATAGTTAAAATTTACCTTAAATAGCCCTAAAATATAGTTCCTTTCTAGGTTTTAAAATGCAGAGAACTAATTGTTTAATATGGTCAAATGGACCAAAAAAATCTTCAAAATGTGAGCAGGTTTTCTTATATATCTAAACAACAGAGCTCAAGCATCGACTTCTGATCAAAGTAAATCTCTATCAAAAGTAACTGTTTGCAGCCAGTCCACTTCTTCTTTTTTTCTTTGTAAAACAGAGCTGTTCTTTTTGTTCTCCCTCTATTTATTGTATTTTAACAATATCAAAGCTTATGATTGCTTTAGAATGTATTCAGAAAAATAGGAGAAATATTTTTATGCAGTGGTCAAATCATAATATCAATAAATTTCTCTATATAAAAATAGAAGTACTTTAATGTTTCTTAATTAAACTTCTGATGTTTTGGCTAATCAAAGTCAGAAGAGAAATAGTTGGGGGCAGCAACAACAGCAATCAGAACTTGAGTGGCCAAGATCTGCAAAGAAGAGAAGACCAAAGAAGTAGGATGGTCTCAGATGCTTTTCTCCTCATGCCATTTGCCAATTAATGGGTTGTGCCAGGAATCTGAAAGATAGCTGCTAAGAGTTTGAAGAGTGAAGCACATTTATCAGCAGTTTCATGATGATGGAGAGGCAGAACATGGAGCTCAGGCCTGCCGAAGTAGAAGGGCCTTGGTAAAAATGCCAAGTTTTCAATTAGGGCATCTTAAAGTCCCTACCCTAGAAACAAGGACAAAAGTTAAAATGGAATGAGCCTTAAACAACTGAATACACGTCTCTCCACCTTTATTCGATATGATAATGTCCCTCAAAAAGAGAATGGATAAATACATTGTGGTACATTAATACAGTAGAATACTATATAACCATAAAAAATAAACTCTTGCATACACAATGTGCATGAATCTCACATACATTGTGTTGAATGAAAGAAGCTTGACACCAAAGAGTACACACTTTACAATTCTACCTATAAAAAGTTCAAAAAAAGGGAAAATAATCTGTGGTGATAGAGATCACCACAGTGCTTAATTTATGAAATTAATGATTGAAAATTATCAAGTCACCTTTGAGATTTTGGATTGCTAGTAATATTATGTATCTTGATCTGGGTGGCATTTACATGAGTTATTTGCAATGTGAAAAGAAGTTTGAAGTATACAGTTTAGATTTGTGTACTTCTCTACATATTAAATTTTAATAAAAAGATTTACTCAGAAAACAAAACTATACTTAAAAAATCCTGAAAGAAAAAGCATCAAAATTTCAGGAACATTGATTATGTTTTTTGTTCTCAAATCAATGATAATTTCTTTTTTAAAAAAGAAATTCCTAAAGATTCTAAGTATTCTTAGGGACAATATTCCAATGTAATAATTGGAAAAAGTAAAATAAGCTTTATTTTAAAAGCTGTATCTTGCTGTTGTCCTTTTTAAAGGTTCTTTAGGAACTATGCTCAAGGATCTTTTTTTTTTTTTAGGGAATTAGTTTTATTTTGATTTTTAGTTATGTAGATGATTGTGGGCAAGCTAAGATGGTATCACATTACAGTCTGTTTAGATCACATCTTTGGACACAATTGCAGCTTGAGCTGCAAGGACTGCATGAATGCAGGAAAGAGCCAGGAAGGAAAGAGTGAATGCTCCTGCCCAGCAGGTTGGGGTGGCATTCTTTGTAATGAAAGTAAGTGGCACCCTGAGAATTGGGCAAGCACCCCAAACCACTCCTTTACATATGTTCTCCCCAAAATATTTTAATAAAGTAAGCAACTGATAAGGACAAGAAGACAATTTATTTGTTGGGGTTAAATAATGCTTATGAAGTGCTTAAGTTTTAAACTGAAAATGTGACTTAAAAAGGAGATTTTGTGTTCCCTAGGAAACTTGACATGCTGTCTCTCGTTTATCCATGGAATGTAAAAGTTAATAAAGGATCCTAATATTCTAGGCCTATAAAAATCCCTCCATTTAAATAAATCATTAGGCCCTGACAAGATATTCCCAATGAAGGAAAAAGGAAAGGATTTGTGCTACAAAGTGCAATTTAAATGGACTTGCTTGACTGTTTGCTGCTTGGCTTTTTGTATTTTTTTGTTCTTTTTCTTTTTAAAAATATGTTAACACAGTTAATGACTTTTTTTTTTTAATACAAGTCTCTCATGAGTAAGTTCAAAGATTTAAAAATGATTCTGCCCAAAATTCCTTTCCTCCATATTTTAAATGAAGGTATGCTTTCAGGAGTTCAAACTTCCGAGTGATAAAATAAAATGTATTGACTATCTTTGTTTCTTCTTTCTCTTTTTAAATTCATCTTATGAGTTCTATTTATATAAATGTTTTGTCTTATTTTTGTGATTGTCTTGGAAGATGATATGAACAGATTTTCTTTTGAACTCTCTACGTATGGGAAGAACACAGCTGTTGTTACTATTATATGATGTAGATGCAAAACTTGAGTCATAACATAGTGAAATGGTTTAACCAAGATAACTAGTTAGGGTTTTGAGGATCTTCCTCATGCATCCCTCTGATCATGTTTCTCTGCTGCTCAAAAATTTTGTCCCTTTCCCTTCATATAAAGTGTATACATCTTACCCAGTCACTGGTGACCATGAGACTCTCAAAAATCTTTTTGGCTTTTTGTCCTAGTCATAACTCTTCGCCTAACCTATTATTTCCAGCAAACTGAACCACTCACTACTTAATGTGCTGCACTTTCATCATTGCGCCTTTTGCTAAACTGTCATCCCTGAAGCCTATTGCTGCCTATTGCATGACGCTTTACTTAATGGCCTCAGAATAACATAGCTATTTATGTTTTGAGTGGATTAAAAAATTTCTTTCTCTCCACATTGGATTAGAGTTCACTATGTTCATTTTCTATCTTCTTTACTAGACCGAGAGCTCACTGGCCAGGTCCTATTCATGCTTATTCATTCTGAATTTCTCCATACTGGAGGCATCCAGTGCATGAATGAACATGTTGGAACCGAACTGTCGATTCCCTCCTGGGCAGGGGTCGCCGCGAAGGATCACCGACACGAGATTTACAGCAGAGAGTTATTTGTTACTAGCGCGCTAGGGTCCCAAGCTCTAAGTTGGCCCTGGGACCCCGACTGCTTGTTACAGGCTGTTTATATAGGCAAACACAAGTTCAAACACAGCTTAGGGCGCGAAATTCAAACAAAGCTTTAGGCGCGTGGTAATTGGGTCTGTCTATGGCCTGAGCAAGGTGTCTTGTTCTAATTGGTTAGAGCAGGACCTTATGAGGTTTTTTTCCTGGAGTTGTTGATTCCGGGAACTTCGAGGCAGGGTGGGACCCCCGGAATTGGCAGGGTGGGACCCCATGAGGTTGTTTCCCGGAATTGGCAGGGTGGGACCCTATCAGGGTGGGACCCTATCGAGGCAGGGTGGGACCCTATCCAGAGCCACCTGGTGTTAATTTTTTTAAGTTCTTTTTTTATGAGGCCTAATTTCTAAGTTTTACGGGGCCTAGTTTCAAACACATGCATAAAACTTGGTGTTGAAACTCCCAGCTATATTGACCTGCAACTTGACACACTCAAGTATATAAAATTGGGATCAAATAAATATTATTATATGTCTACTAGTAAGTCAATATTTACCTTATATTGTAAGTTTTATTGGCAAGTATGCATCTCCCAATATTTGATCTCTAGCGTAATAAAAAAAAACTAAAAAATATATCTCAAATAAGAATAAAATAAATTAAATAAAAAATTAAAAACTAAAAAAAATATTTGAAACAGCAATAAATTTAAAAAATAAAATAATGAAAAAATATATCTCCAACACATAAGAATGAAATATCTCTGATATAAAATTAATATTAAAATATTGAAAATGAGCTTGCTGATAAAATAAAAATGAGATGGCATCTTCTTTGGCTTTAGAAAACTTTGGGGATCTCTTAAATATTTACATGTTGCAATAAAGGGGAGTCTACCCCTGAAAGCAGAACTTCTATCTTCTTTTCACTTTCTCTCTAACCTTCTTTTATGTCTTCTACAAAAATGAAAACAGAACAACCCATTTTGGAGAAACGAGAAACAATTGTTCATTTTTTTTTTTTTTAACAAAAAGAGGGAGTGGGAATATTTTCTTTAAAACCCCTGTTGGCCAAGGGTGCTGACTCATGTCTGTAATCTCAACACTCTGAGAGGCTGAGGCAGGAAGATTACTTGAGGCCAGGAGTTTGAGACCAGTCTGGGCAACATAGCAAGACCTAGTCTCTACAAAAAACAATAATAATAAAAATAAATCCCTTTAATCTACAATAAGCAGAAGAGACCAGTTATTCATTGGCTACATTTTTAAGATTGTCAGCTTTTCAAATGCAGCAAAAGAAATGAAAAAAAGAACTTTCAACAGGGATCTTGAAGTCAGTTTTCCCATTGAGTAGATCTTCTAGCCCAATATATTTATTAGTCTATAATGAAAATATCTTCTTTGATTTCTTAGAGGTTTCTTCAAATAATTATATTGAAACAATTTTAAAATGACCACATATTATTTAATTTTAAAAGCACATTTTTAGGACCCCATTTCTTATGAAAGATTTCATATTGAAATCATTTATTATTGTGAGACTCTATCTGGTGGAAAGGAAAGATAGGAGTATTTTTCGTATGACAAATGAGTAGACTAAAACATGGGAGGAGAGATTTATGACTTTTTTTTACATCATCCAGCTGTGGTTTGGGACATGTGTTTGTTTTACATTTTTCTTCCCCAGAATCTCTGCACTGTTTGATCTAATGAAGTATTTGGCAAATCTATAGACTATGCGATAATCGCCATTTACTTTGTGAGGGAGTGTCAAATTATAGTGTTGGTTTATCTATATTGATGACTTGCCATAATCCAGACACTGTGCAAGCCATTTAAACTTCCTTAGCTTCATTTTGCAGGTCAGTTTTTTAAAATTGTCCCTTCTGTAGTTGCTATTAAAACGCAAACGCTAACAAAATGTGAATTAATAATATAGGCCACAGCAAATGTTTGTTGCTAGTCTCTCCTTTTTGTTTTATTCTTTCCTTTTTTCCCTTTCATAGCAGCCTATGGCTTGAAAGCAAAGAAAAGGGTGAATAAGAAGGCAAGTTCCATATTACCATCTGAAATGGGAACAGGGGGTGAATGGAGCAGATTTTATAAATGTAATTTTATAACTTTTAGCCTATTATGACAAAATTTCAATTACAATGATTACTGAAATTATTTTGATGTAAGCTACATGTGCTTACATTAAAATATGGTCACTGACATTTTTCCCAATTTATCGTTTTTATAGAGCACTAAAAACAAAAATACCAACAAACTAATGAAAACTGTTGTTTCCCTGACTTTACCTTATCTTTGACAATGCAAACTACCTTGGGACCCCCATGAGAACCTCAGCTGCATTCATTCCCGGTTAAAAATACATGATATTTTAAAAGCATTTTCCCTCAGTTTTCAAAATAGAAGATGCAGTTTGTTTCTCCTTAGGGTTGGTTAGAATTGTACAGCAAAGATGCCTGGGTAGCTTTTAAAGTGTGAGGGTTAGAGTTTAAGAAATGAGATAAATTTTGCATTTGAAGCTTGTTAGCAATTTCTTCAGTCATCATTATTTTAACTAGCTGTATCAGTAATCCCACGGGAGTGATTATGCTATACAATCTAGGAACATGCCAGAAATTTTTCCTGGGTCTGTAAGCTACTGAGTTTTTAATTACTTGGTATCTATCCTGATAGAAAGACAAGCTATTTTTTCCCTCCATTTGTATCAGAAAACGTATGTTCCATTACTTGTTCATCTTCTCTATTTTCTTCATAGCTTGTTCCCCAGAGACCAATGAGAAAGAATGTGGCAGCATCTGTAATTGTCAGAATGGAGGCACCTATGATCTTCTGACTGGGCAGTGCCAGAGCCCCCCAGGGGTTCATGGGAAAACTTGTAAAGACGGAAGGAAGGTCTGGTGCCAGTCAGTAAGATTACTCCTTAAGTTCTTGGGGTTTCTAATGGGAAATAAACTAAGTGAAAGTTGCATGTGTATTTTTCAAAATGGCCTTTTTCTGAAGAAGTAAAAGGCTGTGAAAGCTGTGTCTCTCTCTATATAAAAGAGTACAATTTGTTGTTACACAATGACATGTGTAACAACAAAATAAGTGATACTTAAATCTCCAACTGTGATCTAAGCAGGATGAATCCTCTTACAGAGAAAGCCTTTTTCTTCTACCGAGCAAAAACTTACATTTATGTGTACAGGTTTAGATGTAGGAGCTTAGGAGAAGTTATTTTCTCTGCATAACAAAATGAAGAACAATGGAGCTCCTTGGGGAAACCAGGGAGGAAGACAGATGAAAATTAGAGAAGAAAAGGGGAGGAGGTAGAGAGAAAAAGAGAAAAAGAGATGATAGATAAAAAACTCACAAAATACCAATGAGTACTGTGCATAGATTGTGTGTGTGTGTGTGTGTGTGTGTGTGTGTGTGTGTGTGTGTGTGTGTAAACCAGTGAAGAGGCAACAATTCCTACATGGGTTAATAAAGCACAAAAAAAGAACCTGTTTGTACAGGCACAAAAGCTGAAGGCACAGAGTCAATGAGGATGTAAGTCTCTAGGGATTGCCAGAAATCATGAGGAGTTTATTAGCTTCTCACAGTTGATGGAATTGGGGAGTTGGAAACCAAGTTTACTTCACTTTCTGAGATGCAGTAAGGTTCCTGCTGGCATTTCAGTTACTTATCTTTGTGAGCAATGTTCATTTATTTATTTAAAAAATACATTAAGTGGTTGCAAGGAATGGCACCAGACATTATGATATGATAGCAAAAAGGAAAAAAAAAATATATTATTGTGCTTCCATGTGGAACATGTGATTTTGTTCAAGGCAACCATAAATTACAAATACTGGTAGGGATTACAAGTTAGATATTAATATGTGGTTGGAGGTGAGACCATGAGGACAACGCAGACTGTATGAGCCTGGGACAGAGACTTATGGAGAAGGGACATTTAAGCAAAAGCCTGCAAAATGTGGAGAGATAAAACATGGGAAGAGTGGGGAAAGGGCTTTCCTGATTAAGAGGCAACAGGAAGGCATGGGGTGCACTATGAAACCTGCAGAGGCCAGCGGAGCACAGGCAGACAGGCAGAGGGTAGTGCAACATGAGGTCAGCAAGCTCAGGGGCCCCAGTCTTATTAAGTTTGGTATTTTTGACCTGACAGCAATGACGAGTCATTGTAGGATTTTAAGCAGAGGATACAGAATCATCTTGGTGGTTTTTAAAAGATCTCTCTAGCCTCACTTCAACCAGATTAGAAATGTTTCACCTTTCTCCATCTCCTGACTTCCTATAACAATAACTCTAGCAAGTTTTACATGTGGGTTAATATTTTCTTCATTTGTCCTCTCACCCTCCAGGATGGACAAAAGGGTTCTTTTGGAAGAACTGCAAAAGGAAATGTAACTGTGCCAACAATGGCCGTTGCCACAGGATGTATGGCACCCGTATGTGTGAGGTGGTTTTGTCATCTGCGTAACTTGCAGGCAATTAATTTGCTCTGTGCGTAAAACATGAAAGCACAGAAAAGTGCAGAGACTACTGTCACACAAAGGAAGAGGGTAAAAAATGTTTTTTATAGTTTTATATATATGACAAATATATTATAGCATTTAGCCTCTTTGAATTACAGAATCTAGATTTTGATAAATGAAAGAAAAATGTTTCTAATTTTGTTTTACATCTGGTTAATATTTACCTTAACTAATGGGAGTGGATTGTTAATAGTCTGTTTAAATAGACGTTTGATATTTTACCAAAGTTGAATACCTCGGGCCAGAACAAGTTTCTTTTATTTCTCTGTTCCAGGGTGAAGCAGTCTCATTCTCTAAGATGTCTAATTTTGCATTTTGACTATTAATCACATTTTTCAAAGGATGCAAGAAAACACAATCACTAACAAATACTTGAACCCAGCAGTAACTTTTGGAATTTCTCCCAGTGGGATAATTCTGAATGTTCTCCATCCCACCTTGATGCTATGTGCAAGTATCTATGAGCCTGAAACCATCTTCACCCTGATCCTCTACCTATTTCACATCCTCTTCTCTTTTTGTTGACAGACTAATGCCTCTGAAAATCTTTCCTGATTGAACTTCAGTATTTTAGTCCATTTGGGCTGCTACAACAGAATGCCATAAGCCAGGTTGTACATAATCAACAAATACTTGTTTCTCATAGTTCTGGAGACTGGGAAGACTAAAATCAAGACATCAGATTTGGTATCTGGGGAGGGCTTACTTGTTGGTTCTTAGATGGCATCTTTTCACTGTGTTCTCATGCATGGTGGAAGGGGCAAGGCAGTTCTCTGGGGTCTCTTTTAAGAGCACTAATTTTATTCATGAAAGCCCTACCTTCATGACATAATCACTTAATCACTGCTAATACCATAGCCCTGGGAGTTAGGATTTTAATGTATGAATTTTGGGAGGACAAAAACATTCTAACCGTAGAACGACTCAATACCATAGCCATCTCTTAATAACAGACACCTTTTAGAGTCTTATGTTTTATTTTTAGTGAATGTCCATGATTCTTGTCTATTTTATAAAAGCCGTATCCATAGGAAAGATAAATTATAAATATATCAATAAGAGAGTCAGTGAAGCCATCTCAGAACACTGAACCTGGAGCATGAGGAAACATTAGGCTTAGACAAGCAACATAGAAGAGAAGGGGAAAGGTGTGGGAAACCATGAGCAATAGAGGTGCAGATGGTATGTTCCAGAATGTTATATACCTTCTAGGATATGCCAAGAGAAGAAGACTGACCTAGAAAAAAAGATAATATTTGTATTATTGTTCCCCTAGTGTAACAAGACACATCCTACTTTTAGTATTAACTTTAGAATATGTAAAAAGGTTACATCAGATATTATGGCAAAAATAATTGAATCATTATTGATCTGGTCAAAAACCTAAAGGGCTAACTTTTCAGAAACATCAGGTTGAAGTTTTTAGGGTTTAATAATATTGGCATAGTAGATATTTATTCATTTGCATGCTGTGAGGAGTTGAGGCACAGGAAAAAATTCAGCAAATATGTTTGTTGTGTTGTTGTTGGTGGTGGTAGTTAGCATTATGAATATGACTATCTTTAGGAAAAACAGATACATTCTAGTTCTTTGCGGCTCCCTTATTGCTTGGACTTGAAGATTTATTGATTAATGTCACTTTCCTGGACTTCAGGAACTCGAGTTTGCAACTCTATATATTCTTTTTTTAGTCCCGCCATAACAAAGTACCACAAACTGAATGGTTTAAACAACAGAAATTTATTGCCTTGTAGTTCTGTAAGCTAGACATCCAAGATCAAGGTGTCCACAACCCCCTGAAGGTGCTAGGGACAGATCTGTCCCAGGCCTCTCTCCTAGTTTCTGGTAGTTCCTTGGCTTGTGGCAACATAACTTCAATCTTCATATGGTACATGTCTCTGCATACAAATACTCCCTATTTATAAGGACAGTAGTCATATTGAATTAGAGGCCATCCTATTCCAGTATGACTTCACCTTAACTACTTATGTTTGCAATGATTCCGTTTCAAATAAATTTACATTCTGAAGTACTGAAGGGTTAGAACTTCAACATATGAATTTTTGGTGAACACATTTCAATGCCTTACAACCCCTGCATGGGCACTGTGTAAGAGATTACTTCTTTCACTTTTCCTTATTTCCAAATATATTCCAGTAAGGAGATGTTCTTAAGATACAAATGGTCACATTTAAGCATTTCTCTGTGTCTGTGTTGTCTTCTGAACCATAATTCTATGTGCTGAACCAGAAAGAATAGGGCATGAAGGACAATCCTGAGCAAGGATTTAGGAATGAGCAAGAAGAGACCTACATTAAGGCAGGCAATGGCCTGAGAGACCCTGGGACCTGGTGGGTGTAGGAAAGGATCCAAAACTTGGAAGCCATTGAAAAGGAAATAGAGGATCATATAATTTGTTATCTCCATTGGGAAACCTGAAAAGGACTCTGTTAACTTTAGAGGTAACTCTGTACTATCCCTGGCAACTGGGACTAGGATGGTCCTACATGGTGGCATCATAACCATCACTTGGAATGATCTCTACCAATGTCTCTTTCCATCCACTGGAAAGTCAAGTGTTCTCTCTAAGCAGCTTTCTACAGCAAAGCCTATGTGGGCACACAATGCAATTACCTTGAGCCTGGAGGCCAACTTGAAGGATTTTTTACTTGATATGTCACTTGGACATCTGTAATAGGGGAGAAAAAAATGTCAGAGGGATATTTCAGAAAAGGAATTGAATTGCTGTAACACTTCTCAAAGAGAAAACTATGGATATGTTTTCCTGAATGCAAAGGTGCGACTTTTTCGTATTAGAATTCCTGTGCTGCCTTCCATCCCTAATACTCAATGGCATAGAGAAAATAATGAAAGGAAGGCAAGTACCATTTGCCAAAGATGTGGCCAAGATAACGCTGCTGTCACCATGAAAGCTTTGTGTTATCTACACGATGTAAAATTATTTCCGATTACCATAGAATAGAAGGGAATGAAAATAACGGCCAGCCTTCTCATAAGTGCTTGTCCGTCATCTCCATGCTGCAGCAGGATGAAAATGGGGCCTGGCAGGCCTTAGCTTTCTTTGGAGAATATTAACTATAGGCACCAATGGAGCACATTGAGAAGCAATTTCTCTCCCGGAAGCACCAAAGCCTTTTAAGTAGTTCAGGCTTCACTGTTCACGTCCAGTTGCCAAAAAGCAAATGAATTGCCTGATTTAAAAGACATTTGTTTCCTTATTATTTTTTTGGCAGTCAGGATGATCCTCTTGTTTTCCCCATAATCAGGCCCCACAGAACTACATGCCTATGCACTAACAATTTAAAATAAACAAAGCGTGGTTTTCAGGTGACCGCTTTGCCTCAATTTGCTTGCACACTGTCCCAAGGGTGCCTACGGAGCTGGCTGCACTTCAGAATGTCAGTGTGTGGAGAAGAATACCCTGGAATGCAGTGCCAAAAATGGTAGTTGCACCTGCAAATCTGGTTACCAAGGCAACAGATGCCAGAAAGGTATGCTCTGATGATAGAGTTTTTTTCTTCTCTAATAATAATCCTCAGCCTTTGTTCAGCATCATATGATTATTAATTAGTTAATCCACCAGTGCCCTCAGAAGATGGATAAGCTCTATTAATCCCCTATTTACAGGTGAGGAAACTGAGACATAGGGCAATAAAGTTATTTAATGCAGTCTTCTTAGCCTCTGCTGCTTCCTGTCCCCTTGTTAGCTTGAGCAAGGGAAGAAAGATCACACTGCAGATAATTATATCCAGAAAGATTAAAGCTAGGCAACCACTTCTTTGAACTGAACTAATCAACCCAAGGCACTACCAACTTCCAGAATTAGAATTATTTTATTTATATCTAAGGATTGATCATTCAAACAAATGTAATTCAAAGATGCTAATGCTTAACCATAGAAAAACTTTGAAAATTTTTAATATGGTTATTGGTGTTTTGGTTTTCCAAATTTGTAGGTATTACTTTTTTTTTTTCTTTCTCTTTTTCTTTTCTTTTTTTTTTTTTTTTTTTGAGATGGTGTCTCACTCTGTCGCCCAGGCTGGAGTCCAATGGCACAATCTCGGCTCACTGCAAGCTCCGCCTCCCAGGTTTATGCCATTCTCCTACCTCATTCTCCCGAGTAGCTGGGACTACAGGCGTCCGCCACCACACCTGGCTAATTTTTTTTGTATATCTAGTAGAGACAGGTTTCACTGTGTTAGCTAGGAGGGTCTCGATCTCCTGACCTTGTGATCCACCCGCCTCGGCTTCCCAAAGTGCTGAGATTACAGGCGTGAGCCACCGCGCCCAGCCTACATTTTTTATAAATATAAAAATTATTGTATAGTACAATTACAAGTAACATATATAGATATATATGTGTGTGTGTGTAGATGCATATGCCATTTGGAAAAAGGTATTCCAAGATGCCAGTATTGACTGTCTCTGGCTTTATGCATTCATGGGATGCTCTTTGCTAGGTACCTAAGTAGCTCTTTCACATTTCGAAAAGTCTCATGTTACTTTTTTACTGAATTTTATCAGTACTACCCTACTTAAAACTGTAACTTGTAAGTTTCCCAACTTTTTTCTTTTTCTATAGTGCTTATCATTTTCTAATATAGCACATACTCTAATTATGATGTCAAATATTTATTGCCTGTCTTTTCCTGCTATGATCAGAACCCCATGAGTGAAGGGTATCTAAAAATTTTGTTCAACCAAGTATCCCCAAACTCCTGAAACAGTCCTGATATACAGATATTGCTCAATAAATATTTTCTTAATACATAAATGTGCATTTTTATTCTTTATACATTTTTATTGTATTATCATGTATTTTGCATTAAGCACTTACTACTATATTTCAGAGGAAAATATCACAGCATTTTTTCCCTTTAGTACAACCTTGTGTAAAATCAGAAGGAAATAATAGGTTTGAAAGGAAACCATCATCTCGTTGGGGCCACTTATAGAGGCAGGCACTAGGATTGAAAATGGTCTTTGACACTCACGTATCCTCATTTTCTCCTTGCAATGCCATCTTCAGAGAGTCTGCAGGGCTTTTCTGGAGCTGAATGGACAGGGCAGTTTCTCTGTTCCAGGTTGTCTAGTGGTTATAGAACTGGAGAGGGTGAGCAGTGATGTCCATCTAGATTTCATGGACAGAGGTTACTTAGGTAGCTGGATTGTGACTTTCTAGGCATTAGGGAAAGGAAGTTGGGGAAATCAAAGCCTAACATGACACTAACAAGTTTAATGTGGTATGAGAGTAGGTGCCATGACAATTTCTAAACATCTTCGTGCTTCAACTGATTTTTAAGCCCAGAGTCAGCCCCTTATTCATTTTCCCCCTAGAGAAGTCATGCCCTGGAAGTCAATGTATGAGGAGACAATGGCATATAACAAACCTGGGTAAACTTAATTTATTCTGATAACATTTTCTTAAAGCAGCTGCTGAATATACTTTATTGGAAAATGCTTCTGAGATTCCCACTGTGAAGAAAAATGAGTTGAAAGTATATGTAAATTAGCAAAATAGAGAGGTCACTATAATCTCTGGAAAACATGTTATTTTTCAATCAGATAACTTTGTCCAATTCTGATATTTTTGTCTAACCACAAAATGAAATTATGAATCAGACTGCTGCAGGTGAATGTGGTTGCTGTGATTGGCAGTTGAAATCAAGGCAAAAAGAGCTCTCCAAGAGTTGTGCATGATGAAAATCAGGCCCGTTGTTTTTCTTTCTCTTTTTTAAAAGAGTGAAGTAGCCCAAGTGCTCCTAGAGACAGACATATCTTTAAAAATCTTAACTCCAAACCTGTGTCTAGATTGCAGATGAATAGTTAATTAAAGACTGGAAATTGTTTCAATGGCACTAATGAACAGTATTCTCCGCAATCAGCACCAGGCCTTATTTAGCTTATCAGTAATGACTTCTAAGAACAGAAGAAATGGTTTCTACAACTAACCTGTGAAATAGCAAAAAAAAAAAAAAAAAAAAAAAAGAAAGAAAGAAAAAAGTAAAGCAGCTGGTGTCTTTGCCTTGTTTAGAGCAGTTTGTAGCCTAGGGTATTTTGCATGCCCACCCCTGGCAGACCTCAGAATGTAGAGGACTCTGGTCCAGCTGGCCCCTTGACACCATACGACCCCTGGATCATGATAAGAAAGACAGATTTTTTTTTTTAGAAGAGTTCCACATCAGATGAACTTCGAATTTTGAACTCTGGTGAATCTTTAAGAGCAGATTAACTGGCCTGAAAGATGCTGAGTACCTAGTATTGTAGAGTAAATTTGGATGTAGTGGCTGAGAGCACCAGTTTCGGAGGCCAGAAGATCTGGGTTCAAGCTTTGTGATATAGAGTAAGTCACTTAACTTGTGGGAGCCTCTGTTTCTCATATAAAATGGAAATAAATTTGCTTATGCCATAGGGTTCTCTTTTGGAAATATGAGCTACTTTACATAAAGTGCTTAACAGAGTTAGTAATCAACAGATTGGGTATGAATATCCCAGAAAATATTGTAATTCTGTTATTCAGAGACACTGCCAGGACAAGAAGATACTTCACAGCCCAACTCGATTTGATGTAACTTTTCATAAGTGTTATATTTTTAAGAAAGTTCCACCGTTTTCCTTGGAATAAAAAAAAAAAAAAATGCTTTCCACCGGGTTTCTAATTCCAGTGGTTTCTATGGAAGAACACACATGGAAACCTCTCACTGAGCCCTCAGTGGTCCCTGCAGCATCACCTGTCCTTTGCTAGTTCAAAGAACAGTCAACAAAGCAGATCACTGTTTCTCTTCTCCCACCTTATGCATTGTACACTGTCATAAAGTACACAGTTTGTAAACCTCTGGTGTGATTATTTTAGCTCACAAAAGAAGCAAAGTCTGGGATAACAGGATTTAGGCAACCATTTGAGGGCAACTTCCTGAGTGCCATGCCTCCTGAGCTTCCTTTACAAATTACATCTCATTTTCAGTTTTTGTTCTGTGCAACTGCTGCTAAAGATATATATCAAAATTGCTTCCATTGTTACTGTCTGAAAAACCACATTTTCAGCAAAAAGCCAACCTCTGTATCTGTGTTTTCAAAGTGACAAGATATAGCATCATGTTGATTTCTTCAGGGAATACTTTTGGAAGTGTTATAAATCCTTGGAGGCTACTAGGATATTTCTTTCCTTACAGCTCTGTCATACACACACACACACACACGCGCACACACACACACACACACACACACACACTTTTCCAGCTTGGTTAGGCAACAGTAGAAATCTTGGACCATTTTGAGACTTCTTACAAGTTTCTTTCTTTCTCTCTCTTTTTGTTTTATAAGTCTGCCCAGATGGCCTCTGGGGACCAGAGTGCTGGTTCTCCTCTGCACCCTGTGAAAATGGAGGTCAGTGCAACAACAACAACAACAAAAAACTGGAAATTGTGACTGCACTCCTGGTTACACAGGAAAATCCTGTACCATATGTAAGTCATAAACCTAGACGAAACAACCAACAAAGTTAATAAAACTGTTAGCTTTAAAAATGCTTTTTTCTTCCTGCTATACAAGATATTGCTATGTTAGGATGCATATTCCTACTATTTATTGTTGTGTAACAAACTACCTCAATACTTTGTGGCTTAAAACAATGAGTTAATATTTCCCTTAATTCTATGGGTTGGTGAGGCGATTATACTACTGGCATGCCCTGGGGTCACTCGCGTGACTGCTTTGGCTGGTAGATATTTGAGAACAGACTGGGCATGGCTGGGCTGCTCAACCAGGGAACTTACCCTTTCCTCCACAAAACATTTCCACAAGGTTAACTTGGACTTTCCCATAGCATGACAGTTTTAAGATAATAAAGAAGGAGCATTCCAAAAGTGCACAAGCAAAAGCTATGTGAGGTGGAAAAGCCTTGCCTCAGAAGCCACACATTGTCACTTTCACCACATTCTATTGGTTAAAGCAAGTCATGGGGCAAGTTCAAGTTCAGGGGGAGGAGAAAGAGATTCTACCCTACTGAAGAGAAGAGTAGCAGAAGCCCATTGCAAAAGACCCGCAAGTTGAGAGATACGGTTGCAGACATTTTGGGAAGCAATCTACCGTGGTATGCTATTCAAATTTATACTGAAAGCAGCACTTTAAGAACCTACTAGACTAGAATTATCTCAGATAGAAGCAGATTAGAGACTGATAAAAAGTGATTAGCTACACCGAACTAGTTTCAAGGTCACAGTAGAACCGCTATCCTGCTGTGCCCTTTTCTGGTTGTGATTCTTTATAAGTTGTGCTAACCCTGCCTGTATCACCTTCTCTACTCCATTGACAATGAAACACAGTGACTTGAGAACATGCGGAAAGCTATGGGCTGGATAGTAATGATGCTACTTTTTTTTATCATTACTATTTCAAATTTGTCTAATAAAGATTAGCAAACATTTGTGATTATCATTTTATGAAGTGTGAACAGTGATTTGAATTAGCTTTCAGTGCTTGGACCTTTCCATTAACCAACAAATATATAAAATCAGAAACAACATATATAAAATGTAAGCAAATAGTACTTAGCACTGAGCTAATCATATGATCACTTTGGGAAATATTGCTGCCCCCAAGGAGAACCCTCAGGCAAAAGTTATAGGACTAGATCTTTTATGACTTTCTGTATATAGCAAGATTCTTTATTTTAGAACTGTTATTCTGGCACTTTTGACAAGCATTTCAAACAGTAGAATAGTTTACTGGAGAAGCAGTTGGCTATCCCTAACCTACTTGTTTGCTTCAAAAAAAAAAAAAAGCTGCTTAAAGGTAAGAATTTACATATTCAAAAGGTAGTTACTTGCTATTTCCACAGTGAAGTGACATTTTCTCTTGTCCAACTCAACTTTAATGGAATAATTATTAAACAGATAGTGATAAAGTTTACACTGTTCCAATTGTCAAGTGATATAAATAGACCATTTAAAAACAAGTGAAGAAAAAGATAAACTCCTCATTCTTTAAAATATTAATTTTAATAGTTATGTTACGGTTCTTTCCTTCTATGACTTCAAATTCCAGAAAAACATTTCATGATAGTCCTGAGAGATTTGTTAGTGATAAGTAATACTATTTACATTTTATTGGCAATTTGATCATGATACATCTATTGAATTCAATACGCAAAAATATTCCCTGACTCCCAGTCCAGTCCAATTTTAGTATTACATGCTATTATCTGATTTTACACACACAGACACAAACACAAATTATATAATCACCATAATAAGATATTTAGGAAAATGAATGGAACCAAACGATAGAATTCATTAAAAATGCTTCACGCGTACTTCACAAAGAATGTGTGTGGCATTTTAAAAGTGGCTTGTATTTGAAGAAAAGCATACAACATTTCTCTACATATCCTGTTATGGTGCTCACAGAATTTTAAAACCTAGTTACTCTGCATAATGAACTGTAAAAATACTCATAGGCTATATAAGTAATATATTTTAGAGGCAGGGAAGACCAAAAAGCTATGTTTAAATATATTGGCTTTTTAATAAATCCTGTTGTTTGGAAGTTATAAATACAAATACTTGGGGAGAATCTTTTCAAATATTTTATTTCACTGTATTAAAAAAATCCTCTGGATTATGGTAGATTGGTTTTTTGTTGCTGTTTTTTGTTTTTGCCTCCTAAACAGTATGTGTATGGTGTGGTATGGCCATGGGGGTGGAATCACAGGCACTCTCGCACCCTTCACAAGAATGTATCATCTCTGTGAAGGACAGTTAAATCTTATATGTCAGGCCTTTTAGCAACTAATCAGGGAAGGGCTGCTAGCCTTGTCTTTATCTCAGCATTATTTATAACAACAAAAAAAAAGCTTAAAGTAGAAACAACCTTAATACCCACTAGATGGAGAATGATTGAGCAAATTATATAACATATCACTGGACTCCTCTGAGGCCATTAAGTTTCATGTTTTAGAAGAATATGTAATGTCAGAAAAATTGACATTGAGTTGATGTTAAAAGCTGTATGTAGAGAATGACTCAAATTTGTAAGAACATGTACCTATGTATGTATATGGGAAATTGTAGAATAGAGGACAGCAGTTTTTAAACAGTGGCCATCTCTAGATGGTGGGACTATGGGTGAATATTTTTCTCCTTTATACATTTCTGTCTTTTTCATATTTACTAGTTTACTACTTTTTCCTTAGCAATCAGAGAAAAAAATGGCATCATCTTTAGACCAATTGTTGACTAAATATCCAAGAAAAATAGTTACCTATTCTTAAAGTATTCTCTGTTGGCCTAAACTGTTCCCATAATAGTGAAGATATTTTTTCCTTCAGTCGTATTCAACTTATTGTTTCTTTAATTTAAGACCATTTTCTCCTTTTACTCCTATTGTGAATATTAACCATAGCTCATCAGCACTACCCGAATTCTTGAAAAATAAACACCTAAAACAACATAGTAACATTTCCTCTGAATATTTTATTTCTGTTTCTTCAGAAACCTCATTTTCTGTTCCTTAGTCATTTAGTGATTACTTTTATTTTTTTAGGAGCACTTATAAAACAGTCCCCTTTACTACTAAAGGAGAGAAAATTAGAATGGAGAAAAGACATGGAAGGGAAATACTAATTCCAAATACATCCATGCTTCAAATACTATTTGATCAAACTTCATAGAAACCATAATGAACACAGGTGTAAGCCTTCCTCAGTGCTAAGCTGGCAAATGTTTAACAGGCTCTGTGAAAGATGAAAGCACTGGGTTTTAGTGTTTGCCTATTTCCAAGGTATAATACTCCTACCGTGGTGATTTCAAATGCCTTGCAAAATTCCTGAAAATGTAACAGTTGGCTTTCCCGAGCTGGTAGTTACGGATCCAGCATACCACTGGCTGGCAAATATTGATGTATTCTGAACACACCAAACAATTTCTTAACTTTTACTTTCTCTTTTGATATGAAGAAATTATTACTTTTCAGGTATCAGTTTTATTTTACTGTTTCTAAACAGATAACCTGATTGATCTTTTTCATTGAATTAACCAACAAATAGTTCCAACCAACATAAATTTGCTATTTAAATAGTCTATTTTATTTTTAAGACAAAAATCAATTGTTTGGCTAAATGGATTAAAGATTCAAAAAACAGACAAAAGAAGGTATTGAATTGCTTTATGTGTAAACACAGCCTCCTCATCTTTTACTCTAGAATTCGTATAGCTGAGGTTTTGACTCAATCTAGAGAATCCTTTAACAACCTCTAAGCTGTTTTCCAACTTCCTCTACCACACCCAGCACGAATGAGGGCTGACATTTCCTTAATTATACACTTTTGTTTAAAAAAAAAAAAAAAAAAAAAAGGAAGAAGAAGAAGAAAAAGAAAAGACAGTTATCAGTTATCTAAGGTAGAAGTAAAAGAGTATGTGTAAAGGTGTAAAGCAAGGCAAAACAGCAAACAAGTTTTAAAAATTAGAAAAGCAATTAAAGTCTTAAGTATTACCAAACACAAAGAGCTAAGGTATAACAAGATACTTCCTCCTCTCTGAAAAAATTGTAAATCAGATTTTTAAAGTTGCTGTAAAATAAATTGTATTTAAATAATACATCTCCTGTCCTTTCCCACAGTGAGATGCATTTCCCTTACCAATCTGGCTCTCAGCAGGTGGTCCAGCCTGATGAAGTACCAGCAAAATGTCAGCTCCCACAGAGAAGTGCTACAGAGGCGACAGTGCAGCACTGACAGGCCTTTCAAAAAGCTATTGTGCAAATTCAGTTTTAAAATAGGGATGTGGTTGAGGACTGATGGGTATTTCATTACCAATGCGTTCATCTCCCCATCGTCCAAGAGAATGAGAGGGGGTCATAGTACAGCTGATACAAAGCCATTAAGTTGGGTAGAGGTGGATTTGGTCTTTAGAAGATTTGTCTTCCTATCTGTATTTTCGAGAAGTTAGTATTCAAATTAGCTGTCATTTTTAGAACATACCTGCTAAAGAGGGGCCAAGAATTGTTCTTTTTTTCTACTTGATTACCTTCCGGTGTCTCAAGTAGATCATTAAAAACAAAGTTAATCTTGTCATTACTTTATAAACCTCTTTGAGCTACTGATACTGTTCATAATGAAGTCTCTAGCACTAAAGACCCATCATCAGCCTGTCTCTAGCCAGCTTTTGACCATGCTCACGTATACCCTACATATTTTAGTCATTCCCCCAACATCATGTACATTTAAACCATGGTGCCATTGTTCATTGCTCTTTCCTGTAGTATGTGTTTTCTTCTTCCATTTTTATCATCTCAAGCATTTATTCCTCAAGCATTTTTATTTTCAAGTATATGTAAACAAACAAAATTCTAGAGCGTTTCCTTCCATAGCAGCACCAATCATATTGTATTATAATTAGTTGCCTGCTATTAAGACTACTTATCATTAATTTTTGTACACCCCTTTTCAATATACAAGGGGTACTCAATAAAGATTTGCTAGGTTCAATTAAAGAACATTTTTGACAACTTAAAATTCCATCGAAATAATTTGCTGAGTAAAAAAAAAAAAAAAACTTGCAAAACACAGCGTTTATGATACTGAAAAATACCCAGTAGCCAATACTCATTAGACTGGATTGAATTACTCATCCTTTTAAGATAGCAAGAGGAAATCAAGAAAGCTGTAGCACCACAGCTTTATTGGTCTCTACTCCATTTCTGAAAACACTTTTCATAGAAAGATTTTTCAATGGATTAGAAGACTAACATCAAACAATGATGATTCCTTAGCTTCATCTCAATAGTCCAGATTTATTTCCTTCTATACTCACTTTCAATGTATGCAACCATGTCTTTTAAATACCATAGAGTTACCTCAGAAAAGTGAACAAATCTCGGCTGGGTGCAGTGGCTCACACCTGTAATCCCAGCACTTTGGGAGGCCTAGGTGGGTGGATCACTTGAGGTCAGGAGTTCAAGACCAGCCTGGCCAACATGGTGAAACCCATCTCTACTAAAAATACAAAAATTAGCTGGGCCTGGTGGCACACACCTGTAATCCCAGCTACTCAGGAGGCTGAGGCATGAGAATCGCTTGAACCTGAGAGGCAGAGGTGGCAGTGAGCTGAGATTGCGCCATTGCACTCCAGCCTGGGCGACAGAGTGAGACTCCATCTCAGAAAAAAAAAAAAAAAAAGTGAATAAATGTCTCTGACTTGAAGCAGCTAGCCCAAGAAAGGACTCTCTTATAATGGGCTTGGGAAATGACTTGGCAGCCTGAACCATCCCAGCAGAGGACAAGGATGGTTAATTCTTATTCTCTAGACGTCCACAGGAACAGACTAGGATGGAAAATGCAGTTAAGCCATGCACCCTGTTCCTGTAGAAATGCCCCTGTGTGAAAGAAAAATAAATTCAAGATTGGAGTTTTGGAGGAAAAAAAATACAAGTAGAATTTACAACAGCTCTTTGCTCTTTTAATTTCTTACCATTCAATAAAATGGTCCAGTCACTTAAAAAAAAAAAAAAAAAAAAAAAGTCTCTGACTTTTAGTGTCTGTATATAAAAGGAAAGAGTTCAACTGTATAATAATATATATAATATATAATTCAATGTATAGAGAATAATAACATTATGTAGTAAGTAGAGACATGCTGTATAGTGATGTATTACTCAAAGCTCATGCTGAGTATCTACTCTGTATTACACACTGTGTTTTGTGTTTTTCATCAGCATGCTCACTTAAACCGCAGAACAACTATCTGAATTTGGTACTATTCTCACCCCCATTTCATGAATGAGGAGGCTGTATCTAGGAAGAATTAAGTAATTTGTCTGAAGTAATGTAATTAATAATTGAGGACTAGATAATCAGTAAAGTACATACCAATATAACATATCTATCTAATGAGACAGTGCTTGCTAATATTAATTTTGTAGCTGCCTGCTTATAAAATTGAGATAAAATAAAGGAATTTAAGATTCCATGAAAAAAACTTAGCAGTCAAGAAATTTCATTAAGGTTGTTTTATTTTTGGCCCCACCTTTGCAGATTGCAAAAATAATTGCTGACATAGCCAAAAGCATTGTTGAAATGTCAAATGCTATGATACCCCATACACAGTTTAATGGTGGAGGGATGTTGCTTTTGTTTTGTTTTGTTTGTTTGTTTTGTCCTTATATAACATATCCAACCTATTTCTACAGCCTAAGTTGCCTGGTACACCACATTAGTAATGGCATTTCCCAATGGGACCTTGATATCAGCCAATGTCCCTACCTGTCCAACTGGACTAAGCCTGATGACAGATGCTGTACATCAGAAGTTAATTATAGGGTCAGGCGCAGTGGCTCACACCTGTAATCTCAGCACTTTGGGAGGCCAAGGCGGGTGAATTATCTGAGGTCAGGAGTTTGAGACCAGCCTGGCCAACATGGTGAAACCCCGTCTCCACTAAAAATATAAAAAAATTAGGCAGGCATGGTGGCAGGTGCCTGCAAGCCCAGATACTCCAGAGGCTGAGGCACAAGAATTGCTTGAACCCAGGAGGTGGAGGTTGCAGTGAGCCGAGATCATGCCACTGCATTCCAGTCGGGATGACAGCGTGTGATTCCATCTCAAAAACATAAAAAATTAAAAAAACAAGTTGATTATATATCCAGTTCATCACCTAACCTAAGGACCTAACAGTTTTTCTCTACATTCTGCAGATGCTGAGTTGTCTCAGTCTTTTTTCATTTTTAGAGGGCTACTCAATCCTGACTGTGTTTAAAAGCCTCTTTGTGTGTTGAGGTAAATATAGTTGGTTAGCTGCCTACAGTAATCTGTGATTACTCTTCCTGCTTGCTTCTAGAGTCCTGAATTGAATATCTGGCAAAGCACAAAATAAATTCTTATTTCTACAAAGCAAGTCATCCAGAATTTACCCTCTAATACACATACCTTTCAATATAGATATAGACACAGACCCTTTGTGTGTTATTAGTTGGACTCACAGTCCACTGTATTCTGCAATTTTTTATCTACTTATGATTAAATTTTATCTACTTATGATTTATATTTACTTGTTTTTCATCATTCATTCTAGTACTATAATTTCTTAATATTCAAATATAAGGACCAGTCTGACATATAGAACTCTTTTCTCTCTAATGTGTTTCTTTTTTTAATGCCACTGTGTATAAATATCATTGTGTCTTTTGCAAGCAAACATCCTAAAAAGGTCCACATGGTGTCAATATTCCTGAGAAGTTTTCAGAGTACATTGAAAGTGAGAAAGGTCTCAGGCCATAATACCCATTAAGTTTTAATTTTGTTACTATCTATTGAGACTTTTGTGTACTATTATTTGTTAGGTGTATATGGGGCGGCGGGTGGGGGTCCTCAACCCCTGGGCCACAGGTTGTTACTGTTAGAAACAGGCCTACACAGCAGGAGTTGAATGGTGGGCAAGTGAGTGGAACTTCATCTATATTTACAGCTACTCCCCATTGCTCACATGACTGCCTGAGTGCCGCCTCCTGTCAGATCAATAGTGACATTAGAGTCTCATAGGAGCATGAATCCTACTGCAGAACTGTGCACGTGAGGGATCTAGGTTGCATGCTCCTTATGAGAATCTAATGCCCAATGATCTGTCACTGTCTGCCATCACTCCCAGATGGGACCGTCTAATTGCAGGAAACAAGCTCAGGGCTCCCACTAATTCTACATTATGGTGAGTTGTGTAATTATTTCATTACATATTACAATGTAATAACAATAGAAATAAAGTGCACAATAAATGTAATGTGCTTAGATCTTCCCAAAACCATCCTCCCCACCCCATCCCAGACCACAGAAAAATGATCTTCCATAAAACTGGTCCCTTGTGCCAAAAAGATTGGAGACCATTACTATATGAAATACTAAAAAAGGTAAGACAACATCTTGCCCTCAAGGAATTCATGTACAATTTAATGAATGAGAAGATGTGTAAATCACTTATTTTAATTATATTTTAAAAGATATTGAAATAATAGATGTTTGATAGCAGACTGTGATTAATCCTACTAGAGGGAATACCTAAAGATTTTCTGTTGTGTGCATCCATGTGAAGAGACCACCAAACAGGCTTTGTGTGAGCAATAAAGCTTTTTAAAATTTGTGATATGTCCATGATGTTAGCAGAGAAGTCATCAGAGAGGCTATGGAAGGTCATGACAAAGGTTGAAATGCCTGCTAGTCCAGTATCGAGAGCAATAGTGAAGGCAGCAAGTCCTAAATCGACAAGCAAGGGAATTGGTGGAATAACTCTTTTTTGTCGTGTCGGTGTCATGAGAGGAACAGGAAGCTCTTTGGTCCCATTTTCAAATTGAATTTTGGGAGTAAGGAAAACTCTGTGCATGTGCCTGTCCAGTTAGCAGGTAGACACATGTAGGTGGAGGATCCACAGAGGAGGAAGAGACCTTGTGCAAGGCAAAACTGGAAATGCTAAGTAAAAAGGTGAGAAGGAGTACTAAAAGAGGTGTCTTGTGCTCAGATTCCTGGGTACAAGGGATCCAGCTAGGGCGATAGCCGTCAGAGGTTGTAATGGGGACTGATGGGGTAACTGCATAGAAGGGGAGGTTTGATTTTCATGGTGTATGAGAAAACGTGGAGTATCTATGAGCAACCTTTCACTGTTATTTATGGGGCTGGGTATAAGCAAACAAGAAGAGGGCCTGGGAGGAGAGTCTGATGAGCAAGGGGAAGGTAGCCAAGGATGGAGTGAAATACAGGGTAAGTGTCTGCCTAAGCAGTAGTAACTGCTAATGTTTTTAAGTTTGCCAGTATTGATAGAGGACTTATCTGTAATACAGAGCTGGAAGGCCCCAATTGGAGATGAAGAGTGAAGGAACATTGAGAAGGTGAAAGGTTACCCAGGGGAATTCCAGTGGGTCTTTGCCGAGAGGTACATAAAGGATCAGCCACAGTAATAGTAGTTTGTGTTGTGAGGAGTCCAAATACGGAGGGAGTAGAGTTGATATAAGGAGAAACGTTTTTTAAATAAGTGCGGAGAAGGGCGGCAGCTTGCTGATGTGAAATGTCTGGGCAGGTCTTGCTGGGCCTGTCTAGGAAGTAAAAAAGTTCTTCAGGAGAGTAAACGTGAGGGCTGTTAAAGGAAGTTTGGAGGTATAGGGAGACAGAGGATGCTGCCCAGTCTGTATGTAAGGCAGACAGCTGTGTAGGCGCAGAAAGAAAGGGAAAGGCAAAGACAACAGTTGTTCGCTAAGGAGGGATTAGAAATGACTAGGAAAGAGTGAGTGAGATTTATAGTGTGGTGGAGATAGCTGGGGAGAGGTAGAGGGTGGCATAAGAATGGGAATGAGAATAGGAGTGATTATAAAAGTAAAGAATAGAACTTCATCAGGGTGAAAGTATTGGAGGGTGCCCTGCCAGCAAAGATTATCTATCCACTCCAAGAGGGAGTCAAGAGTGGCGGTTTAGGGATAGCACCAGGAGACATCAGCTGTGATGGCTTGGAGAAACAGTGTAAACAAGAGCAGGGCATTTATCAGTAGTTGAGAACGGTGAATAGGAGTATGACTAGACAGAAGATAGTAGGGATGACAAGTTTTTGGGGTGCAGTCCAAGTAGTGGGGGTGACTACGTAAAGCCCTGTTGCAAAAAGTAGGGTAAGGATGAATAGACCTAGTAGAATGAAGGGATGTATTAGGCTAATAGGGGTTATTACTGCTTTTCAGAAATGTGAGTGAGTTTAAGGGAAGTAGGGGTGAGTACTTGTGACTTCTAGGAGGAAGAGGAGAGATCAGGCTGGCTGTCTGATGGATACAGCTTTATTCTGGAATGGTGAACCCAGTGGGGAGGATCCTGCAGGCAGACGGCAGTTGGGGTTTTATAGATGACTAAGTAGGGTCCAATCCAT
Source organism: Macaca nemestrina (assembly GCF_043159975.1). Lineage (NCBI taxonomy): Eukaryota > Metazoa > Chordata > Mammalia > Primates > Cercopithecidae > Macaca > Macaca nemestrina. The sequence goes on from NC_092126.1 coordinate 81,472,495, forward strand.
CAAGGTTGTAGAGTTTGAGGGATCAGATTCTTAACAAGAACTGATCGTCCAGCTAGGGTGTCTTCATACGGCTGAGAATCTGGAGTAGGCTGAAGAAGATTAGCAACCTGATGAATTTCCTGACTATCCTGCTGGAGGGCCCAAAGATAGTCACCTAGAAGGTTGGTGTCTGGGACGAAGTTGGGGCCGAGCAAGAAAGTGCATCTATATAAAAGTTTAAATGGACTGTACCTTGTAGCATCTTGAGGACAGGTTCTAATTCTGAGAAGGGCAAGAGGTAAAAGTACTGTCCAGTCCTTTTTAAGTTGGAGGTTGAGCTTGGTGAGGTGTATCTTTAAAAGACCATTAGTTCATTCTACCTTTCATGAAGATTGAGGACAGTAGGGGGTATGAAGGCTCCACTCAATACCAAGAGCCTGAGAAACTGCTTAGGTGATTTGACTAATAAAGGCCAGTCCATAATCGGACCGTATAGAGGTGGAAAGGCCAAACCTAGGAATTATGTCTGACAGAAGGGAAGAAATGACCATAGTGGCCTTCTCAGACCGTGTGGAAAAGGCCTCTACTTATCTAGTGTAAGTGTCTACCCAGACCAAGATGTATTTTAGTCTCCTGACTCAGGGCATGTGAGTAAAGTCAATTTGCCAGTCCTGGACAGGGGCAAATCCCCAAGTTGGATGTGCAGGGAAGGGAGGGGGCCTGAACAACCCCTGGAATAGCAGAATAGCAGATGGAATGCTGAGAAGTGATTTCTTTGAGGCTAGATTTCCACGATGGAAAGGAAATGAGAGGTTCTAAGAGATGGGCTAGTGGCTTGTAACCTAAATGGAAAAGGTTATGAAACGATGACAGAATAGAATGGACCTGTGAGGCTAGAAGGAGATATTTTCCTTGGTCCAAGAACCATTTGTCTTGAGTGGAGAGGGATTGATAGGTGGAAATCAATCTTCAGGAGGGTAAAGGTGAGGGCTGTTAAAGGAAGTTTGGAGGTATAGGGAGACAGGAGACAGACCCTGTGGGAAAGGAGAGGGTAAATAGGAGTGATTGATGAGAAGGAGAAAAACTGGCCTTGAGGGAGAGAAGTAGGAATACTGGCTGCTTTTTTAGCTGTCTTATCAGCATAATTTTTGCCTTGAGCAATGGGGTCTGAGGCTGTTTGATGGCCTTTGCAGTGAATGGCTCCAGCTTTTTTTTTTTTTTTTTTTTTTTTGGAAGTAAAGCAGCATTAAGAAGAATTTTTTATTAGGGAGGCATTAATGATGGAGGACCCTTGCGTAGTGAGGAAACTTCTTTCTGCCCATATAACAGCATGGTGGTGAAGGATGTGGAAGTCATACTTGGAATCACTGTAGATATTGACAAGTAGTTCTTTTGCAAGAATGAGGACTTGAGTTAAGGCAATGAGTTTAGCTTGTTGAGAGGTAGTGGAAGGGGGCGGGGCCATAGCCTCAATGATAGATGTGGAAGACACTATAGCATAGCCTGCCTTTGCTGGTGATTGGCGATTGAGCCTTTTAGAACTACCATTAATAAACCAAGTGTGGTCTGGGTGGGGAACAGGAAAGAGGAAAATATGGGGAAATGGGGAGAATGCCATGTGGATTAGAGATACAGTCATGGGGTTCAGATGTGGTATCAGGAATAATGTGGGGGCCAGCCTAAAGCAGTAAGGTCAAGTTGTTTGGACAGAAAGGCTACAGAACGTGGTCCTGGCTCTTGTGTAAGAATTCCAGCTGCACAGCCCTGCACTTCAACTGTGTGTAATGAAAAAGGGTTGGGATGAGTTAGGGAGAGCTACTGTGGGAGCAGCTTCTAGGGCTGTTTAAAAGGAACGGAAAGAGGACTGGGGAAAATTTAGGATCTATGGGGTCAGCTAGGTTTTCTTTTGTGAGTTTATTTAATGGTTTAGTCAGGATGACAAAACCAGATATCCAAAGGTGAAAGTACCTAACCATGCCTAGGAAGGAAAGGAGTTGCTGCTTTGTAGAAGGGGTTGGGGTTTGGCAGATAAGCCAGACATGATCAGCAGGGAGAGCACATGTGTTTTCATGAAGAATTATGCTGAGATAGGTAATGGATGAGGAAAAAATTGGGGCTTAACTGAAGTAATGGGGGCTGTCCCTGAAGCCTTGTGGCAGTACAGCCCAGGTAAGTTGCTGAGACTGACGGGTGTCAGGGTCAGTCCAAGTCAAAGCAAAGAGAGGCTGGGATTAAGGGTGTAACCGAATAGTAAAGAAAGCATCTTTGAGATCCAGAACAGAATAATGGGTTGTGGAGGGAGGTACTGAGGATAGGAGAGTACATGGGTTTGGCACCCTGGGTTGGACAAGCAAGACAATTTAGTTGATAAGGCGCAGATCCTGAACTCACCTGTAAGACTTGTCTGGTTTTTGGACAGGTAAAATGGGGGAATTGTAAGGAGAGTTTATAGGCCTTAGAAGCCCATGCTGTAACAGGCAGGTGATAACAGGCTTTAACCTTTTTAAAGCCTGCTGTGGGATGGGATATTGGCATTGAGAGGGTAAGGGTGATTAGGTTTTAATGGGATGATAAGGGGTGCATGATCTGTCACCAAGGTAGGAGTAGAAGTATCTTGTACTTGTGGATTAAGGTAGGGAGACACAATGGGAGGATGCAAAGGAGGCTTCAAACCGGGACAAAGGGCAGCAATGAGGTGTGGCTGTAGCCCACGAATAATCAGGAAAGCAGATATTTAGTTAAAATGCCTCGACCTAATAAGGGAGGTAGGCAGGTGGGGATAACTAAAAAGGAGTGCATAAAAGAATGTTTTCCAAGTTGGCGCTAGAGTTAGGGAATTTTAAGAGGTTTAGAAGCGCCTGGCCGTCAATAGCCACAACAGTTATGGAGGCAAGGGAAACAGGCCCTTGAAAGAAGGTAACGTGGAGTGGGTAACCTCTGTGTTGATTAAGAAGAGGACAGACTTACCCTGCACTCTAAGAGCTACCCAAAACATCTGTGATGGTCCAGAAGGCTTCCGAGGCAATCGGGCAGTGTCAGTTTTCAGCCACTAAGCCGAGAAGATCTGGGAAGGAGTCAGTCCGAGAGCCTTGCACCAGAGTTCCAGAGGCTCTGGGAGTGGCTGCCAGGCAAGTTGGACAGTCTGGTTTCCAGTGGTGTCCCACAGAGATGGGACACGGCTTAGGAGGAATCCTGGGCTGCGGGCATTCCTTGGCCCAGTGGCCAGATTTCTGGCACTTGAAGCAAAATCCTGGGTGAGGAGGTCCTGAAGGAATGCCTGGCTACTGTGTTTCAGGCATTTTGAAGTTCTTGTGTGCTGGAGATGTGGCTGGGGTTTGTCTCATAGCGGAGGCAAGTAATTGCCTAATTGCCACTCTTCTCTATTGTATACCTTGAAGGCGAGGTTAAGTCCTGTTGTGGGGTTTGAGGATCGGAATCTAATTTTTGGAGCTTTTTCTAATATCAGGAGCAGATTGGGTAATAAAATGCATATTAAGAATAAGACGGCCTTCTGTCCCGAGTCTAGGGCAGTAAAGTGTCTAAGGGTTGTTGCCAAACGGGCCATGAACTGGGCTGGGTTTTTATATTTGATTAAAAAAAGCCTAAATGCTAACTGATTTGGGAGAGGTCAGATAAAGAAAAAGAGCTTTAACTTTGACTATGCCTTCAGCTCCAGCCACCTCTTTAAGAGGAAATTGTTGGGTAGGTGGGGCAGGGCTAGTCGCAGAACAAAACTATAAGGCAGACCAGGTGTGGGGAGGGGAGGTAATAAAAGGATTATAGGGTGGGGGAGCAGAGGCCGAAAAAGAATTGGGACCTAGTTCGGCCTGGCAAGGAGCAGCCTGGGGAGGAGGGGAGTGGTCAGATGGGTCCGTAATAAAGGAGGATTCAAATGACTCAAAGCGTGGGTTGGAGAATGAAGGAACAGACAGGAAAGAAAGAACAAGATTTTGGGCGAGTCACATTGGGAGCAGAGACTAGGGAGGGACTGATGTGTAAAAGAATGCCTGGACGTCAGGCACCTCAGACCATTTGCCAATTTTACAGCAAGAATTATCTAGATCTTGTAGGATGGAGAAATCGAAAGTGCCATTTTCTGGCTATTTAGAGCCATTGTCAATTTATATTGGGGCCAAGCGATGTTGCAGAAGAAAATAAGACACTTAGGTTTTAGGTCAGGTGAGAGTTGAAGAGGTTTTAAGTTCTTGAGAACACAGGCTAAGGGAGAAGAAAGAGGAATGGAGGGTAGAAGGTTGCCCATAGTGAAGGAGGCAAGCCCAGAGAAAAGAGAAGAGTAGAGATACAGAGAGAGGGGATGGGAGGTACTTGCCCCCCAGGGGAGGTGGTGCTTTCCACCAAGGTGAAGGATCAAGGCAGGCATCCCTGCAGTGATCAGACACCTCTGAAGTGTGGGTGAATAATCAGGCAGGCATCCCCACAGTGATTAAATACCAAAGGAATACTGTCTTCCTGAGTCTGCGACTGGTGCTGGAGTCTTGGGTTCACAGATAAAATGTGTCTCCTCTGTCTCTACCAGAAACGGAAAGGAACTGAAATTAAGGGAAGGGAGAGATTGAAGGGTAGCGAGAGAGGCTGGAGAAGACAATGAAAAGACCACTTAACCCAATTTGAAGTTGGTGAGATATTCCTTGGGCTGGTTGGTCTGAGGACCTGAGGTCATAGGTGGATCTCCTCACAGAGTGAGGGTGAGGACAGGGGACCGATCTCCTGAAGGAGCCCCCCTGTCCTGGGTCTTTGGCACCAAATGTCACGCGCGTCTGTGTGAAGAGACCACCAAAGAGGCTTTGTGTGAGCAATAAAGCTTTTTAATCACCTGAGTGCAGATGGGCTGAGTCCAAAAAGAGTCAACAAGGAAGATGGGGGTGGGGCAGTTTTATAGGATTTGGGTGGGTAGTGGAAAATTACAGTCAATGGGGGTTTTTCTCTTGCAGGCAGGAGCGGGGGTCACAAGGTGCTCGGTGGGGCAGCTTCTGAGACTTATTGTCCAGGAGAAGGAATTTCACAAGGTTAATCTATTGGTTAAGTTGGGGCAGGAACAAATCACAATGGTGGAATGTCATCAGTTAAGGCAAGAACCAGCCATTTTAACTTTTTTTTGTGATTCTTCAGTTGCTTCAGGCCATCTGGATGTAAACATAAAGGCTTGGGCTCAGAGGCCTGACACTTTCTTCAAGAGGTGGGATATTATCCAAATCCTAAAGGATGGGTAAAAATTACAAGAGTAGGCTGGTATAGTGTTCATCCCAGGTAGAGGTATTAGCATGAACAATGGCCTAATGGTGTGAAAAAATATGCATATATAAGATATAAATGGAGTGGTTTGTATGTGGTGGGAAATGAAGATAAAAGGCCTAGAATAATGGTGAAATGATGGAAAGCCCTGGATGATACATTAAGAGATTTAGGCTTTGTTTTTGATTTGGAAGTAATGAGAAGGATCTAACTGTTTTTGAGGGGTAAATGAATATGAACTCAGTCATATTGTACAGCACGTCATTATATGTCTGCTCTGTTCGGCATCTCTGTTGATTCATGCTTCTCTGGTTATGAATAAAGTTCCAGAAAACTCACAAAACTTTTCTAGTCACTCAATTTTTGTTGTATAATTCAATTAAAAGTATCAAAACTTCAATTTCTAATCAAATATAAAGCTTGTTCCCTTGGCTAGCCAGGTCTAGCACAAGCTCAAAGTGGGGAAGAAAGAAATGGTGGACTTCTTCACTCTGGCCTCATCTTACTCTTGACCTCCACCCCCTTCTAGGGGCATCCTCTTCAAGGATAACTTCTGTGGGGCCACTATCCAACCTGTAGGAAATGTGCTCTTTTACTTTGCAGGTTGTTGAAGTGTCATTCTGTAGTCTCTCATCTTCAGAAGCAGGTCAGATACCAGCTCATGAATCTTCCAATTTCCAGGAGGCTCATATTAAGCTCTCTGAGTGATTCTCTCAAAGCCCTCTCCTGGCCAGGCGTGGTGGCTCACGCCTGTAATCCCAGCACTTTGGGAGGCCCAGGCGGGTGGATCATGAGATCAGGAGATCGAGACCATCCTGGCTAACACGGTGAAACCCAGTCTCTACAAAAAAAAAAAACAAAAAAACAAAAAAATTAGCTGGACGTGGTGGCGGGCGCTTGTAGTCCCAGCTACTCCGGAGACTGAGGCAGGAGAATGGCGTTAACCTGAGAGGCGGAGCTTGCAGTGATCCAAGATGGCACCACTACACTCCAGCCTGGGCGACAGAACGAGACTCCGTCATAAAAAAAAAAAAAAAAGCCCTCTCCTTTGGTTGAAGGCAAGAGGAAATTACTGCATGGAGAGGGGAGGAAGAAATCAGCAGTCCTCTGACAGCTCCAAAGGTGCTGTCCAGCAAGGTAATGAAAATCTGCAAATGGGGGTCAGATCGCTTGCCCTCTTCTCCTAGCTTGTTCACTTAGGCTGTCTGTTAAATTATGTAGGTCTTTAAGTTGCCTTAGTTTCCTCATCTCTAAAATGGGACTAATAAAGGACTTCTCAGGAGATTTTTATGAGGATTAATATAGCTTCATATATGTTTTACTCCTTGAAGGGCATTCAGCATATTGTATTACACACTAAATTATAGATTAATAAGAACCTCTCTCCTTAATAAAATCTCTACCAATCTTTAAAAATTAATCCATAGCATTTTTATATACCCTCAAAATGGCTGAAAAGCTAAGAATCACAAAACTAGACTAACAGTACTTAGTGAGACCTGAATAAATTGTCTGGCACACATTGATTTTAGGTTTCTTTTGGAAATCTGGGGCAACAAAAAACATCCATTCTCTATCCTACTATCTAGTCAATACTCTTTTTATCCTCATAATCTTATGAGGTGTGTTCTGTCGTTATCCCAATTTCCAGGTCAAGTAAGTAAAGTGAAGCACAGAGAGATAAACTAACTTACTCAAGCCCACATGGTTAGTAAGTGAGGAAATTAGGATTGGAACACATGTGGTTTGATTCCCATAACTGATCTTAAACGTTGTTCAATGCTACCTCTCAAAACAGTGTACACATATGCACACATGCTGTGAACAGGTTTTAGTGAATAGATGTAGAAGACAAAGGCGACTGGCATTTTAAGCTGTACAAGAAACAGGGTGATGCTAGAAACCAAAAATAAAAGTTGTTTGGTAGCATAATTTGAGTTATGCTGAGCAGAACATGCATGAACAATAATATATTGGAAAATCAGTTCCAAAGAACTCCAAAGAAAGATTAAAACTAGGATTGTAGACATGGGAGCTTTGTAATAGATACGGGTTTGTGAGATGACTAAGTAGAAAACTCTAAAAGAGAAAGCCAAGAGCACGTGAGCAGGAACTCAATACATTCCCTACATTTAGGAGGATATATAGGAAGAGAGACCAGTGAATGAAACCAAGATTTACATACAAACTCGCAGCCTTAAAACTAAATTTGACTTGTAGATGTGTTTTGAATGACAGGCAAATTCATTTTAAAATAGGTGATTCAATATTTAAAAAGATCAGAAAATGTAGGAACACTGGACCTGTGTTCCTGTGTGGGAACAAATGGCCACATTGAATGAACTCTTACTTCTTTAGGTGGGGCAGGTGCTTTCTGGTTGGTCATGGTCCCTACCACTTCTTCGTGTTTCACCTGCTGAGACTTCACCTACTTACTCCTGTGTATCGCCTGCTTGTTCCTTAGGGACTTGTATTTGTGATTCCTGCTTTAGAAAGGTGGAAAAGACAAGAGAACTCAGATAAAAAATTCCTGAGAAGGATGGTTTTCAAGAAGAAAAGATAATCACTGTCTCACCTGCTGTTTAAACAAAGCAAAAAATAGAGGACTCATGAAGGAGTTTAGATTTAGAACTTGGTAATTTGGGGAAAAAAAGAAAACACATTCAGTGGAAAGAGATTGGAATGTATGTTGGTGGTAAGAAACAAATGGAAAGTAAGGAAAAATTTTTCAAGTTTGATATTGAAGCAAACAAAATGGCTAGTCAATTTTTTTTCTCTATCAATGGAATGTTTATAAAGTCGTCTTTGACTCTGCAAAATACATTATCTCTCCTGGGCATCAACCTGTGTCATTTGCCTATTGATGAATCTTATTCAATCTCAATCTCTCACATTTTAGAAGGTCAAGTCCAATGTAATCATAGTAGGAAGGATTCTAATCCATGAGAGTTAATACTATCGAAATGAGGGCTGGGTGCGGTGGCTCATGCCTGTAATCCCAGCACTTTCGGAGGCCAACGCGGGCAGATCACAAGGTCAGGAGATCAAGACCATACTGGCCAACATGGTGAAACCCCGTCTCTACTAAAAATACAAAAATTAGCTGGGCACGGTGGAGTGTGCCTATAATCCTAGCTACTCAGGAGGCTGAGGCAGGAGAATCACTTGAACCAGGGAGTTGGAGGTTGCAGTGAACTGGGATTGCACCACTGCACTCCAGCCTGGTGAGAGAGAGGGACTGTCTCAAAAAAAAAAAAAAAAAAATGAAATGAAATCAAATACCTGGAAATTTGCTTTCACATAAAATTTGCAAAGAATATTTAACTAATTGTACTGATAGATACTTCTGAAAGTAACTGTTTTAACTCATTTAATATTTTTTCTATTGTCAAGTCTTAATTTATCTTTCTCCCTCTCAACCTCTCTCTCCCCCTCTCCCTCTCTCTCTCTCTCGCACACACTCTTACTTACACACATATATCATATTTATATTACGCATTCTTTGTTATAATTCTTTGACATTTTAACATCTCTGAAATTAGGGAGTGTCTTACAACTGGTGACACAGAATTACATAACTATAATATATTTATAGCTTTCTTATGTAGTTCATTTTCTAGAAATATATTGAAGGAAAATGTCTGTGACTATATTACAAATAATTTCCATCTCCTGGGCCCAGAGGGAGATTGAATATGGAGGGAAAATCAGATGAAATATGTGTATTAAATCAATTTCCAAACAGTTTGAAGTGGCTCAATTTTAAATGCCTGATTGATAATAGTAGTTATTTCCAAGTTGGAATAAATAACTGCCTGTTGGCTTCAGAGACAATAGTGATGCTCAGTCTGAGATACTGTATTTGCTTTTTTTCTATTACAAAACTGACAGGCCAGAGAAACTGGGGGGAAAAAAATTCTTCTGCTATTTTAAGATACTGTCGCTCTCACTGTTTTTGTGCCATCATTAATCAACTGTCTGAATATGAAGAAGAAAGGAAAAAAAACCTATAGACTACTCAATGTGCCTTACTTTAGCACAGCGCAAAAAACTCAGACTTCCTGTTTGTCTACCTTTGTGAGCGTATCCACATAATAAATGTGTCTTGGAAGCTCAACCTGGTATTTTTCAAATCTTGAAAAATCATTGAAATTGCCTATGTATTCCCACAAGGATAATGTGTGTTAGCTATTACCAGGAAAATATGTTTTATTACACAATAGAATCTGAAAATATCCACTGTATACTTCAAGTGTATGTTACTAAATTTTAATTTAAATTTAGCAGAATGAAAAATGACGGTGGTAGAATGTTCATATATAGTGTATGTAGAAGTTTGCATTTCAAAGACCATGTCTATAATTTAAACTATATGATCAGCAGTCTGATTTATATCTTTAATAATCATATTATTTAAAAATTATTTAATACTTTATTCTTTACAAAATATTTTTACATTTATTATCTTGTTCAAACTTGGAAAATTAGCATAAATCAATGATGCCTACTTAAATATTACAGTATTGCTGAAATAGTAAAGAAGCCAATTTCAGTTATATTTAGTCTCTTAAATTATTATTGCCATCAAACTTGAACTATGTGTTCTCTATAATGAGTAATGTGCAGTTGTATAGTTGCACTATTTTGGATTTTATGTATTTTTTTCTCCTCTATTCTAGATTTTTGAAAATTAAAAGTAAGACAAATCTGGCTGAAAACATGAAAAGATTATGCATTCGATGATAAATGGTCTTAAGAGTTTCATGCAAATGTTTGCAAATGCCACCCTTTGCAAAGTGGCACAGTCCCACAGCTTAGCATGCAAGTACATTATCCACCTGACAAGACAGTAAAATATCCCACTCATCTGTTCAGGGCTAATTTTTCAAATTTTAATAATTTTATTAGTCTCTGGCAAGGCATTTTAAAACTTTGCAAAGAGTATTAATAACTCATTAAAGATTAATTATATGTCAGATTTGAGGTCAAAGAGTTTGAGTGGTATTCAGTTATCTGAATTAAAATGCATCTACTCTGTAAAAGAATGCATAGTGACTCTACCTTTTCTACTAACACTGAATTCTCTTTTATGAAAATACATACACATAAACATTAACTCGAGTGTCTTTAACAATTAAATGAGACAGTGATGACAATATGCATGCAGAGAAAAAGATTTGCTATAGAGGAATGTCCGTAAGGAAAGACGAGCAACTCCTTAACCTTATATAAGGTTAACTCCTTAACCATATGTAACTCCTTAACCTTATGTAGTTTGACAACTGGCAGACCAAGCGGAAGCTGTGTCAGTTATGAAGTCTTCCCCATCTAAAATCTGTATGTTGTTCTCATTGAATGTAACCACGAAATTTGGCTGGGCAAGAGTTTGAGACTAAGAAGATAAATCAGAAATAGATGTCTAAATAAAGAATAGAAGAATTTTGAGAATTATGAAGTATTAGAAAAGAGAGATGGGGATGAAAAGCAAGACCTAGAGGAGTCTGTTTTGATTCTTAGATAATTCTGACATTGATATGTTCACAGAGCCAGTAAAACAACAAATAATAATAAATGTGAAAGGAGGCTTAAATGCGTTAAAATTCTTTAAGTGAAAATGTATTTCAAATGTGACCTTGGGTGAATTATGTATTATTTTCCTTTCATTTTCTTCATCTTTTGAATCAGAATAACAGTAATGCTTATGTTGACAAATTGTTGTGCAGACCAGGGTTATAACATAAAAAAAGTCTTCTGAGGGTACATCTTCAACAACTAGTTACTTTTATTATGCCAATTAATTTTTAAAGTATTCAGATATCATTTTCCAAAAACTTCTTTAAAAAGTTAATTTAGTGAACTATACTATATTACTTAGCATGATTATGCAAATTCTTTTAGTTACTTTTACTACCAATTTTGGGGAAATGATAATCATTTCTCTGTCTTTCAAAGGGTATTTGTCTCATTGTACATGCTTGAAAGTCTATCCCCAAAGGTTTACTGGTTTCCTTTCTTTGTAATACATGTTTTAGGGGGAAATTATCGTTTCTTCTTGGAATTCTGGAATTTGAATTAAAGAGTCTGCCAGTCAGCATTGCCTGTTTTCCCTTGGTCCTGGCATACAGCACATGATTTGGTTTCCAAGGCAAAGCATTCAATAATCTGTATGCAAAGTAGTATTTTTACATAGCTCTGAATGTCATATCCAAATGTAAAGCTGCCTGTTGCCTCAAGTGTGAAATTCATTCTCATTTAAATTTTATGT